>NC_083428.1:47072232-47381425 GCF_020745735.1 Hemiscyllium ocellatum
GTCAAGTTTGAGACCCAAGTGCCACACTGAGGGTGTGCTGGACAGTTGGAAGTGCCACGCCATTATTTCAAATTACTGTAGGGCAGTTATACTGGTGTTCTGGACAATACTTCTCTCTCTGTAGAAATCAAACAGATTATCTGGTCATGATCATATTGTTTGTGAGAGTTTACTGTGTGAAAGTTTGCAGCTCCAGTCTTTGCACTACAACAGTGACTGCATTTCAAAAGTACTTCATTGACTGTAAACAATTTGAAAAAGCATGTGGTAATAAAAAGTGCTATATAAATAGCAGTCTTTGTTTCTAATTTAAATTTAAATATTGTATTTATATTGAGCACCTTATGTTAAGTTACTAATGTGATCCCTTATCTCCTATCTCTAGGCAAGAAATAAACTTTCCCAATTACAAGACTCACAGCAGGAAGTTAGTAAAAACATTGACCAGTACAGCAATGCGTTGAACGGCTCATTAACTGATCACGGTGGGAGCATGACTAACCTGGCAGACATGAGTGATGGCCTCGCAGAGAGAGACAGCGGCTTTGCAACAATGGTGGGTAGGGAGACACACAGTAGAGTTATTTCATCGGCTTTATTTTGTCCTTTACTCTCCTCTTCTTTATCATCCTCTCACCACTGAAAGAAAATTCTTACAACGGGACAGGCCAGCAAAAGCAGATTGTTGCTTGCTCTTTGGCCAAAAGAACTCCAGTATATATATTTGAAATGATTCTATCTGCTTGCATTGAGCACTATTTCTATTTCAGCAAGCAATATTCTACCTACCTTTTCTTGTTGTTACTTCCAAAGCAGTAGTCACAGCATCCCTACAGTGTGGAAAGAGGCCATTTAGCCCATCAAATCTGCATCGATCAATCATAATTTAACAACATTAATGGAGACCGTGAGGCTCATCATATCTATGAGGCCTGTCTGAAAGGGAGATTTATTTGGATTATTTTTCACATATTTAGCCCTTGGCTAGAGGCTTTCAATCTTTAACTGGCCCATCACCTGAAGTTTTAACTGTGTGTGTAAGGTAAGAAGATGAGAGATATATGGACCCACATGTGCTGTAAGACTTTTAATCAATTACAGATAACTATTATATAAATATTTATGTCTGTCATTGTCATTAATTCTGTCCTAATGTTGTTTATGGTCAAGTAAGTAAAACCTAAGGCACATAAAGTCAGCTTGTTGCACAAGGACTGTTGTGACCTAGCACTGTTACACTCAGGTATTAATACTCCTGGCAGGATATCTTTCACAGACAAATTAATGCAATCTGTTTTCATCATAAATGTTGACAAAGCAATAACATAAATCTCAAGGAATCATGAAATCAGACTGTAAGATTTTGCAAATGGGAAGTTGTATCCAGCCGTAAAAACTTTAATAAGGTGGATACCTTATTGGTTTTGCTTCTCTGCTGTTACTCAGGGCATTCTATTCCAAACAGTGCTTGGATATTTTCATAAAAGACATTCCTCCCAACCCTTCCCTTCGAGTTTTTGTACTAATGTTAAATATGTGCTTTTTGTTGCAGACTCATTGACCAGTAGAAATAGATTTCCTTGATTTACCTCATCAAAACTTCAGAATCCAAGTTCCTCTTCGTGATCTTCTCTCTCTTTTAGAGAAGAAAATCCCAGTTTCTTTAGTCTCTCCTGTAAAGTTAAGCTTCTCATCTCTGGGACCATCATGCGAAATCTCCACTGCACTCTATTTCCATGGCCTCGACAAGCTTTCTGAAGTAAGGTGCCCATATCTAGACACTATTCTAACCAAAGCCTAATCAGAAACCTTTTATAGCTTTGTTCCTGTTTGCCTTTATACTTTACATCTCTTGTGTCTAAAATCTAAACCTCACATTTCTCCACTTTAATTTTCATCTGACATCCATGTGTTCACCCCTCTCTGCTCCTGTGCCCCATTTACTCCTGCAGTCATTTGGGATCATTTTGACAAATAACCATGTTAGTTACTTTCTGTGTCATGTGCAAATGTTTGTAATTTGCCCCACCACCCTGACCGAAAGGATCGTACTGTTTATACCCCTTCAGTTGATTAGAATTGATCGACTTAATCCTAACCAAGAGACAACAGCATGCTTGGGAAAGGTGAGTAAAAGCAAGGAAGATGCTGTTTGAAAAGAGCAGGGTCAAGCAAGGAAGTGTGTGAAGACTTTATGGACGACTGAATTGCCTGAGTCATTCAATTTGGACAAAAACATGTTGTTTTGCAATTTGATAAAATCAAATATAGAGAATGCAAGTGTATTTATATGATGATTATCAGTGAGCTTCTGCACTGGAAATAGATTGAAGTTTATTTTGTGTTCAGGATGATCCCTTCAGAGGCAAAGCATCACCGTTCAATAATAATGTTCAAGAATTGCACACAGACCCATTTCAGTCAGAAGATCCTTTCAAGACAGATCCATTCAAAGGAGCTGATCCATTCAAAGATAGTGAGTAGATTGTAACGTTTGAAAGAGAAAAGTTGGGGGCAGTATATTTCTGAACCATCAGTGTGCATTAATGAATCAATTTAACCGAGTTTTATTTGTATTCTTTGTGTTTCTTGAGCAGGTGATCCATTCCAAAATGACCCTTTTGCCCAACAACAGGCAGCTGCTGCAACAGGTATGATAGTTAGAATTCAGCTTTTGTTTCCTCAGTACCTGACATACAGCTATTCCCCAGCCTCCTGTTGTGCTCTTTTATTGCAGTGCACATTTGAAGTTACCTTTCTGACTTCTAATGTGGCTCATACTCCCTTTTCTGTTCCATCCCCAACATACTTTCCCATCATGTTCTAGAAATATTGGAATTAGCACCAGCTTGATTAGTTTTTTTTCTGAATCTCTCTCAACTGGAAGCCTCTCATGGAAAAATGTGAAGTTATGTGCTTCGGCAGGAAGAATGCAGGAGTTAAATATTATTTAAAATAGATAAAGACTATAAAGATAAAGACAAAGCTATAGAACAGAGGGATGAGAGAGTCTTGGACATAAATGTTAAAAAGTTAGTATCCAAGTTCAGCAGGGAATAGGGAAGACAAACGGAATGTTAACCTTCATTTCAAAGGGAGTGGAATATAGGGAAGTCTTGCTAAAACTTTACAAGGCACTAGTTAAGCCACAGCTGGAATGGTATGAATAGTTTCGGGCCTCTTATCCAAGCAAAGATCCTCCGGCACTGAAGGCAGTACAGAGCAGATTCATTGGGCTGATTTGTTGATAGTGGGGGACTGATTTATGAGATGAGGTTGGGTAGTTACAGCCTGTACTCATCAGAGTTCAGAAGAATGAGAAGCAACCTTATTGAAACATGTAGAATTCTTAGAATTTTAGGGGACTTAAGAATATAATGAGATAAGAATATAAGAAGCAGCAGCAAGAGTAAGTCATTTGGCCATTCGAGCCTGATCCACCATTCATTAAGACCATGGCTATCTTTTCGTGGCCTCAGATCCACTTCACCCTCTCACCATGAACCTTTAATTCCTTTTCTGTGCAAAAAGTTATCTATCTTAGCTTTAAAAACATTTAGTGCAGAATGATTGTTTCCTTTTACTGGAAGGTCTAGGACCAGAGGTTAAAAATCACTTAACAACAGATCATAGTCCAACAGGTTTATTTAGAAGCACTAACTTTCGGAGTGCTGCTCCTTCATCAGGTGGTTGTGGAGTATAAAATCGTATGACACAGAATTTATAGCAAAGGTTTACAGTGTAATGTAACTGAAATTTTATATTTAAAAAAACTGGATTGTTTGTTAAGTCTCTCATCTTTTAGAATGGACATGTTGGTTTCAGTTCTTTCATATGTAAATCGCGGAACATTTAAAAATTACATTCTCAAGTGAACTTTAACAATTAGTATCATGTCGGTCCAGGTGATGCATTTAAGGTGTGAGGTCCCCTGTGTGACACTGTCTGTGCCACAACGGTCAGACTGATTCTAATCTTAAAAAATGGATTTACAGAATCTTACATGGATTCATGCAGTTTTTGAGCAAAATAAAATGTAACTCTGCAAGTACAAATTCACCCACAAACTAATATGTCTATGCGTGCGTGTGAGTGTGGGGGATGGTGGGAGTTGAGTGTCTGTGAGAGAGTGTCTGTATGCCCACCCATATGCACGCATACACATATAAGTTTGTGGATGAATTTGTACTTGCAGAATTACATTTTATTTTGCTAAAAAACTGCATGAATCCATGTAAGATTCTGTAAATCCATTTTTTAGATTAGAATCAGTCTGACCGTTGTGGCACAGACAGTGTCACACAGGGCACACCTTAAATGCGTCATCAGGGCCGACACGACACTAATTGTTAAAGTTCACTCGAGAATGTAACTTTTAAATGTTCTGCAATTTACATATGAAAGAACTGAAACCAACATGTTCATTCTAAAAGATGAGAAACTTAACAAACAATCCAGGTGTTTTTCAATATATAATTTCAGTTACATCACACTGTATACTTTTGCTATAAATTTTGTGTCTTATGACCTTATACTCCACAACCACTTGATGAAGGAGCAGCACTCAGAAAGCTAGTGCTTCTAAATGAATCTGTTGGACTATAACCTGGTGTTACGTGATTTTTAACTTTGTACACCCCACTCCAACACTGGCACATCCAACTCATGGGACCAGAGGGCACCTTCTCAGATTAAGGTGTTGTCCTTTTAAGCTAGAGACGAAAAGAATTTCTTCACTGTGGGTAGTTAATCTGTGGAATTCTTTAGTACAGAGAGCTGAAGATGTTAGGTTGTTAAGTGTGTTCAAGACTGAGAACGACAGGTTTTTAATCGGTATGGGAATCAAAAGTTATGGGGTAAAGGAAAGAAAGTGAAGTTGAGGATTTTCAGATCAGCCATGATCTCATTAAATAGCGAAGCAGCCTGAATGGGCTGAATGATCTATTTTAGCTGCTACATCTTCTTTCCTTAAGGTCTACCCATTTATTGTATTGAGAAATCAGATGCCACTAAATGGCCCCTAGTAAAACAAGTATGATTGAAGGAATCATGCCTTTAGAATTCAAAATCTTTTAGCCTTTGAATTTGAATTAATTGGTCAACTTTTGTTTTGTTTTCTGGAGGTTATTATACATGTCAGTACTTCAGGTACAGTAGCATAACTAAACTAGTTAGTCTAAGTGGGCTTAGTTTGATCAATAATTCTTATCGTTTAAAAAAAAGCTAAAATGCTGAAAACCTTTGACATGTCAAATGGACTAAAGACAACATACTGTTGATGTTGGAAACCTGAAGCAAACACAGAATGCTGAAGAAACTCTGCAGGTCTGACAGCATCTGGAGAGAGAGAAAGAGAATTATCATTTTGAGTCCAGTCTGAGGGATAAGTTGTTGGCTCCATTTCTCTCTCTACAGATGCTGCCAGACCTGCTGAGTTTCTCTAACGTTTTCTGTGTATATGTCAAATGAAATCTGTTTTGAGAAAAACACAGTTCAGATCAATGTTGTTATATTAGCCCTGCTCTGAAGATTTTATTGGTTTTCTTTCCAGCGACTAGCTGAATGTTTCCAGATTTCCAGCACCCTCCATAACTTTTTTCCATTTTAGGCAGAGATTGCTGATGGCCTGCATGTTTCCTCATCATATGTTTTCAGCTTTTCATCTTTAGTTTGAAGTCACATCCTGCAGTCATGTGCTCAATCTAGCTCCTTTTGACCTTGGATTTCTGTACAGATCCATTTGGTGCCGATCCATTTAAAGAAAGTGATCCCTTCCATAATGTATCATCTGATGAGTTCTTCAAGAAACCGCCAAAGAGTGATCCTTTCACATCTTCATCCACTGACCCTTTCAGCAGAGAGCCCACCGTGCCACCTAAAGTAAGTGTGATTTCAAAGTGCTAAGTTGATTTTAATCAAAGGTGGGGAAATTCCTTTAATGCAGGTACTTTTTTCAGAGATGTGTGTCCATTGGTAGCCTCCCCATATTTGCGTTGCTAAAGCTGGTCTTTTTAATTGCTCCTAAGCCTGTGAATCTGTTGCTAGAAAATAAGAATCAGATTTCATCCTCTAGACAAGGAATAAAATTGGCAACATACAAAGATGAAGGGATTATTTATCCACCAAAACCAGTTCTGTCATTCAATTTGATCATGGCTGATCAGTATCCTCACTCAATATACCACTCAATTACATACGAAACTAAATTCCACTTCCCTTAATGCACTTATCTAAATGAGAATCTATTTATCTTATCTTTGAAAGTTTCAACTGACCCCAGTTTCAGCAGCTTTTGGAGGAGATTTCCACTGGCCCAAGGATGCAGAAGTCATTACTTTCCTCAGATTTGAATGACCTAGCTCTGCCTTTAAAATTGTTGTACGCAGTGCCTGAAAGGAAATAGATCCCTCTATTTGTCCTGTTAAATCCTTTAATCATTCTAAACTCTTCAGTTAAATTATCTTTTAAACAAAGCAAGTCTGTACAGTAAAACAGAAAATTGTGCAAATCCTCAGTAGGTTGGACAGCACATATAGGAAGAGAAACAGAATTAATGTTTCAAGTCAATGACCTTTCATTAGAACTGGGAAACATTAAGAATGTAATAGGTTTTGCGCATGGGGTGTTTGGGACAAAGGCAAAGGAAGGCCTCTGACAGGGTGGAAGATGGGAGCTATTAAATGACAAGATATAGTCTTACAGAATGATGATGGAACAGGGAAAGAAACAAAAGATGTGCCAAGAGTAGATATTTTGATGTTTGGAAGGAAAAATGAGTTATAGTTCAGAATGAGAGGAGAATGCATATCAAAGCAATCATCAAAATACTGGAAACATTATTGAGAGAGTTGAGCCTCAGTAGGACTAGAACAAGAAAAGTTCCACACAACTCGCAATAAGGCCCATGTAATTGTCCAAACAACATTTTTTTTTATTTGGAGGAAGTAAGATGATTTATAGAAGAAATTGTTTCATGTGTAATAGTCAAAGGAAGGTGTGGTCTATGGAAACTGGTTGGACCTCTGTACAAGGAAGAAACGGATATTCTTTATATCACCCTAATGATGGATGGTGGTATAAGGAGATTGGAAGGTCATGGTAAGGAAGTGATGGTTAGGACAAGAAAATTGGAAACTTAACTATTTTCAAAATTTAATTCTTCTGGTCTGGTTTTGTTGTGGTGAATCTATGCACTCCCGCCCAGGCCAATATATCCATTTGGATTACAGAAGTTGGTTTCTCATAATTACACTGAAACCAGCCTCATTGTAAAAGTGGTTGAAACCTCAACATTTGTTTTGAACCTAAACTGACCTTGAGACTATTCAGCATTTTCACTTCTGCCGAGTGACTCTAATTTTCAGTAGGGCCGCCTGCCAGTCATTTGGTATGTGTTGTCTTTTCTAAAGACCTATTTCGTGAATAGTTATGGATATTTTATTATTTCATCAGAAAGTGAATGTTAGAACTGATGAGATACATTGATTAAAGAGGCTGACAGAAGACTTCAGTAGCGCACACTAATGATATTGAAAGCAATTGTTATAGTTTCCAAGGCTTATGATGCATTAAGCATTCAAACAAGTCCTGATCATTGGGATTCATTGTACAAGTGAGTGAGAGAAGTGCAACAAGACATAATAGTTCTCTAATGTCTATATGTATAAACAACTTAAAATGAACATCTGAATTTCACTCATATGCCCATAGTAATCTTGCAAGCTAACATATATTAGGATTGTATTTATGGTTCTATGTAGTATCTGAAAGTGATACTTAGATAAGATACTTTAGTGCAATGTTTACTGGAGAGAGATAACATTTTGGTCAAATCTGGAAATATGTTCAGTATTAGTGATATTCTTATCAATGTGCAGAGTAGACTTGAGGGGCCGAATTACCCAGTCCTGCTATTAATAAATTATACTTGTATGTGTGATTGCCTGATTTGAGCTTTGAGTTGAGATATCTGACTGCAGGCTAACCTATTTTGCAATTTTTAAAACTTTAAAATTTGGGTCAACAGTTCTCATCCCTACTGCCCCAAGAAGTCTTCTTTGGGCCATCACCTTCACTTGCCCTCAAAAATAAAATTCATGTTTATAACCCTGTCAAGACCATGGCTCACATGTCTAAGGTAAAAGCTGTACAGTTTTGCCGAATGCTCCCTCAGGTTGCTCTCCAAGCTCTGAACAATTTTAAAGTGAAATTAAGATCAAATTCCATCTGGAATCTGGCCGCAGCTCTTTATTTGATTTCTTCTCCTGTTTGACAACTTGAGAAATAACGTTAAAAGTCAGGTCTATTATCTTAAGACTGGTTTGGACTTTTGTCAGTAAACTGAGAAACCTTAAATATTGTGAAATGCTGATGAGGCAGAGCCCCACCAGTCTGAGGAGTACCTGGTATTATTATGAATATAACTACAACCGAAAGGCACAGAAAGAGCACTCCAGAAAATCTAAAATAAAATCAGGAGAAGCTACAAAATCTATCCATCTGCAAATAGCACTTATATCAGTTTCTGTTTCTATAATGTGTCATTGATTATTTACCATACAAGAGTGATTTGTACAAAACTATTGGATTGTCCTGGCTGCTGCTATAAAATTTGAACCTGCATCCTGATAAATTTCTTGTTTTATTTCATCCATGATTCTCTGTGCTGTAAACTTGGAAACTTGTTTGACTTAAATCACCACCATTCTTCTTCCCAAGATGGAATCACAGGGTTCAAACAATTCCTCAGTGTTGTATTTCCATCTTTGCCCACCGGCTATCAGGACCCAGAAGCAGCTGCCATGGTAATCCCAAGGCCCAGTGCATGTTGGGGGATAGCATGCACTCCCGGTTGATTTATTCTGCAGCATGTGTGCTACTGTTGCAGCTGGGTTGACACCCAAAGAGATTTGTCAGTTTTTCAGAGTTGCGACCCTGGAAAATGGGTACGGCATGTTAGTTATGGGTGGCTGTTTGAACCAAGTGAGATTCTATCCTTGCTACATTTCTAACTCTGGCACTTTGCAATGGGAGAGAGTAACTTGCATTTATAATGTGTGTTTAACATGATAAAACATGCCAAATGCGAAGTACATATTAACTATTTAGAGCTGATAATCCATGTTTTGTTCTCCACTCCACTTTTGGGTATTGTGACAAAACATTTATTACCTTTCCCCAGATTTCCCCAGTGGAGATTTATGTTGACTTTCTTGAATAACTGTAATCCCTGTTGTGCTTGATAACAGGTTCGAAATTCCAGGAGCCAATTCAGTGTAGGCAGTAGTGGTCTGGCGGACATTCCCATAGGCTGGGAGGACAGTCCTGTTTCAGTAATGGGACCCAGTACTACATCTCATCAGTAGCAGGCACAGACCAAGAGAGTGCCTGAATCAAAGCATACCAGGATTTATTTGGCAGTCTCCCCAAGTGGTAGAAGGCCCCTTGCATCTTACTAAATGCCAGTAAAGGTGGAAAGAGACTGACAAATAAATCCACTTGATTAGCTCTATTCAACTTTGGATAGAAGGCCCATTTGTGGCATTAATTGCTGAAGTCTGAGATGGGCCTACTTTTTTTTTGTCATTTTATGCATTTGTCCTACCTCCAGTCTCTCAGCCCTTCCTCAGATTTTGACTGTGAAGCACCTCATAGATGTTTAGTTTTGGGCTGTCATCTGTTCTGATTATCTTTCTCGACATCTGTTATTCCATCAGAAATTTCTTTGTCAGTGTCTTCTCTGAACGCTTAGCTTGACACTAGATGTTTTCATTGGGTGTGTATACTGTCTTCACCAGATTTGTGTGATGGCCAGTGTGCTACCACAAATCATTGTCAATGCCTGTGACAGCCAATTACTTGCAGGCTAATTATATATGAATTGTTTTTAATTGCCATAATAACGAGGAATTCACTTGTACCCCAATATACTGAAGCAGACTAAAACTACGGTTATTGAGTTAGGTGGTGCATATTTTAGTGAGCATTGCTCTAAATGAGTATGCAAGTATGTAAAGGTTGACTGCAGTTCTGTCCTTAACTAACAGGCTTTCTGGATTATTAACTTTAAATACTACGTACATAAGCAATAACTTGGCTTTTATGTAGAAAAATGTCCAAAAGAGCATTTAGGAGGGGTTTCTTTTTGATAAAATGTGAAAAATGACTTTTTAAGACAATTAGATTAGAGTGGTGCTGGAAAAGCACAGCGGTTCAGGCAGCATCTGAGGTGCAATGCTGCCTGAACTGCTGTGCTTTTCCAGCACCACTCTAATCTAGACTCTGGTTTCCAGCATCTGCAGTCATTGTTTTTACATTTTTAAGACAATTATCCAAGGTCAAAAAGATGAGCTTTCAGCAGGGCCTTACAAGGGGAGAATGTGGGAGACAGAATGAGGGGTTAGAGGAGAAATGCCAGAGTATAGGTTCCAGCTGACTGGCACCACTGGTAACCAAAGGTAACTGGTCTTGCAGGGTTGGAGAAGGTCACAGAAATAAAGCATGAAGCCGAGAAAAGATCTAAATTTGGTGGGTATTTTAAATGAGATTTCCATGTATGCAGTGGCAGGTGGATTATTGTAGGGGAGGATATGGAGTGCATAGAAGGCACAAAGATCCTTTCAAGTTGCACAATTGGGTTTTGTGACAAAAAAAATGCAAAACTGCAAGTGACAGAGCTATCATGCAGGCTACATACAAATCATGGAAAAAAACATTTGAATGGTTCAATGAATATATTGCACATGCAAAAGTAAATTACAAAAAACAGTGGAATTGTTGAATCTGAAGGTAACAAATTACAGATGGGTGTTTTAATATTTTTGTAATTGGCATCTTTCCACCTGTGAAATAATGAACATCTCCATTTGTGATACGATAGTTTCACTTACACTTTTGCTGATGGCTGGAGAGACCAATCTGAAAGATGCAAATTTTGCCACAACTGACATCGTAAATAGTTCAACAGGTTTATTTGAAATTGTAAGCTTTTGGAGCTCCGCTCCTTCCTCAGGCATGGTATGTTAGAAAGGTATAAGACACAATATTTATAAGCAGAGAATTAACAATTTTAAAATGAGCTGCCCTTGTTGAATACTTTTATCAGTTAGGAAGTAGACTCCTGATTAAAATGCAAAATCCAGATTCTTTTCAAGTCTTTGTCCTGAGGTAGTTAAAGGTTTTATCAATGTAGAAGAAGTGATATCTCAGGTTAGACAGTGCACTTTAGGTGTGAGGTCCTGCTTCAAATCTGTTTTAAGTTGAGATACATTTTTTCTTGACAGAAAAGAATCTTGAATGAAATAATTCTTCCCAGTGTGCATGTACATGTGTGTGGGCGAGAGAGGGAGTGTGTACATATTTGTGTGTGTATGTGTGTGCACTCTTGAGAGTATGAGCTAGAGAAGGCGCGAGTGTCTATGCGAAAGAGTGAGTGCACGTGCACGAGAATGTCTGTATGCGTGCGTACTAGAGAGAGCGAGTGTGAGTACGTGCTAGAGAGAGCGAGTTTGCATGCTGGAGAGAGAGTGTGTGTGAGCAAACACTGGAGAGAGCGTGTGCATGCTCGCGCTGGAAAGAACGAGAGTGAGTCCACATGCTAGAGAGCGGGAGAGTATGCTTGCTAGAGAGATAGTGAGCGTGCTAGAAAGCGAGAGTGCGCGAGGGAAAGTGCGTGTGCATGCGTCAAGGAGAGCAAGAGTGTGCCCATGAGTTAGAGAGAGCGAGAGCGTGCACACTCATGCTAGAGAGAGTGAGATTGCGCACGCTAAAAAGAGCGAGAGTGTGCTTGCCACTTGAGGGAGGGAGCGAGCGAGAGTGTGCATGCTAGAAAGAGCAAGAGTTATTGTGGGCACTAGAGAGAAGGGGAGTGCGCGTGTGCACTGGAGATAGTGGGAGTGCGCGCGTATGCTAGCGAGAGCAAGAATGTGCATGTACTAGAGGGAGCAGGAGTGTGTGTGTGCATGCTAGAGAGAGCAGAAGTGCTGCTGTGCTAGAGAGAGAGAGAATGTACACACATGCTGGAGAGAGTGAGAGTGAGCACGCGCTAGAGAGAATGATTTTGCGTGTGCGCTAGAGAGAGCAAGAGAGCGAGCGTGTGTGTGCTTGCATGCGCAAGAGAGGGCGAGGCTGTGTCCACGCGCGTTGGAGAGGGTGAGAGTGCGTGGATGCGCCATGGAGAGTGGGAATGTGCATGCACGCCGGAGTGAACACGAGTGAGAGTGTGCATTCTCGCTAGAGGGATAGTGAGCATGCTAGAAAACGAGACTGAGAGAGTGAGCACTCACTAGAGAGAGCGAGCATGCGCACTTGAGAGAATGTGTGCGCTCTTGGCATTTGAGAGAGAGAGCGAGAGTGAGCGCGCTAGAGAGAGAGAATATGCATACGCTAGAGAGAGCGAGAGTGAGCACACACTAGTGAGAATGAAGGTAGTGATGAAGAGAGCAAGCGTATGAGAGTGCGTGAGAGGCAGAATGTGGAGAGAGTACGAGAATGCTGTGCAAGAGAATGAGACTGCACATGCGAGAGAGCAAGTGTGTGGTGTGTGTGTGCGCATGTGCATGCGAGGGGGAGAGAGTATGCATATGAGAGAGCTTGTGTGCAAGACACAGGGAGTGTGCATAAGAGCATGAGTATGCACGCATATGTGTGAGTGCACATGTATAAGAGAATAAGACTGCGCGCAGGCGAGAGAATATGCATACTTGAGAGAGAGCAAGTTTGCTTGCATATGAGAGTGGGAGTGTGTGTGTGCACAAGAGAGAGCGTGTGCGCTTGCAAAAGAATGTGATCAAGTGCGCGTGTGCATGTGAGAGGGTGTGCATGAGGGGGAATGTGGGCATGTATGTGAGAGTGCATGTATGTATGAGAAAGAGGGAGAGGGTGCATATGTGTGCGAGAGGGTGTATGCTCACATAAGTAAGAGAATGTCTCTGTCTCTGCGAGAGAGCGAGTGTGTGCGTGCGTGAAAGGACGGGTATGTGCATGCGAGCGGGAGTGTGTATGTGTGCACTCGAGAGGGGGAGAGTGTGTGAGAGCGCGTTCGGGGGGGAAGAGTGTGTGTGCGCCCGTTCGGGGGGGAGTGTGTGTGCATGCGCTCGGGGGTGGGGGGGGGGGAGTGTGTGTGCATGCGCTCGGGGGTGGGGAAGTGTGTGTGCGCGCGCTCGGGTGGGGTGGGGAAGTGTGTGCGCGCTCGGGGTGGTGGGGGAGAGAGTGTGTGCATGCGCTCGGGGGAAAAGTGCGCGCGTGCTTGAGGGGAGGGGGATAGTGTGAATGCACATGCGAGTGTGTGCGTGCGCACGCGCATGAGAGTGCATGAATATCTGTGCGAGGGGAGTGAGTGTTTGTGTGCGAGAGAGGGAGAGTGTGTGCACACGCATGCAAGGTGGAGAGTGTGTGTGCGAGCACATGCGAGAGAGAGTCTGTTTGCGAGCATGCGAGAGAGGGAGAGCGTGTGTACAAGTGAATGCGAGTGAGTGTGTGAGCGCATTTGTGCTCGATAGCTTGTGTGTTTGTGTGCACGAGGGAGGGAGGACATGTGTGCATATGTGAGGGAGCAAGAGCGCGGCTTTGCACGCAAGAAAGAGATAATGATCATGTATGCACGCACCCGTGATAGAGAAAGTGTGTACGTGTATGCGTGCGCGAGAGAGAATGAGCGAGTGTACAATGGAGAGAGAGTGAGCGTGTGCGCGAGGGAGAGAGAGTACACATGGATGAGAGAAATTGAGTGCATGTGCACACGTACGAGAGAGATTGTGTGTATGCACGTGCACGAGAACAGTTGTGCATGTGCATGCGAGAGTGAACATGTGCGTACAAGTGTGTGTATGCTTGCAAATGCGGGAGAGGATGAGAGTGCGAGAGACTGATCGTGCATATGCGAGAGAGAGTCATCGTGCACATATGAGAGAGAGAGAGAGAGAGAGAGAGAGAGTGTGTACGCGCGAGAGAGTGGGGGGTGTACATGCGCCTGCAAGAGAGTGTGAGTGCACATGTGAGAACGAGAGACAGAGAGGGGGTGCACGTGCACATGCAAAAGACAGAGCGCATATGCGCCTAATAGAAGCTTCAAAATGCATTAAAACCCAGTCAGCATTCAGGCTTTAGCTGACCAGTAACAAATAACATTCATCCCTCATAAAGTGTCAGGCAGTGACCATCTTCAATAGGAGAGAATCCAATCACTACTGGACATTCCTAAACTAAAACTGTTTCCTAAAACTGAGTATCACACTTTCAATATCCTTGTGGTTACCGTAGAACAGAAACTGATCTTGACTAGCCATATAAAGGCTAGGAATTCAGTTGTGAGTAACTTACCACTTCCCTCCCAAACCTGTCCACCATCTACAAGACACAAATCAAAAGTGCTGACCATATGCCTGGATGAGTGCAGCTCCAACAACACTTAAGAAGCTTGGTACATCCAGGCCAAAAAAAAAACTGTTTACTTGATAACTCCAGCATCATCATCAACATTCAGTCTCTTGAACACTTATCTGGTAGCAACAGTGTGTATCACCTACAAGATGTACTGCAATAATTCTCAAAGGCATCTTCCAACCTGTAATCTTGACCAGCTAGAAGGGCAATGACAGCAAATGCATGAGAACACCCTGCTTACAAATTTCTCTTCAAGCCACTGACCATCCTGACTTGGAACCAAAGCTCTATTCCATCACTGATGCAGGGTCAAAATCATAGAACTCAAGTCCCAACAGCATATACAAATACTCACACTCCAAGGACTGCAACAGTTCAAGAAGGCAGCTCACAGCCATCTCCAGCAGGCCAAGTTATTAGGGATAGGCAATAAATTCCAGTGTAGGTAGCATTTACAATGTGTGAATGAAGAATATGCAGTCCTGTCACCATGTTGGAGCTTCATACAATTCTATCAAAGTTGAGGTTTCAGAATTAGTCAGGAGTACAGTGTTGGAGAGTTGGTTGCATGCTGAAATCTTGAGGCTGTGAAACCCGAGGGAGTGAACAGCTGTGTGCACCTTTAAATGCTGTCAAATTTTCCAACTGTAATTGTGGCCAACGTGATTCAAGCTTGTGGCCTAGTTCCTGCAGCTTTAAAAGTGGCTGTCCTGAAGTACTTTTAAAAACCCCAACTCTTCTCACATTCCCCTCCCTTCCACATCCATGTTCATACTAAGTCAACCCCCACCGAACACTGCCCTCAAGTTGTGCCTTTGCAGGTGTGACTCATCACCCTCGTGCGTTTGGAGGTCTTAGTGAGGAGGCATGACAAATTTCCAACCTTGAAATGAAGTTCTGATGGAAAGAGTTTTGGAGTCCCTCCATTAATTTAGTTACACTGTCTTTTTTTAGTGGCAGCTATTTTTATTTTCATTGCTTAAAATATCTGCTTATTTTAAGGTCATCAGTACCGGAGAACAATGCATGTAGATATGTTGACACTTGGTTTAATATGAAGAAATTGGAGTCTTTCAGAACTTCCATTTATTTTTTTCTTTAAATTTTAGGCTGACCCCTTTGGAAGTAGTGATCCATTTGCACCGGCTGCAACCAAAGGCCCAGGTGAGTTTTTGCCCATTTTATGCTGTAAAATGATTGTCTGATTCCATCAGTATCACAACAGTCAACAGAAAATATTGGAAATATTTCTGACTAGCCTCCAGAGTATTTTCACAAATTCTGTTATAAGCCATCAAGCTGAAATGTTAACTGTTTCTCTGCGTGCAGAAGTACTCTGACCTATTGACCATTCCTAGCACTTCCTTTTTCTTCATTGGATATAAGCATCAGTGGAAAGACCATAAGGAGGTGGAATAGGAGTGGGCCATTTGGCCCCTCGAGCCTGCTCTGTACTTCAATAGGATCATGGCTGATCTGACATTACTCACACCCACTTTCCTCCATTTTCCCCATCACCCTTGATTTCCTGACCGATCAAGACTTTCTTACCCTTAATTATGCAGAAAGACTCTGCCCCTATAGCTCTCTGTGGCAAAATGCTCTAAAGAATTCCAATGCTGAAATTCCTCCTCATTTTCTGTCTTAAATTGACACTCCTTAATTCTGTTGCCCTGTGGTCCTCAACTCGCCCATGTGGGGAAACGGTCTGTTCATCAGGCCACTTAGGAATCCTATATACTTCAATGAGATCTCTTCTCATTCTTCTAACTCTGAGTCACAACCTTTGCTCATAAACCATCCCTCCACACCAGGGATCATCCTAATGAATCTTCTCTGAACTGCCTCCAATGAAATAATAACTTATGGAACCAAATGCGCTCACAGCACTTCAGATCTAGTCTCATCAGCACCTTGCACAATTGCAGTGAGACTTCCCTACTCTTGTACTATAACCAACTTGAAATATGAGTCAACATCCCATTAGCCTTCCAGATGACTGTTGCACCAGTGTGCTAGATTTCTGTGTTTCATGGACAACGTCCCCCTACCACGTCCCTTTGTGTTGCAACTTTCTACCATTTAGATTATACTGTGTTGTTCTCCTTCCAAAATGAACAACTCCACGTTTTCCCACATAATACTCCATTTACCAACATTTTTTTCATTCACCTAACTTGTCAACATCACTCTGTAGACTGCATCCCACTGACATCCTGCCTATCCATCTATTTTGCGTCATCTACATATTTGACTGCAGTACATTCACTTCCTCCTTCCAAGTCATTAATGTATATTGTAAACAGTTGAGGTCCCAGCAGTAGTCACAGTTTGCCACCCTGAAAACAAACCCTCTTGCTGATTCTTCCCCATTAGCCAGTTCTCGATCCATGCCTCTAAGTACCTCTAATACCGTTGGCTCTTGTGTTTAATATGAGTCCAAATGCAACACATCGACTGGTTGAGACTTCCTCAAAAATGCTCTAATAAATTTGTCGAACATAATTTTCCTCGTGATGCCATTAGATTATGATTTTCCAAATGTTCCTGCTATTACTTCCTTATTAATTGATTCCAATAATTTTCCAACAGAAGACATTAGGCAAATTGGCTATAGTTACCTGTCTCTTGTCTCCTAGTATTTATTACTCATTCCTAGTTGCCCCTTTGACCGTCCTGCTGGGCTGTCAGAAGGCAGTTAATGGTTCACCATTACTGTGGTCACCATTACATTTAGCCCAGACTTGATGGCAGATTTCTTTCCTCCAAGGGCATCAGTGAGCCAGGTTGGTGTTTATAATTAATGATTGTTGTTATGCTCAACATCATTGATAACTCATTTTGTATTCCGAATTTATTAATTAAATTTCAATGCCATGGGACTTGACCTCATGTCCCTAAAGCATTGGCCTTAGCATCTGAATTACTAGTCCAGTGACACCATCTCCCTAAATCATTTCAGATTTGTAGCTGTGAAATGGTGCCCATTTCGACATTATACTTTTCAGTGAAAGATTAAAAATGAACAAATATGTTTATGTTGATCTGTTGCACAGCTTCATGCAAGATGTCAAGTTTGTGATTATGCAAATAGTTTTTAGCAGAAGCTTGATTTGTATCCTAAGCAGCTTAATTTCAAAGAAAGTTTGGACACAGTTTCCTGATGGTCTCAAATGTCTCACAGTTAATTCTTTCTGCACATTAAGAAAGGATAAAAGAAATGCAAGTAGCTAAATAGTGGGTGTCAGTTTATTTTTCTGAAGCCTTCCATTCTTTCCTCAAGAGTAGCAGTTTTTACTGATACTATTCATGAAACATGAATTGTCCCATCACCTCAAAAAAACTTTCATTGTGCATACCAACAGATACCCCATTGTGATGGCAGTCACAGCTGACCCTGCAATTGCTCCTTGTCTAAGGTCCACTTCCAGCAATATCATTAAATAGTTACCTGAATTTGGATCCTGAATGCTGTCCTCTCCCCTCCCTTCCCTGACCCAATCACATTCCTCCCTTCCCTGACCCAATCACATTCCTCCCTTCCCTGACCCAATCACATTCCTCCCTTCCCTGACCCAATCACATTCCTCCCTTCCCTGACCCAATCACATTCCTCCCTTCTCTGCCCCAACCACTTTCCTGCCTTCCCTACCCCAACCACTCTCCTGCCTTTTCCACCTCCTGCTCCTTTCCCTTGCCTCTCCCTTCTCCTCCCCTCCCCTTACCCTCACCTCCTCACTCACCTCTGTATCCTTTTTCCTGCACTTTCCACCTCCTCTCTTCCATCTCCATCATCCCTCTCCATCTTCACCCAGACCTTGTCACAACCCCTTCCACTTCACCAGCTCTTAGACTGGAGAATAGATGAAGTAATTATTTAAGATAATCAAATTACCAACAAAAATGTGTTGTGGTAATTTGTGGAAGACAGTTAATATCTGAATGTTTTCCCTTAAAGAATGCAGATCCTGTTGAATTGTTGAATGGTGGTCTTCAAAACATAAACTAATAAACAATAAAGACAATTTGATTTAGATAGAAATCACAGTGTGTGTTAATTCATTTTACTTTCTCACTGACATATCCATGTCCTTTGAAATGAGATTTTACATTATCCTTTATTGCCAGAGCTTAGAGAATTCCTTCATTCAAAAAATGTTAAATGTGTCATGAAATCATGGAATCCCTACAGTGTGGAAACTGGCCATTTAGACCAAGTTGTCCACACCGACCCTCTGACGAGTAACCCACCCAGACTCATTCCCCTACTATTTATCCCTGACTAATGCACCTAACTTACACATCCCTGAACACTGTGGGCAATTTAGCATTGCCAATTCACCTGACTGCAGTTTTTGGCTTGTGAGAGGAAACTGGAACACCCGGAGGAAACCCACACAGACATGGGGAGCATGTGCAAACTCCACTCAGTCACGTAAGGCTGGAATTGAACCAAGTCCCTGGTGCTGTGAGGCCGTAGTGCTAACCACTGAGCACTGTGCCACCCAATATGTGAGAATATTCGAGGAAAGTGTATTCACTTCCTTGTAAACGGATTTCAATTCTTAATATTAATATTTTCTCCCTGTGCCTTGGTTGATTAATAGTGTTTTTAAAAAAAATTGGTTAGCTAGATATCCAATGTAAGTAGCAAACCATCACTAAGATTTTCCACTTCTAAACCAAGCTACTTCAGAATAGAGTTTCTCAATAAATTTAATAAAGAACTGTGGATGCTGTACATATGAAACAAAAGCAGAAATTGCTGAAGACACTTAGCAGGTTTAGCAGCAGCTGTGGAGAGAAAACAGAGTTAATGCTTCAGTCTGGTGACCTATCATTAAAACTGATGATGGGTCACCAGACCTGAAACATTGCCTTTGCTTGTTCTCCACAAGTGCTGCCAGACCTGCTGGGTTTTTCCAGAAATTTCTGATTCTGTATCAAGAGTTTCTATTTGCCTGATAGAAAATGCATGCATTTTCTCTTCTCTGGACACTCTTTATCTAAAATGTTTGGAGAATTCAAATGTAGAGTACAAGAGCTGAAGATTAGACTCTGTCATGTATCTAAGGATACTATTGGAGTTTAATTAGCTGCATATCCAGTTAAGAATACTTAAATTATTTTTGGATTGCCAGGTTGTTCTAATTTCTTTTCAGTCTTCTCTTTGAGAAATTAGTGTGAAGTAGTGAAAGAATTCACTTCAAAGAAACACTTGCTCCATGTGATAACCATATTTATACCAGCTGATAGAATGGTTAGTACTGTATATGTGGAAGTTTCAAGGGATCCCGTAGTCAAGGTAATGACTGATTGTGGGATGTCTATGATCATTTACACTCACTCGAAATTAGACTCGTTCACCTGTCAGTCACTTGTGCGCTGACTTACACTTGTTCCTCATTTCAATTTTATCTCAATTTTAAAATCCCCATCTTTCTTTTCATTTACCTCCTTTCATGTTCTTCCTTGCAATCTCTTTCAATGTTGCAACCCTCAATTTCTCTATTCCTCCAATTCTGGATCTGACTTACCTAGCTCAACTATTGTAGGATCAATGGCTATGCATTAACTGTCTGGTTCTGAATACTTGTAATACCCTTCCTAAATCTCTGTACCCTGTCCTTTCTTGACCAAGTATTTGATCATTTATTCTGATACATTGTTATGTGGCTAGGTGTGAAATTCCTTTTGATTTCTGTTTGAAGCACTCTAGGACTTTTTGCTGTGTTAAATCTTTTATTCAGACGATTGTTATTATATAGCTTTGAATAAGGTCAGAAGTCACATGACGCTAGGTTTATTTGAAATTTGATGTCATGTGACTTCTGACCTTGTTCACCCCAGTCCAACACTAGATCCTCCATATCATAGCTTTGAATGTCAACACACAATTCAGGATTGGAACTCCTTTTTCTACTTCCCAGACTGGAGTGATTTAAACTCTACATAATGTGTTACAGGCAGAAGTGTTGCAAAAGGCGCTCCTTGACTTTTCAGGTATGTGAAGCCAAATGGAAAAAATTTGACCCCAGTGATAGGTTTATCTTTCTAAATATTAGCTGATTTATTAGTGATGTCAGAGCACCTGGGTCGATTGCAAGTATGGCTGCTTTCAGTATCATTTTGCTATACCATCTACAGCTGCTTGACTTTCAAACTTCCTAGATATTAAGTTACTACTCCCTTGATCCTAATCTTGCTAAACAGCTGATCACTCAGTTTCCCTTCTAGCCTTTAGGTAAATGATCATGTTAAAAGTTTCTGTCTGTTCAAGTGTTTTCTCTCTCCCTCCATTAAAACTGAAGTAAACTATCCTCTCCTCAGAGATCCCAAATCATGACTCCAAAGCTTTTGCAAACTACCACAACACCTTTAGCCTCCCTTTCCTCATCAAAGTTGTTCAGGTTTTGGTGGCTCTCAAATCTATGCCTATCCTTTTGGAATTTGTGTTTGACTCCCTCCAATCCTGTCCCACAAAGTCACAAGTGGCATCCTCCTTTTCACCAGCCTGGTTCTTTGATATGGTTGGCCACATTGTCCTCCTTCAATATTTTGTTGCTCCCATATACCTCAGTGGACTGTACTTTCCTAGATACATTATTGTGGCCAGAGTATCACTTTTTATTAACATCTCTTGTTCTCTTACTGTTACTTTTGGTCTCCCCTCAAAGACCTGCTTGTAGCCCCCATCCATTCCTCATCTGTAGTGCCTCTCAGCAGCATCATCCGGTAGCACAGTGTTAGATTTTACATTTTTCTTGGCAACCAGCTTAACATCGCAACTACTTTTTTCAATTCCTCTGTTGTTGCTAACTTATTAGACAGCTGATTTGACATCCTGAACTAAAAGAGTAGAAATTTCCTTCAATTAAACATTAGA
The DNA here is from genome assembly GCF_020745735.1 of Hemiscyllium ocellatum. Taxonomy (NCBI): domain Eukaryota; kingdom Metazoa; phylum Chordata; class Chondrichthyes; order Orectolobiformes; family Hemiscylliidae; genus Hemiscyllium; species Hemiscyllium ocellatum. The sequence continues at coordinate 47,093,501 of NC_083428.1, forward strand.
AGACTGAAGCCATTGCCTTGATCTTAGTCCAAATTCTGTTCTCGAATACTGACTCTTCTCCCTGCCAACCACCTAACCTAAACTGTTTGAAACCTTTTTTTTGCCTTATTTGACCCCACCATGAACTTCTAACCACACAGCTAAGCCATTATTGCGAGTGCCCAGTTCACCTCTATGACATTGCCTTCTCACTCTGCCTCAGCATATCTGCTGCTGAAGTTTTTTTTCATGCATTTGTTACTTCTAGATTTTAGTTTTCCAACATACTCCTGGCTAACTTTAAATTATTTGAATAGAGTATCCTATATTTTGCAGTCCCATTTTTAATTAAAATTTAATCAAATTTAATTATTGCTCAGCCATGTTTTTTAAATTTTGAACTTTTAAATTCCATGAACATGATAGTAGCTGAAATCAAACTAAAAGTTAACATTAATGCTGCACTTGGGGGCATGGGTCTTTTGGCATATGAAAGTGTTTCATAGCTGGCAAAATAGACACGGTTACAATGAAAACAAAAACAAGCCGTTTTTGCTCAGCTAAGTGCCACAACGGCAAGGGACAAATGATCTTGAGGGATGAGTATTGTCCAGAATGTATTTTTCCGGTAGTGTTGGTAGACCTTTTACATCATTGAAAGAGTACACGTGACTTAATTTAACTTTGGATTCATGCGACATTATATGGAACAGTACTGTGCTTCCTCAATAGTGTATTGGGTTATTAGCCTGGACTGCATGCTTAAATCTCGGCTTGGGATTTGCATCTCAAACCTTCTTGCATAGGGATAAATGTGTTGTTTCTGGCATCTTTTCCCATAAACATACACAATCCATTCTATTCCATGAATTAGCCACCAGTCACTATCTTAATATCTGATCACATATGGTACCTTCATTTCAAACAGCAAGTAACCTTTCACAATGGGATGGTATGCGAATGTAGTCACTTAAATTTTTCAAATAGATTCCATGTTTGATCCACGTATGAACCATTGTATTAAGTAAGTAAACAGAGACTTGTTTAAATACATGTTGAAAGATGGAGAAATACAATTTTGTAATAATAGCTTTTGGGGTTTATTGAAAAGCTTTAAGCGGGTTAAATATTCATTCTGAAACTGCACTAAAAGAACCTAATAGAGTTCCCAAGCTGATGGTTACCCACAACAGTAACTGAGTCAGCTTTTCAGCATCAGGTAAAGTCCCTTTTCACGACAGTACAAAAATATTCTCTACCCTCAAGTTAGGTTGTAAATTGGGACAGTGGAGGCAGACTGCTGTGCCTCCCCCTCTCTCCCCTCTCCTCAAGCATTGAGTCATCCATATAGATTGACTGATTCCCAACAATGTGCTGTTAAATTAATATCTGAAAGCACATCTGGTATGTTGAGTCATTTCCATTTGATTAACACCTCCATAGTGTAGCTGAAATACTGGTACTTGCAGCATGAATATTAAACTGAATATGGATTGCAGTGGTTCTCAAGAACATTTGGGCATGAACAATAAATACTGAACCTGTCAATGACACCTGTATCCCAGAAAATAAATTCTGCATCAATAGGTAAGAAGTTACCCAGATTGTGGTTTGATGCTTATTTTCCACTTGCTGAAATATCCAGCATAGCTTTTCACTATAGCTATAATGACTTAGCTGAAGGAACAGAATACTGTATATGCAGTGTTTGCTGATGACTGTAAGTTAATTGATCTAGTAACTAGTGTGAATGAAGGCAAAAAGTTGTAAGTAAATTGTTAGATTCAACATGGGGAGAAAAAAAGCAGATGGCGTTCAACATGGGGAAGTGTGAGGTCATCTACTTTGAAACTAAAGAAAGATTGATCGGTATATTTGAAAAATGGAGAGAAGCTAGGAACTGTGAAGGAGCAGACAGATTTAGCTGTCCCAAATATAGAAGTCAGTAGAAAAACAAGTGGACAGTCCAACACAAAAGGCAACAAGAAAGAGAAATTGAATGATGGCCTTAATTTCTTGAGAGGTGGAACCAAAGGAGAGGCAATTATATTACAGTTGCATAAAACTCTGGTTATCCCTATCTTGAATACTTTGTTCGTTCTGGGCATTATATCTCAGAGACAGATACTAAAGTTAGAAGGGTTATATTCTGAAAAAGTGTACTTGTAGGTGGTTCAGTTAGCTTTTCCAGGGTCATGAATTAAATGGATAGTGTTGATAGGCAGAAATGTCTGTCCTTGTGTGGGAGCCTAATTTGTGTACCCAATGAAAAATTAGAGCTAGGCATTTCCAGTTTGGTTATATTTATCTGGTAATGGAGTGTGGATATTGCTGACGAGACCAGTATTTATTACTCATCCCTATTTGCGCTTGAGAAAGTGGTGGTGAGCTGCTTTCTTGAACAACTACAAAGTAGTTCAAGTTCACATGGACCATCTGGGATACCTACCTCCACTTCCTGGCCCTCTCCATCTCCATTTCCAACGAACGACTCAACATGGACATCTACTGCAAATCCACCGTCTCGCACAGCTACCTGGATTACACCTCCTCCCACCCTGCGCTGTCCCTTATTCACAATTCTTCCACCTCTGCCACATCTGTTCCCAGGAGGACCAATTCCACCACAGAACATCCCAGATGGCCTCATTGTTCAAAGACTGCAATTTCCCCTCCCATGTAGTCAACGATGCCTCTCCACTTCCTGCAATTACGCCCTTCCCCCCCCCCCCCCCCCCAGCCCCACCCCCACCCCCCCCCCCATTTATCTTTTAGCCCCCTTGGCCCACTCCCTCATTCCTGATGAAGAGCTTATGCTCGAAACATCGACTCTCCTGCTCCTTGGATGCTGCCTGACCGGCTGTGCTTTTCCAGTACCACATTCTTCAACTCTAATCTCCAGCATCTGCAGTCCTCACTTTCTCTTGCTATAGGTAGAACCATGATGCCGTTAGTGAGGGAATTCCAAGATTCTGACCCAGCAACTCTGAAGGAACAGAGATACATTTCTAAGTCAGGATGCTTGAAGGGGATCTAGCAAGTGGTAATGTCCCCATGCATCTTCTGCCCTTATCCTTCTGGATGGTAGAGGTCACTAGTTTTAAATGTTGTGTTGAAGTAGCCTTGATGGGTTGCTGCAGTGCATCCTCTGAAAGGTACATATTGCTGCTTCTGTGCCTTGATGATGAAGGGAATGAATATTTTTCTGTCGCACTTCTGATCTGTGCCTTTGTAAATGATGGACTGAGTTTGCAGAGTTTGATGACTTACTCACAGCAGGATACACAGTCTGTGACCTGCTGTTGTTGCCATGGTTTTTATGACTGGTTTAATTCAGTTTCTGGTCACTGGTAATTCTCAGGTTGTAGTTAGTGGGACATTCAATGATAGTACCATTGAATGTTAAATACAATGCTTAGGTTCTCCCTCATTGCAGATAGTCATTGCCTAGCATAATGATGCAAAATTTGCTTGCTGCTTACCAGTTAAGGCATGGATCATGTCCAGTTCTTGATGCATACAGGCTGTAGTGATTCTGTATCGAAGCGATCACAAATGGCATGGTGCAATCATCAATGAACATACCCACTTCCTATTTTGTGGTGGAGGTAAGGTCATTGGTGAAGTAACTGAAGATGGTTGTGCTTAGGACACTATTCTGAGACATTCCTGCAGTGATATTCTGGGACTAAGACTGATCTCCAACAACCACTGCCATATATGCCAGGAATGATTCCCAACCAGTGGAAAGTTTTGCTCAGAAACCAACTTCATGCAGCTCTTTGAATCCATATAGTCAGATGCTACATTGTTGTCAAGAGCAGTCACTCTCATCTCACTACTGGAACTTGTTTTTTTTTGGTCTGTAATTGAACTGAGGCTGTAATGAGGTCTGGAGCTGGGAGACTTTGTTGAAACCCAAAACTAGATATAAGTGAACAAGTAATTGCTGTGTAACATAGTCACTTATCTTGCTATGATTCAAAGACTAATAGGGTGATAATTGTCTGGGTTGGATTGGTCCTAGATTTTATGAACATGATTTACCAGGGCCATTTTCTACGTTGCCAAGTAAATGCTGATTTTATTTTAATAGTTTTCTAAAATTGGTCCTAATTGTTCCTAATGGTGAATGTCAGTGAAGGTTCCTGCTCCTCATTTTATTCAGTTAATATTTAGCTTCAGAAAATTCTCAGTGAGGACAGCACAGGGGCTGTATGCCCTCGATGGTAGAATTGTCAATGTATATGAAACTTGAAAAATGACTACTTTAGTGCGATCTGAGAAAGCTGCAGATATCTGAGAAGCCTTGCTACAATGCGAGTCAAATATTTTAGGTGGGATGTTGTGTAATAGAAGTACTTTATTTTCGTAGTGATAGGAGTATTGATATGTTCCAAATCAACCTGTTCAGAGATATTGTGACATACGTCTGGAATTCATAGGACTTGAACTTAGATTGCCTAGCTCAGATGTAGGGACACAATGGATGTGTCGCAAGAGCCCTATGATAGTAGTGTTCTTCATTTTCTAATCAATCTGTTCAGGTATTACATACCTCTATAACAGGACCGGATTTGAATCTGGGCTTCTTGTTTTAGAGGTAGAGATGCTACCATCATACTGCAGGAGACCCTGTGATTAAAGTGTTGATACTTTGAGCAACAATTCATTCAGAGAAACAGATTGACAATTAAACTTGCGTCAACTCAATGCCTGACTGGTAAGAGAAATTGGTAGATTTGAATCATATGACTATAATAGGTTTATAGTAGCTTTTCCTCTAAACTCTCCTGTACATTCTGACATTTATTAAGGAAGTGCCAGTGTATGTGTTGCTCAGGGTGCTATGTGTATGTGTGTGTGCTGTATGGTGCCTCAATGCACTAAAATTACTTCATCAGATTTTAATCAAAGTGTCTGCAACTTCCTCTGAGACAACTGGGCTCCTTTTATAAACTGGGTCTGCTAGAAACTTTGTGATTGAATGGAGTTGTTGAGCAAGCCAGAATTCTTAAGTAACCAATATTGTGTGAATTGAAACCGCTACTATTGATTAACTAATCAGTGATCAGCTGCCTTGATCACTGATTAGTTTCAAAGGGACATGGGACTGCTCATCTTCCATTGTAGCTGAGTTTGCCTTTTTCTCTCATGCATAGTGTTAAGGAACCAGGGAACTGAAATAAATTAGACATTAAAGCAAATCAGATGCAGTTCTACTTGTAAAACCAATTTGTTAATTGAAGTTAAGAGAAAGTGAGAAAAAAACAGCCAAGTGTATATGTTGGAAAATATTCTGTTTTGTGTTTAAAAAAAAGTGTCATTTAAAAGATGTTGGAATGCGGGTGTTGTGGCTAGGCTGATAGTTACTGCCTATCCATCTTTGCAATAGGATGATGGTGGTAGAGTACTTTATTTAACTGCTTTGAATTCTTTGTAGCGGTTTGATGTAATTGAGAATCTGTTAGGCCACTTCAAACGGCATTTAAGAGTCTGATTTCTATATATCCTTTTCACACTCTACGGGAAAGAATCACATTGTGAACCTTGCCACTCCATAGTCACCAAATCAGTATTCCTCTGTAGAAACTTTTACTTTTTGTTGACATTAATTGTACCACTTTATGCTTCTTGGCAATGCCAACAATTACTCACTTCAGATTTGGATATAAAATCTGGGATGATACTTTAATGCTGTAATGAACTATTGAATTGATAGAGATGCCATCTTTAGGTCAGAGTGAAAGCCCTTTGTAGCTTGTTAGGTGAACAAAAAAAACATGGCACTATTTCAAAGATGAGTAGAGGATTTCAAATAATATTAACTCTCGCATAACATTATCAAAAATGGAAAGGGTTAAAGGATTCAATTATGGATTTCAAAAGGAAATGGTTAAGAACCTGAACGGAAAGTTTGTAGGAAAAGAGAGTGGACTGAAAGGAACTTAGTTGGTTTCGGTGGCAGCTGACACAGACTCAATTGGATGAATGTCCTCTTTTGATGTAACTAAGCTGTGATTCTATTTGCTGGCCATTATTTTTCCATTATCTAGTTACTGTTGTGAGAGGTTCCTGAATGCAATATTTTTGCTGCATTTCCTACAGCAGGGAACATTCTTAAATATTTGACTATACAGAGCTTTCAGGTGTCCTCAGTTTGTGAAATGTGTTTATTCAACACAGATCTTAGATTGTACTGACTTACGCCTTGGCGTAGGAAGTAGAATTACATGGCTGTAGGCTATTACAGACTCTATGGGTAAACAGTGAGCCAAATTTACTGAATGAAGTAAAGAAATTACTTACAAGATTTCTCTCCTTGTACTGGTAACTTAAAATGAATTGGAATCAGTGTAAACTAAATCTGAATTAACAGGAGAAAGTGAGGACTGCAGATGCTGGAGATCAGAGCTGAAAATGTGTTGCTGGAAAAGCGCAGCAGGTCAGGCAGCATCCAAGGAACAGGAGAATCGACGTTTCAGGCATGAGCCCTTCTTCAGGAATTCCTGAAGAAGGGCTTATGCGTGAAACGTCGATTCTCCTGTTTCTTGGATGCTGCCTGACCTGCTGCGCTTTTCCAGCAACACATTTTCAGCTCTGAATTAACAGGCCTATGATACTCCAAGTAAAAAGGCCATTTTCACAAATAGTTGGTACAACAAAGACAACTTGCATAACCACATGCAATTCCAAAGTTCTCTAACTTGACCTTTGGTATAGGGGATCACTCAATTGATGTGGCCTTCAAATCACATTCACCAGTAGCTGTATTCCATCCAAGACATAGTCATCACCCTAACAGCATAGTTCTGTAGGACTTCTTTGGTTAGCATCACAACAGTCTTCCAGGCACAGATTCCCATGACAGTCTTTTATTAAATTCCGTTTGATGAACTTTGTGTTAAATAGTGGGCTCTGGCAAAACTATAGCAGTAGCAGTAAAGTAGTCTTACCTATAAATCTCTGCTCTAACCGTCTCTTCAGCTTTCTGCCCCATACAACTATTATAAACACAGACCTCTTTGTAATTATGCCTTTGTTGTTTGTGCCCAACCTGCAATGCAACTCTTCTTTGTTATTGACAGTATAACTTCTTTGTTTGTCTATCTTTATGTATGACCACACAGCACATTTGTATCTTAGCTTTCTACCTGCGGGTACTGCTGCAAGTAGTAGGGCGCTAAGTCACATGGACAAGTATGTCTTACCATTCAATAAAATTGCAATAGATGCAAGTTCTTAAAAGTCCTTTCTAAACATTCCTTAAAAAACCATTTCAATTCCTGAGGCATTTTAAAGAAATTACAAATTTTCTGTGTGGTACTGCTTCTGAAAGAAAGATATCACTGGCTTTGCCCCAATACTTTACTGAAATGTCGGTTCTTCATGCAATGTTCCATAATGATCAAGGGTGGGAACTCTGCTGTCTGAACCCTAGATGACATCATATTGATGAGTAGAATTAGCACTGTAACTTGAGTCTTTTACTCTGTAGAACTTGCTAAAAGGAATGCTAGGCAATTGAGGTTTTATTGGAATGTTGCTTTAAGATGTTTAAATTAATGTATTAATGTCTTAACTGAAATGTGCAGGTTTTGAGACAGGTTGAAATTTGTAAATAAAATCTTATCAAAAATAGTCAAAAAGCTAGCAAATTATTAATAAATTATTGTATGTTGTTAAAAATGTAACTTTAAAATATTTTAGTGTATTGATGATCTTATTTTGATGCCACACCAGGCATGAGATTTATAAAAATACAATTGAAAAATTACTTTGTAATGGTCACTTCATGTTTGATTATGCATTGTTATACCATAAGACAAGGCTATTTGGCCCATCGAGTCCACTCTGCCATTTAATCATGGCTGATGAGTGTTTCAATTCCACTTACCCACACTTTCCCCGTAGCCCTTAATTCCTTGCGCGATCAAGAACTTATCAATCTCTGCCTTGAAGACACCCAAAGACCCGGCCTCCACTGTGCTGCGTGGCAATGAATTACACAGACAACGCTCTCTGGGTGAAGAAATGATTCCTCATTTCCTTTCTAAATTGACCCCCCTCTAATTTTAAGCTATGTCTTCCTCGTCTCCCTGCTTAACGGAAGCAACTTGCCAGCGTCCACACTTTCTAAGCTATGCATTATCGTGTATGTTTCTTTTGGATTTCCCCTCAACCTTCTAAACTCTAATATTAATTGTTAATCGAAGGATTGAATTTCTTTAAATTTCAACCAGTGAGAAGTTGTTAAATCTGAAGTTTTAGTGTGACAAAGTTTAAAATGTACATGTGCATAAAATATACTAATCACTCTCCATTGACATGGGAAACCGAATCCCATGTAATGTTGAAGTATGGTTAGAAGGCTGTTACGACACAGAGGTCAAACCCTTTGGTTAATGAAAACCAAACACCCAGAAAAGCTCTTTGCCTTGTAATCTGTTAAAATGTGAGGGAGTGACCGGGAACTTCTAAATTTCCACTATTTAAAGAAAAATAACATTTATTTTCCTAACTCTAATAGTGAACACCAAATAAATAATTAACAACCGGAATACTCTTTCCCTTAACTGAACACATTCCGATTAACATGCTGTTCCCATAACACACTTATTACACATTGCATTAACTTAATTTCAAGTGCACACAGTCTCTGTCTTCTTTGTTGTCTTCAGTTTTCTGCCTGTTGATCTCCCTAGGTGGTATTCTTTCTTTTTACTGTGAGTATGTTTTCCAGGAAAAGGTATTTTTTGATATAGAGTGCCTTGAAATTGCTTTGAGAACAAGATTTGGATGGGCAGTTAGTTCTACGGCACCAAGTAGTTCCCCTGCTGTTCATTGGAAGTTGCTCTGTGTTCGCCAGCAGTTACCATGACCAGTTTTCAAAACACCTGCGTCTTTGTATTCCCCTCCTCAACATCATTCCCTGTCATTCGTCTGATGTTGTCAGAACAATAAACTATTTCATTAATTTTGCATTGTTGTCAAAACAGCAACCAAAACTCAGTTATCAGTTAACAGTCAACTCTTAAATGCATCTATTTTGGAACAGCTCATCTCCCAGCCGTTCCGTTCGGGCAGCTGAGCTTGCACTTGCAGTTTATTTAAAATTCAGAAATGCTTTTGACTTTGTAACAAGGCGAAGGATCATTATCTTGGGGAATATGCTTTAATTCAGTTTCCAATTTACAGTCGCATTCTGAACATGTTAGATATACCATTTTTATTGAAAGGTGGGTTGTTGAAATATAGGTTGAAGAACTGGGACAGCAAAACTTAAGCACAGTAGTGGCATCACTAGTAAGGGGTTTCAACTGCAGTGAGACTTTTAAAACCGTAATTTCCATCATAGATGTGGATATGAATTTATAATGGAGGAAAATGCGCTTAGATGTATATAAATGTTATGCAGGTAGAAGTCAGATTTTTAATGTGATTTGGAGAAGCACCTCATTGCTTATTTTCACGTAACACTATTGATATGCACAATGGAAATTTTTCATTGAAGTGTGTTTAGGAATATACTTACAATCAAAACATAGTATTATCCATGGGTATATGGCAGTACTCAAGTTTGGGAATCTGGTAAAATAATGAGCATGTTATCCTTTGATAAGGTCCAAAGAGCTGAAAAGTTGCCTGTTTACTCCTACATTGGTTTCAGTCATATGTGTAGATATCCTGAAAATATTTTAATTAAAAAAATCTATGTGTAAATGAGAAGTTAGCTGCTTTAAGCCACTAAAACAGGATTGCTAAGTCCTAGTAGAATATTAAATCATTATATTTTTCAGGAAAAATAAAGTTTATATTCCATTCTTCTCATTCATCGAATTCAGAGATTGTTGTATATTCGCAGTTGCTGTCAAACACAGCAACGTGTTTTTAAAAATGGTGGATGTTATTGAGTATGTTACGTTGTGTTGTATATACCTTGGGAGAGTTGTTTATAGCAAGGCTATTACTGATATTTTTGCTAATTTCTTAACCTACTGAACAAATTAATTTGTATTGTCTAGATCATCCACTCAAATTCATTAATGCTAATGTTAGAACATAGAATGTTACAGCGCAGTACAGACTCTTCGGCCCTCGATGTTGCGCCGACCTGTGAAACCAATCTGAAGCCCATCTAGCCTACACTATTTATTATCATCCATATGTTTATTCAGTGACCATTTAAATGCCATTAACGTTGGCAAGTCTACTACTGTAGTAGCCATAACCATCCAAGGAAAAAGGCTGTCCTTGTCCACCCTATCTAATCCTCTGATCATCTTGTATGTCTCTATTAAGTCACTTCTTAACTTTCTCTCTAATGAAAAAAGCCTCAAGTCCCTCAGCCTTTCTTCATAAGACCTTCCCTCCATATCAGCAACATCCATTAAATTTCCTCTGTACCCTTTCCAAAGCTTCCACATTCTTCCTATAATGCGGTGACCAGAACTTCACACAGTACTCCAAGTGCGGCCGCACCAGAGTTTTGTACAGCTGCAGCATGACCTCATGGTTCAGAAACCCAAGCTGTCTACCAATGAAAGCTAACACACCGTATGCCTTCTTAACAACCCTATTAACCTGGGTGGCAACTTTTGGGGATCTATGCATATGGACACTGAGATCTCTGCTCATCCACACTACTGAGAATTTTACCATTAGCCCAGTGCTCTGTATTCCTGTTACTCCTTCCAAAGTGAATCACCTTACACTTTTCAGCATTAAACTCCATTTGCCGCCTCTCAGCCCAGCTCTGCAGCTTATCTATGACCCTCTGTAACTTGCAACATTCTTCGGCACTATCCACAACTCCACCGACATTAGTGTCATCCACAAATTTACTAACCCATCCTTCTATGCCCTCATCTAGGTCATTTATAGAAATGACAAACAGCAGTGGCCCCAAAACAGATCCTTGCGGTACCCCACTAATAACTGAACTCCAGGATGAATATTTCCCATAAACCACTACCCTCTGTCTTCTTTCAGCCAGCCAATGTTTGATCCGAACCACTAAACCGTCCTCAGTCTCATGCCTCTGTATTTTCTGCAATAGCCTACTGTGGGGAGCCTTATCAAATGCCTTACTGAAATCCATGTACACCACATCAACTGCTTTACCCTCATCCACCCGTTTACCTTCTCAAAGAGCTCAATGAGGTTTGAAAGGCATGACCTGCCCTTCACAAAATCGTGTTGACTATCCCTAATCAATTTATTCCTTTCTAGATGATTACAAATCCTATATCTTATAAACTCTTCTAACAGTTTACCCACAACTGAATTAAGGCTCACTGGTCTATAATTGTCTCTACTCCCCTTCTTGAACAAGGAGACCACTGCTATTCTCCAGTGTTCTGGCACTAATCTTGTAGACAATGACAACATAAAGATCAAAGCCAAAGGCTCTGCAATCTCCTCTCTAGCTTCTCAGAGAATCCCTTAATAAAACCCATCTGACCCAGGGGACTTACTTTGTGAAGTGTGGAAATAAGTAGCTAACATCTCCTCCCTATAAACCTCAATCCCATCTCGTCTAATAGTCTGTATCGCCTCGCTAACATTGCCTTTTTCCTGTGTGGATACTGACTAAAAATATTCATTTAGTGCTTCTCCTATCTCTTCAAAATCCAGACACAACTTACACTACTGTCCTTGACTGGCCCTGATCTTACTCTCATCGTTTTTTTATTCCAGACATGCGTCTAAAAAATTTTAGGGTTTCCCGTGATCCTACCTGTCAAAGACTTCTCATGTCCCCTCCTGGCTCCTCTTACCTCTCTCTTTAGGCCCTTCCTAGCTATCTTAATATAAACCACCTCCTTCCTCCTGACAAGAGATTCAACTTCTGTAGTAAACCGTGGCTCCTTCGCTTGACCACTTCCTCCCTACATGACAGTTCTTTGAGAAGGTGACTAAGGAAGTGGACGAGGGTAAAGCAGTAGATGTTGTGTATATGGATTTTAGTAAGGCGTTCGATAAGGTTCCCCATGGTAGGCTAATGCTAAAACTACGGAGGTATGGCATTGAGGATACATTAGAGGTTTGGATTAGGAATTGGCTGGCTGGAAGGAGACAGAGGGTAGTAGTTGATGGACTATGTTCATCTTGGAGTGCAGTTACTAGCGGTGTACCACAAGGATCTGTTTTGGGACCATTGCTTTTTGTTATCTTTATAAATGATCTAGAGGAAGGGCTTGAAAGCTGGGTAAGCAAGTTTGCGGATGACACAAAAGTCGGTGGAGTTGTGGATAGTGAGGAAGGAAGTGGTAGGTTTCAGCGGGATATAGATAAGTTGCAGAGCTGGGCAGAAATGTGGCAAATGGAATTCAATGTAGCTAAGTGTGAAGTCATTCACTTTGGTAGGAGTAACAAGAAGATGGATTACTGGGCTAATGGTAGGCTACTTGGTAGTGTAGATGAGCAGAGGGATCTTGGTGTCCATGTACACAGATCTCTGAAAGTTGCCACCCAGGTAAATAGTGCTGTGAGGAAGGCATATGGTGTACTGGGCTTTATTGGTAGAGGAATTGAGTTCCGGAGTCCTGAGGTCATGTTGCAACTGTATAAGACTCTGGTGCGGCCTCATCTGGAGTATTGTGTGCAGTTTTGGTCGCCATACTATAGGAAGGATGTGGAGGCATTGGAACGAGTGCAGAGGTGGTTTACCAGGATGTTGCCTGGAATGGTAGGAAAATCTTATGAGGAAAGGCTGAGGCACTTGGGGCTGTTCTCATTGGAGAAGAGAAGGTTTAGGGGAGATTTGATAGAGGTGTATAAGATGATTAGGGGTTTAGATAGGGTCGACACTGAGAACCTTTTACCGCTAATGGAGTCAGGTGTTACTAGGGGACATAGCTTTAAATTAAGGGGTGGTAGGTATAGGACAGATGTTAGGGGTAGATTCTTTACACAGCGGGTTGTGAGTTCATGGAATGCCCTGCCAGTAGCAGTGGTGAACTCTCCTTCTTTATGGTCATTTAAGCGGGCATTGGATAGGCATTTGGAAGTTATTGGGCTAGTATAGGTTAGGTAGGATTCGGTCGGCGCAACATCGAGGGCCGAAGGGCCTGTACTGCGCTGTATCTTTCTATGTTCTATGTTCTATACATACTTATCAAGGCCGCGCATAGCTGTTCCTTGAACAAGGTCCACATTTCAGTTGTGCCCATCCCCTGCAGTTTCCTTCCCTGTCCTAATAATCCTAAATCTTACATAATCGCCTCAAAATTGCCTTTCCCATAGCCGTAATTCATGCTCTATGGTGTATACCTATCACTTTCCATCGCTAAAGTAAACATAATCAAATTGTGGTCACTATCACCAAAGTGTTCGCTTACTTCCAAATCTAACACTTAGTCGGGTTCATTACCCAATACCAAATCCAATGTGGCTTCGGCTCTTGTTGGCCTATCTACATACTGTGTCAGGAAACCCTCCTACCCACATTGGACAAAAACTGACTCGTCTAAAGTACTCAAACTATAGTGTTTCCAGTCAATATTTAGAAAGTTAAATTCTCCCATAACAACTACCCTGCTACTTTCGCTCCTACCCAGAATCATCTTTGTAACCCTTTCCTCTACATTTGTAGAACCAGTTGGAGGCCTATAAAAACTCCTAACAGGGTGACCTTGCCTGTTTCTAACCTCAGCCAATACTGCCTCAGTAGATGAGTCCTCAAGCATCCTTTCTGCCACCATAATACCGTCCTTGAATAGCAATGTCACACCTACCCCTCTTTTACCACCTTCCCTGGTCTTACTGCGATATCTAAACCCTGGAATCTGCAACAGCCATTCCTGTCCTTGTTCTATTCATGTCTCTGAAATGGCCACAACATCGAAGTCCCAGGTACCAATCTATACTGCAAGTTCACCCACTGTATTCTGGATGTTCCTGGCATTAAAGTCGTCACACTTCAAAGCACCTTCCTAGCTGCAGGTGCACTACCCTCAACCTCCTGTACACTGGAGCTACAATTCCGGTTCCCATCCCCCTGCTGAATTAGGTGAAACCTTCCTGAAACACACACACACACACACACACACACACACACACACTTCTAGTTCATATGTAGACCATCCCATTTGTAGAGGTGCCACCTATCCCAGAATGAGCCCCAATTGTCCATATCCCAATTGAATCCCTCTCTCCTGCACCATCCCTGTTGCCATCTTCAACTGCTCTCCCCCTCTCTCTCTATATTCCTCATCTTGCTAGCACATGGCACAACCACCAGACCAGAGACAACAACTCTTGTTTGTTCTACCTCTAAGCTTCCACCCTAGCTCCCTGAATTTCTGCTTTACATCCCGATTCCTTTTCCTATGTATATCGTCAGTCTCTGTGGACTGTGACTTGGGTTGCTACCCGTCCCCCTCCAGGATCCTGAAAACATGATCCAAGACACCACGGACCCAGGCACGTGAGAGGCAATCCACCAACCACAAGTGTCTCTCATTCCCACAGAATCTCCTCTCTGTCACCCTCTCACTCTGGAGTGCTCAGTAACTAATGCTCTCCTCCACTTCCCCTTCCTTTCTGAGCAACAGACTCTGCGCCAGAGAACTGTAGCCCATGGCTTACCCCTCACCCCACCCCACAGTATCCAAAACGGTATACTTGTTTTTGAGGGAAATGGCCACTGCCTGCCTGTTTCCTTTCCGTCCCCTGACTTTAGTCCATCTACCATTTCCTGTACCTGAGGTGTGACTACCTCCCTGTAACTCCTCTCCTCTCAATTACCCCCGGTAGTTACATTCCTAAGCAGCCTCTACTTTTGAGTAATTGGTCTATTGTGGCCTTTAACTGTACACAAGCATCCAATGTGAAATTCCATGCAGAAAGAATTTCTGATTTTACTATTGAGGTATTTTAGAATGAAATGAGATTTTTAAGTTTGCAGTGATAAAATATCAGTGAATATCAATATTTTTTGTTTATAGAATATAACTTTATCCTCACTTTGATAGAGCAGTTGAATTCTTTTGATCAAAATTGTTCCACTTACAAGTAAATGCATGTACACAATCTTAGTGGAATTATCAGCACCAGGAAATATGAATATTTTGGACTCCCTCAAACTCGGCAAATGGAGGAATATGAACCATTTAAACTACAAGATGCACTGCAGAAATTCACTAAAGATCCTTAGATAGCACCTTCCAAATCCATGTCCACTTCCATCTAGAAGAAGAAGGGCAGTGATACATGGGAATGCCACCATCTTCAAGTTCCCCTCCAAACTCACCAGCCTGAATTGGAAATATATTGCCATTCTTTCTCTGACCAGGGTGAAAATCCTGGAATTCCCTCCCTAAGAGCATTGTGGGTCAACGTTGTTGGCTGTCATGGTTGAAGAAGACAGCTTGCCACCATCTTGTCAAGGGCAACCAGGAATAGGCAATAAAAATGCAGAGCAGCTAACAATGTCCAAGCCCCACAAGTGAATAAATATTAAAGAAGTTCTCTCCCTGTGAAACACTTGTTAATATCCAAGAGCCATTTTCAGTTCCCTGTTTCCTCTTATGTTGCTGGTGGTGCAATTTGAAAGTTTTATCCATTCAAGACATATAAGAATGTACTGTGTCTCACCCAGTCTAGAAAAATGTAACATATGTGGCCTGTTTCAAAACTGCTTAATTTAAATTTCTGGATAGGTGGAACTGTGCAGAAGATCCCTCCAATGTTTTTCAGTTGTTTAATTCAAATGTTTGTACGGGAAAATGGACTGCAAATTAATTAATCAGGAGTATATTGCTTAAGAGATTGTATAAGATCGCGTAAGATTTTAGATACCAAGTCATAAATTGCAAATCGTATAAAATTACTTGCAAAAGCACTAAAACATTTGAAATATCAAATTAAATGTCTGTTTTTCAACAATTAACCCACAATTTCTTCAGCAAAATGTTTAAGTGCAGGCATCATAAAAATAGAACCTGCATGATTTTGGTTTCCAGCTGTGCTCTGGTCCCTGGTTTACAATATGTACTTTGTTTTCTGCAATAAAATAATTTTCTATTTTCAGCTTGCATCTCGCTGTACAAAATGCAAAGCATGTTTTCTGTCTTTTGCAGACACATTTCAAAACCTTTGAAACCTGATTAATGTTTCCTCCCTGTTGTCATCTATGCCAGCAAATATAATTTAAATGGAAATTTATTATTAAGTGTACACATTTGGAGTGTTTTGAGAGGTTCAAAGGATTTAATTGTCTTTACTGATATTGAACTTTTTTCGCATCTTGCGGCATGAAACGTAGATAGCAGTCTGACGTTTCAAATCATTATAGTGGACGGTCAAGTCTAGTGTTGCATCTAGATTACTGGTCACTTAATTTCTGGGTAAAGGACTCTGAAATTTGACCTGTTAATATTGTGACAGTTCCAAACTTGTGGTTTATGTTTTGATCTTATGGCTGGCAAAACTTCATTAATACAGCAGTCTGTGTCAGAAAGTCATGGGTTCATATACCACTCTGAAGATCGAAATAGAAATAGCATACTGAGGAGATGTCTTCTTTTAGATTAGATATAGAATCTGCCAGTCCTTCAGGTGGATGTGAAAGGCCCCTTGACACTATTCAAAGAAGAGCAGGAACATTCTCTTTGATGCGGCGACTGAAATCTACTTCTTAATCAACAATTATTAATAGATCATCTGATCAATATCTTATTGCTGTTTACAGGATCTTGCTATGTGAAAATTAGCTGCAAGCATTTGTTATATTAGAGTGAGGAAAAATTAATTGGCTATAAAGATGACCCAGGGTCATGAAAGCTGCTAGATAAATGCAAATTGTTCTTCTTGGAGTGGAGTGGAGAGGAATCATATTGTTTATTCTAATGAGGATGCACTGAGTCATCAATGCCGCCAGTAGTGATGATAGCCTCCCCTATTGACATTGCTGTTTCTGGTGGTAATAGTGAGGCTGCCATTATCTTTTCTTTACATTACTGCATGGATGATGATAATTTCACTAAAGCGTCAGCGACTGAGTGGTGATCTTATAAAGGTTTATAAAATCATGGGCGTGGATAGGGTCAATAGACAAGGTTTTTTTCCTGGGGTGGGGAAGATCAGAACAGATTTATGGTGAGAGGGGAAAGATTTAAAAGGGACCTAAGGGGCAACTTTTTCACGTAGAGGGTGCAGTGTGTATGGAATGGGCTGCCAAAGAAGTTGTGGAGGCTGGTACAATTATACCTTGATAGGCATCTGAACAGGAAGGGTTAGGAGGGATATGGGCCTAGTGCTGGCAAATGGGACTTGATTAATTTAGAATTATGGGGTCAGCATGGACAAGTTGGACCAAAGGGTCTGTTTCTGTGCGGTACATCTCTGTGACTGTATATAGCATCAGCTACAGAAAGTTTGTACACTCATCAGAGAGTTGAACCTATTACTAAGCATGCTGGGAATTCTGTTCCAAAGTAGTGTTCGCATTTTATTGGACTTTCCATTAGAATCTCGGTACCCAGAATGTACATTGAAATACATTGGTTATTGGAAGGAGGATGCAAGGCCTCACACTTATAAAATTCCATTTGCTATTTCCTAGCCCATTTCTCCAGCTGATCAAGGTCCTGCTGCAATTTCCGATAACCTTCTCATTGTCCACGATACTACCTATTTTAGTGTCATCTACAAATTTACCTTGTACATTCTCATCCAAATCACTGATATAGATAACAAACAGCATTGGTCCCAGAATCGAACCCTGAGGTACACTACTAGTCAGAGGCTTCCATTCTGACAAGCATCCTTCCACTATCACCCTAAGCTTCCGACCATCAAGCCAAATGTGTATTGAATTTGCTAGCTACGCCTGGATTCCATGCAATCTAACCTTCCAGAGCAACTTACCATGTGGAATCTTATCAAAGGCCTAACAAATTACATCATTACTAGATGTAATAGATTACATATTAATAGATTACATCCAGCACTCTGCCCTCATCAACCTTCCTGGTCACTTCATCAAAGAACTCAACAAATTTGTGAAGGATGATCTCCCACAGATAAAGCTGTGTTGACTACTCCTAAGCAAATCCTGTCTTTACAAAGACATGTATATCTTATCCCTTAGATTCGTTTCTATGATAACCAGGCAGATGCTAGAATACTTTTTATATTTAACACAATGTTAGGCATTTAGAGATAATATGTAACGTAGTTTAGACAGAGAATAAACCTCTGTGTTCTGTTCCAGCACTATCTTCTTTTCACTGGCCTTTTCTTTCAGTTGACTAAAAGTAATACTCTCAGAAACAGTAATTGTCATTCATTCTTGTGGTTCACACTTTCTGTTGTGCAACAGAATGGTGAAAGCCAGTTTGTAGCAGCTGTCATATGTGAGGATTAAATATAATATTTAGAAATGTGAGTTTTGCTCTTCAGGTCAAGACTTTATAAATTATTTGTTATCAGAGTGTTGTATTTATTCATGAATATAAACAGCAACACAGCAGAGATCCAGTTGGTGATTTGAACTTTGATATAAAGAAGGGCTAGTTTCCTTCAAAGCAATTGTGTAAGGGTAAGTGTTATATTTCTGGGATGTATCAATGTAATGTATTTGTGTAACGTTTTGTTTATTTCTTATTGAATCCAGTTTTACTGTATGGCAACTTGTGCATAACTAGGCATGGTTTTCTTCCTATCCACTTGTTCACTCTCGACTGGCAGGTGGGATTGGATTGGGTTGGGATATCTGGTTAGCATGGACGGGTTGGACGGAAGGGTCTGTTTCCATGCTGTACATCTCTATGACTCTATGACTATGACTTGTCTCTTATTATTTATTCTCCCATTTGACCTTCCACTTTACAATCAAGAGTAGGTCATACAAGTGTGTTGTTTCCTCATTTAGAACTGTCTTCTTAAGCCTTTCCACTTTGCTGCAACTTTTTCAAATTTCAAAAAAACTTCTAAAATCTCATCCCCCTTGTCTTTGATTTACAAGATCTAATCTTCAACTGCTTTTTGTCTGGTTCTCTTAAGTGAATCTCCTTACAGGGCATTATGGAAAGTATGTATTTGCAGGTTATTGCTGTGCAGAGTAAATCTCTTGTTTTAGTTAGATTTGCTTGGTAATGAGTTAGCTGTCTTCTGATATTTGTTCTCTGCAGATTCATTGTTCTATTTGTGATCAGTGAGAAGAATATAAAATGAGCCGTATGTGGTGAATTTGAGATATGCAGTACAAAATTAGCATTTTCCAGAGATGATCAAATTAGGTTTGCATACTGTATTTTTTTTAAGTGTGAATTGCCGAATGAAAAGGCATGGTAATAGAGCTTTTTTTGTAATACTCATAAGGTCAAGTGCAGGAATATCAAATTTCCATGCTAGTCCTTCAAAAGATCTTTACTATAGTCATGGAGAGAAATAGGAACAGATGGTATGGGAAAGTATTTAATTGAGGGAGGGGACATGACAATGCTTTTAGGCAGGAACTGTGGAGCATAAATTGGGAAGAGATGTTCTCAGAGAAATGCATGACAGAAATGTGGAGGTTGTTTAGGGAGCACTTGCGAGTGCTGAGGCAAGGAAGGGATAGTTGGGTGAAGGAAGCTTGGATGACAAGGATGTGGAACATCTAGTCAAGAGGAAGAAGGAAGCTTACTTCAGGTTGAGGAAGCAAGGATCAGACAGAGGGTTACAAGGTAGCCAGGAAGGAACTGAAGAATGGAGAGCCAGAAGGGAGCATGAAAAAGCTTTGGTGGGTAGGATTAAGGAAAACCTCAAGGCGTTCTACACTTATGTGAGAAACAAGATGATGGCCAGAGTGAGAGTAAGGCCAATCAACGATAGTGGCGGGAACTTGTTCCAGTAGATGGAGGAAGTAGGCGAGGGCCTTAATGAATACTTTGGTTTAGTATTCACTAATGAGAAGGACCTTATCGTTTGTGAGGACAGCGTGAAACAGGCTGATAAGCTCAAACAGGTTCATGTTAAGGAGGAAGATGTACTAGAAAGTTTGAAAAATAGATAATTCCCCATAGCCAGATGGGTTATAACCAAGGTTATTACAGGAAGCTGGGGAAGAGATTATTGCATCTTTGGTGATGACCTTTGTGTCCCCACTGTCCACTGGATTAGAACCAGATGATTGGAGGGTTGCAAATGTTATACACTTGGTCAAGAAAGGGAATAGGGATAACTCTGGAAATTGCAGACCAGTCAGTCTTATGTCAGTGATGGACAGATTATTGGAGAGGATTCTGAGAGACAGGAAAACCATAGCTTGATTAGAGATAGTCAGCATGGCTTTGTGAGAGGCAGGTCATGCCTCACAAGTTGATGAATTGCTCAACTACCTCATGGGAGCACGAGGTGGCGCCAATGCAGTCATCAATGTAGCGGAGGAAGAGGAGGAGTGGTGAGGGTGTAATTATGGAAGATCAACTGTTCTATGTAGCCAACAAAGAGGCAGGCATAGCTGGGGCTCATACGGGCCTTGGCTACCCCTTTGGTCTGGAGGAAGTGGGAGGAGTCGAAGGAGAAATTGTTAAGGGTGAAGACCAGTTCGGCCAAACGAATCAGAGTGTTGGTGGTCGGCTACTATTGGGGACGTCGGGAGAGGAAGAAACGGAGGGCTTGGAGGCCCTGATCATGGTGGATAGAGGTGTAAAGGGATTGGATATCCATGGTGAAGATAAGGCGTTGGGGGCCAGAGAAACGGAAGTCTTGGAGGAGGTGGAGGGCGTGGGTTGTGTCTCGAATGAATGTGGGGAGTTCCTCGACTAGGGGGGATAGGACGGTGTCAAGGTAGGTAGAAATGAGTTCAGTGGGGCAGGAGCATGCTGAGACAATGGGTCGACCAGGCTTGTGGATCTTGGGAAGGAGGTAGAACCGGGCAGTGTGAGGTTCCCAGACTAAGAGGTTGGAAGCTGTGGCTGGGAGATCTCCTGAGGTGATGAGGTTCTGTATGGTCTGGGAGATGATGGTTTGGTAATGGGGGGGGGGGGGGGAGAGATCATGGTTGAGGAGACGGTAGGAAGAGGTGTCCTCGAGTTGGCGTTTGGCTTCAGAGGTGTAGAGGTCAGTGCGCCAGACTACCACTGTGCCCCCTTTATCTGCTGGCTTGACGGTGAGGTCAGGATTGGAGCAGAAGGATTGGAGGGCTGCGTGCTGTGAGGGTGAGAAGTTGGAGTGGAGGAGGGGGGTAGACAGATTGAGGCAGTTAATGTCCCGGCGGCAGTTGGAAATGAAGAGGTCAAGGGCGGGTAATAGGCCAGCATGGGGTGTCCAGGTGGATGCCACCCACACCCTCCACCTCCTCCAAGACTGCCTGTCTCTTTGTTGGCCAAGTAGAGCAATCGATCTTCCGTACTTAACACTGACACCACTCCCCACCTCTTTTTCCACTACATTGATGACTGCATTGACGCCACCTCGTGCCTCCGGGAGGAGGTTGAGCAATTCATCAACTTTACTAACACATTCCACCCTGACCTTAAATTTACCTGGACCATCTCTGATACCTCCCTCCCCTTCCTGGACCTCTCCATCTCCATTAATGATGACTGACTTAACACCGACATTTTTTACAAACTCACCGACTCCCACAGCTACCTGAATTACACCTCTTCCCACTCTACCTCCTGCAAAAATGCCATCCCGTATTCCCAATTCCTCCGCCTCCACCGTATCTGCTCCCAGGAGGACCAGTTTCACTACAGAACACACCAATTGGCCTCCTTCTTTAGAGACTGCAATTTCCCTTCCTGTGTGGTGAAAGATGCCCTCCAACGCATCTCGTCCACATCCTGCACCTCCCCCCTCAGACCCCACTCCTCCAACCGTAACAAGGACAGAACGCCCCAGGTGCTCACCTTCCACCCTACCAACCTTCGCATAAACCAAATCATCTGCCAACATTTCCGCCACCTCCAAACAGACCCCATCACCAGGGATGTGTTTCCCTCCCCACTTCTTTCCGCCTTCCGCAAAGACAGTTCCCTCCGTGACTACCTGGTCAGGTCCACGCCCCCGTACAACCCACCTTCCCATCCTGGCACTTTCCACTGCCACCACAGGAATTGCAAAACCTGCGCCCACACCTCCTTCCTCACCTCCATCCAAGGCCCTAAAGGAGCCTTCCACATCCATCAAAGATTTACCTGCACATCCACTAATATCATTTATTGCATCCGTTGCTCCCGATGCGGTCTCCTCTACATTGGGGAGACTGGATGCCTCCTAGCAGAATGCTTTAGGGTGTCTCCAGGACACCCGCACCACTCAACCACACCGCCCTGTGGCCCAATATTTAAACTCCCCCTCCCACTCTGCCGAGGACATAGAGGTCCTGGGCCTCCTTCAACACCACGCCCTCACCACCAGACGCCTGGAGAAAGAATGCTTCATCTTCTGCCTCAGATCACTTCAACCCAGGGCATCAATGTGGACTTCAACAGTTCCTCATTTCCCCTTCCCCCACCTCATCCTAGTTCCAAACTTCCAGCTCAGCACTGTCCCCTTGACTTGTTCTACCTGCCTAGCTTCTTTTCCACCTATCCACTCCACCCTTCCCCCCTCCCCCGACCTATCACCTTCATCCCCTCCCCCACTAACCTATTGTACTCTATGCTACTTTCTCCCCACCCCCACCCTCCTCTCACTTATTTCTCCACCCTTCAGGCTCTCTGCCTGTATTCCTGATGAAGAGGTTTTGCCCGAAACGTTGATCCTTACTGCTCCTCGGATGCTGCCTGAACTGCTGTGCTCTTCCAGCACTACTAATTCAGAATCTGGTTTCCAGCATCTGCAGTCATTGTTTTTACACAGCCAGAAATGCCTAGATTTAAAAACAAATCCTCATCTAGGCTACCTTTGACAATTTGATGTTTCCAGTCTCTATCTAGTTCAAAGTTGCCCATGGTTATTACTGTTTCTTTCTTCAAGCTCCTATTATTTCTTCTTTTACACTTCATCCTACATGTGGTTACTGTTAGGTGGCCTGTGCAGCACTGCCACAAGTGATGACGTCCCTTCATCATTTCTCCCTTGTACCAAAACTACCTCTACATCCTGGTTTCCTGTATTTGTGTCATTCTTTTATACTCTGCTAAAACCATCATTAATTAATGTTTGCTCCTTTTCTTAGCTTCCTGTATTTCCCACGTACCTTTCAGTATTTATGTCAGAATCTATGCCATCCTTTATGTCTGCACATTTATGTTTGCAAGCTTAATTTACCTGTTGTGTTTCAAATACTGTGTGCGTTCAGATGTAGAGCCTTAGTTTTATACATATATTATTTTTGTATTCTTGAGCCTTATCTGTTGATTTGCTCTTAGATTTGTCCTTTCAACTCCTTCCTATCACGAACTGTTTATCATTTTCATATTAGTAGTATTTTCTTTCATCTGATCTCAGCTCTCTGATTTATCATGTCTTTCTAAATTTGATCTCTCGCTCCCACTACTTAGTTTAAAACCCTGTCTACTTCCCTAGTTATGTGACTAGCTAGAATACTGGTCCCAGCACAGTTCAGATACAAACCATTCCAATGATTCAGCCCCAACTTTCCACAGTATTGGTGGCATTGCCTCCAAACCAGAACCCACTCTATTGCACTAGTTTGTGAGCCATATACTTTTTAACTAATTTTATATGCCCTATGCATGTGGCTCAGATAATAATGCAGTGATAACGGAACCTTTGTGGTTCTGCTTCATTTAATGCCGGTTCTTTGCACTAATTATGCACAATCTCTTTCCTTCTCCTGCTTTTATTGTTGGTACCTACGTGGCACACGATAATGAATCTTCTCCCACTGAAAGTTCCTGTCCAGCCCTGAGCAGGTGCCTTGAAACTTGGCATTGGGCAGGCAGCACAGCCTTTTGCTTCTGATGTTTTGCTGTCAAGAACTGTGTCAATCCTCCTCACCCTATTCTCCCCTACTTGCACTACATCTCTTGCCTCCTCCCCCACCACCGTTGCCACCGCCAAAGTTGAATAGCTTTCTGAACCAAAGTGATGTGGTAATTTAGAAGAAAGTGAAGGTACTACAGATGCTGGAGATCAGAGTCAGGAATGTGGTACTGGAAAAGCACAGCAGGTCAGGCAGGATCCGAGGAGCAGGAGAATCCCTTCAGGAATGAATGATGAAGGGCTTATGTCCGAAATGTCGATTCTCCTCCTCCGATGTTGCCTGACCTGCTGTGCTTTTCCAGCACCACATTCTTGAATCTGATATAATAATTTAGCTGATCCACACCTCAGAACTCTCATTTATCAAAACAAGCTGGAAGTGCCTCAAACTTTTTGGATACATTTCAAAGACAGCATCTTGCACTCCTGGCATTTAGAGTTCAGCTGTTTCATTCAGTTGCACCCTCTTTTCCCTGACAGTGTCCAAATCAGAAGGGCATATTCTTAAAAGTGTGGCTACCTCTCCTGGAATAAAATCTGCAGGTACCACTCACCAGTGAGCCTTACTTCAGTTGTGGGTAAAGTGTTGGAAAAGGTTATAAGAGAGAGGATTTATAATTATCTAGAGAGGGATTAGGGATTAGAGTTGATTAGGGATGGTCAGCATGGTTTTATGAAGGGTAGGTTGTGCCTCACAAACCTTACTGAGTTCTTTGAGATGGTGACCAAATGGGTGGATGAGGGTAAAATGGTTGATGTGGTATATGTGGATTTCAGTACGGTGTCGAATATGGTTCCAAATGGTAGGCTATTGCACAAAATACAGAGACATGGGACTGAGAGTGATTGAGCGGTTTGGATCAGAGGTTGGCTGGCTGAAAGAAAATAGAGGGTGGTGGTTGACGGAAATGTTCAGTCACTAGTGGTGTGCCGCAAGGATCTGTTTTGAGACCACTGCTGTTTGTCATTTTCATAAATGACCTAGATGAGGGCCTAAAAGGATGGGTTAGTAAATTTGGGTCAGTGGAGTTGTGGACAGTGTGGAAGGATGTTGCAGGTTACAGAGGGACATAGATAAGTTGCAGAGCTGGGCTGACAGATGGCAAATGGAGTTTAATGCGGAAAAATGTAAGGTGATTCACTTTGGAAGGAGTAATTGGAATACACAGTACTGAGCTAATGGTAAGATTCTTAGTAGTGTAGAAGAGCAGAGAGATCTTGGTGACCATGTACGTAGATTCCTGAAAGTTGCCACCCAGGTTGATAGGATTGTTAAGAAGGCATACGATGTATTACCCTTTATTGGTAGAAGGATTGAGTTTCAGAACCATGGGGTCATGCTGCAACTATCCAAAATTCTGGTGGGGCCTCACTTGGAGCATTGCATACAGGTCTGGTTACCGCATTATAGGAAAGATGTGGAAGCTTTGGAAGGGGTTCAGAGGAGATTTACTAGGATGTTGTCTGGTATGGAGGAAAGGCTGAGGGACTTGAGGCTATTTTCATTAGACAGAAGAAGGTTGAGAGGTGATGTAATTGAGACGTAGAAGATCAGAGGGTGAGATAGGGTGGACAGTGAGGGCCTTTTTCTGCGGATGGTGATGGCTAGCACGATGGGGCATACCTTTAAACTGAGGGGTGATAGATATAGGACAGATGTCAGAGGTAGTTTTTTTACTCAGAGAGTAGTAGGGGTGTGGAACGCACTGCCTGAAACAGTAATAGACTCACCAACTTTAAGGGCATTTAAATGGTCGTTGGATAGGCATATGGATGAAAATGGACTAGTGTAGGTTAGATAAGCTTCAGATTGGTTTCACAGATCGGTGCAAAATTGAGGGCCGAAGGGCGTGTACTGCTCTGTAATGTTCTTTGTTCTATGTTTTACCCTCCCTGATGTTTTCTAGCATGTGTAGTTCTGCTCATAAATTCTGAGTCATAATTTCTGTGAACATTTAATTTTAACTGTTGTTTTTGCCATATATTAAAGTAGGATTACCAGTATTTCAAGTATTAAAGCATAGTTTTGATTCATTATTTTAAAACATGATTTGAAATTTCCAGTGCAGTCTTACTATTTTCTGTTTTGTCATTCCTGCTTAATTAATAAGTGTTTACACCTTTTAGACTGCCAGAGTGGTTCATTTATAATAGCCATAAAATGCAGTAGGATTATCCATGAAGTAAAGCTGTGACTTTTATAACAGAGTAATTGTAATTTGAGTGGTAGCTGCCAGCTTGTACATAATCTGCATTCTTTCAGCTGAGAATCTGAAAGCCCTGATGAGCATAATGTGACACTCACAGGAAAAAACACTGCAATGTATCTTAAAAAGGTGAATTCTGTTTATTGAACCACTTCTATTTACATACCGTTTTCATTTATGGATTGCAGAGCAGTTGAGAGATTAATTATACAATGAGGGAATGAGTGCGATGCTAACCTAATTATAAGTTCATAACACTCTAATGCCTCGCAGTTCATTTTTCAGGAGGGGTTTCTTGAGAGGGGAACTTTAACATAGTTGAAACAAGTTGAAATGGTTTAAAACTGTTTACACTCCAAAACTTTGCACGAGTGCCTGTGTGATATTACGATGAATGAGGTACTATATAAACAGAGGTTGTTGTTGATTGACAAGTGTAACCAGCTTTGAAAACTGGACTCACAAAACGTGGCCTAACTGCCATAAATCTCCTCTCCCTGTGATTTATTTCTACCCGACTATGATTAAAAAGAGAAAGTGAAGATTTTCTTTTGGTAATTTTTAAAATAACCTTGTTTGAATGACTGAAATGCCTCTCATGCTGCTGTTGGTGACTGTTCACTCATCCACTGGGCTGTTTCACCAGTGGGTGAAACTGAGTGAGCATTTACTTTTTTGTTTTGCAATTACCAAACCTGAATGGGAAGTTCAGTTTTGAAAACCAAAAAGGTGAATTTTCCAGCTGTATGAGAACACAAGGAAGTTTCTCTGAGTCACCTTTAGTATTTCTGGGGGTGGGGGATATTACAGTATTGGGGTATATGTTTTAACCACTAGTAGAAATGCAGTTCTGTATTTAGAGTTACTATGAGGTAGTTTGTGGAGGTTTTTACTGTCACTAAAATTAATGATGTCAACTCCTTCAAAAATATATAGCGTAGTGGGTCAAAGTACTAAATTCTAACAGTTGATATTTTATTCTCGCTATCTTGTTTTATGTTCTCAATGGTAAGATTTAATATGTTCCTAAATATTTTTGTGGAGCACAGTACAAGCATGATGCATTTAGTTTTATGGCCTTGCATATGATTTGAAGAACACTTTACAAATTAATATTAAAATCTTTCTTTAAAGCCATCCACTTGGAAAGAGTTTTACATTTTGAGGATTAAATTCAAATAAAGATATTTAATATTGCAGTCATAGTTTGTAACCAGTTTATTGTAAATGTTTACAGATCCATTTGGAACATTGGATCCTTTTGGAAGTAGTGCCTTTGGAAGTGGAGGTTTTGCAGACTTCACCCAAATGTCCAAGGTAATTTATAATTTAGATCTGAGTATAAGAACTTACTGATTAAACTCTTTTGCACTTGAACCTTCCCTCATGTTGTCCACGGAAAGTCAGGATGACTTTCACCTTTTAGAATGCAGTTGTGATAATGTGGGTATGTTAGAATGGTTTGTCCCTCTCGTTTGCCTTTTATTTTAATTGAATCATTGGGGGTTGTTAATGCAATGTCAAAATCTAAATCGGGAAATGACAGGCCAAAGTCTTGACTGTAAGTCTATTTCTAGACCTGAAACCAGAAGGGCAGCGATGCCTTAATACGAAACAAAGAGGATGGGAATATAACAGGTAATAAAATAGTTGAGGTCTGACAGCCTATGAATAGACTTTTCAACAAAAGGTGAAAAGCTACTGAGGTGAAATGCAGACATCATCTTACCAGACAGAGTCATCAGGAACGTAAGGAGGCCAGCAAACCCCTTCAAGTTTGCTGGCAGTTAAGTTGAAGATGGATGGGACAAATGTGCAGAAAAACATCTAGAAAAGAGCTGAAGTCTGAAGTTTCTGAAGTTATGCTTAAGAATAAATGGCTTCAAAATACTGAGGTGATTTGAGGTACTATTCCTAGTGTTTGGATTATTTTGAATAATGTAGGCAATTCTGAGAGAAAGGTTGGAATATTTAAGTAATGGGATGTTAAAGTGATGGACCACACATCAGGATTAGCCTTGAGAAACAGAATATCAAAATTCAGCAGCAATTAATCAAACTGCTATTAGATCTCCCGATATGGAAAAGATGAACTATGGGAATGAATATAAGGGGCCAAGATGGAAGGCATACATGCAACAGGCGTATCCTGTTTTGTGCGGAGTATTGTGAGCTTTGGGAAATAGTACAGAAATCAGCAATGATTTATGTTTGCTGCACTTGTGTAGAATATGCTGAAGAACAGCAGAAGAAAGGGTATGGAGTAATGAACAAGGGTGGCATGGTAGACAGGGCCTCCAGAAAGAAGGGGACAATGTGGTTAGTAGTGGAATTATGGTAGTTCAAGAAAGTAACCCAGCAGATAACTAGCTTAATAGGATAAGAGTTGAGGACAAGAAGGAACTATATTGTCCTGAAAGGAGGAGCCCGCAATGATAAGAAAATAAGAAGGTGGAATAGGCATTTAGTGTGAGGATGTGGTGAATGGGTTGGAAGGATACGCATTGGAGACGGAGAATGCAGTGAAGGAGAGGCATTGAGGGGTGTAGAATGGAAGTGAAAGAAAAACATTGAGAGTGTGGAGAATGGAGTGAAGGAGAGGCATGGAGGGCTGGAGAATATGGATGGAGGAGAGACAGAGAGTAAAAAATGGGTGTGAAGAAGAAGTGATGTTGTTGACAAATGGGGGGGTGAACAAGGGGCTTAAATATAAAAAATGAAATTACAGCAGTTTGTACTTAAAACTGAGTCCTGGGAGTGAATATTGTGGAGACAGAGAAAGGAATAAAATTACGAATTCAGAACCAAGAAACAAAGGAAGAGATTGTGGATTTTTTTTGCATAGAGAGTTGTTAGATCATGAATTGCCTGATCTCAAATAGTGGTGAAAGCAGAATCCACAATAACTTTAAAAGGAGAAGTTGAGAAAACTTTGAAAAAAATAAAGTGAGAGATGTGGCAAAGTGGGCAGTGCTTTAGAATGGCCACTGCTGGCCTAAGTGGCCTCCTTGGAGGCTATAAAACTCTAATTCATATTTTCCAATTCTTAATTTGGAAGTGGGTTTAATTCTGATGCACTTGCATAAATATAAAAATTCAAAGCTCATTTCAAATTTAAAAAATATCATTTGCTTTGAACTGTTTTTGCCTTGCGTTAGTTATCACTCACTTAAGCACCTTTTTTTACAATTATTATCATAAGAACATAGTAGATCTTTAGCCCCATAAAATTGAGACTGATCTGCAATTTAACTCCAACTTTGCATTGTTTCATGTAATATATATTTGGTTGACAAAATCTATTCATCTAAGATTTGCATCAAGTTAACAATGAATTAAATTTAACATTTCATTTCCTATCAGTATTACAGAGGAGAGTAAATGTTTCCTAATTTTTCTAAATGTTCTGAACTCAGTTCTGCCCCTAGCCTTTGACTACCCAATGTCGAGAAATAATCGGTGTTTCAGCCAGATCAGGCCTCCTGCCTCCCCTTTTCAAGCTCCTCAGCTGATGATGAAAGCATTTTATAATTCTTTTAGTTTAAGGCTCTACTTCTTGTGACTAAACATGTTGTCACCCAGTGTCTGCTGTATTAAGGAGCTAAGCGCAAGGTTTTCTTGTATAAAGGGAAGAGCAAATTTATTACCTGCTAACTTTAAAATAATAAAGACCTTAGATCAAGCATACATACAGAGATACAAAGTTTGAAAGGGATAGTGCCCTGTATAAAAGGAAGATTTAAAGCAATGTACAGTTTGACATCCTTAGGGTATCCTAGACAAATAAAATTTTTAACCTGGGGTTAATTGATGTCTTGGACGACACGGTGTCTCGGTGGTTAGCACAGTGCCAGGGATCCTGTTCCATTCCTGGCTCTGTGGAGTTTGCATATTCTCTCCATTTCAATGTGTGAGTTTCCTCAATGCTCTGGTTTCTTCCCATAGTCCAAAGATGTGCAGGTTAGGTGGATTGGCCTTGCTAAATCGCCCTTAGTGACCAGGGGTGTGCAGGCTAGGTACACTATCCTGGTAAATACAGGGTTACAGGGGTAGGGTAGTGGGGTAGGTCTGAGTTGGATGCTCTTCGGAGGGTCAGTGTGAAATCGATGTGCCGAATGGTTTACTTCCACACTCTGGTGATTCTATGATTGTGTCCTTAGCAATACCAAGCATTGAAGATTTCTTTAAGTTCTCAATATAGTGTTTCTCTCCAATATGTGTTGTCCACCACCTTATTTGTCCTTCAAAAGTCAAAGAGAAAAGAGCTTTCTTCAGTTCTGCTGTCACAGAACCTTACTTTGATAAAATCAGCTTCCAGAAATACAAGCAAGTTGTATGTCTTACTGTCTGAGCTAATCGTCTTCAAGTCTCATAATTTTATACGACTTTCACTTCTGATTTGTGGGACTTAGAGGTGTAAATCAAAATAGGAAATGAGGATTTTTTTTACACCTGACTGGTTAGGTTTCAAAGTATTTTTATAAAAATAATAATTTCAGTTGGATACTTTTTGTTTATTTCCTATTAGTTTTATGAAGCTTTGCTAACCTATGAGGTCTGCTGATTACAATGGCTATTTTAAATCAGTGGTTTACTCCTTCTAAAACCATTTCAGTCCAGGTCCATGAAAGTTCCAGGAGTTAAAAGAAGGTAATAGCATTTGCAAATTTATAATCAATATTTTGTCACTATCATGACACTTGTCTCAATACTATATCTGTTGCACTTAATATCTTGAACACTTAAAACAAATGCCTGAACTTGAAAATTCCAGGGAATATACCAGTTGTGTATAATCCCTCTTTTTAGTTTAATCCTTGGATAGCAGATAAACTGCAGTGCACTCTCTCCAAAGCCAGTATATCCAAAGAGATGTAATGTACAGAACTGTTCACAGTACTACAGATGTGGTCCAACCAGGGCATGTATTGCTGGGTCATCTCTTCTACCTTCTTTTATCCTTGTGTTCTAGCTATGAAGGCATTAATGTTTTTGTTATTTTCTGTTTTTGTTCAGGACATTTTAATGACTTATTCATATGGACTTCCATGTCTTTTGGGACCTCACTGTTTCTAGTTTTTCACCATTTAGAAAGTACTCTGACCTGTTTTGTCTTGGTCCAAAGTACATGGACTCAAGTTTGCCTACATTGAAGTAAATTTCTGCAGTTTTAACCACTTATACACTTTATTATTATTTCATTATGATTTTATGCTTCTGTGTAGCACCTTTTACTACCATGTAACATCCTAAAGTGCTTTATTGTCAATGAAGTGTACTCGCAGTTGTAATGTAACAAACTCCTAGGAACAGAAGGTTTCCTTCCCAGGGCTCCCTAAAGGAAGTAGTTGAGTACATTGCAGATGTTTGCCAGGATCTATGCTCTGTTTTGCTTTTTCTTTTATCTTTGTATTGTCTATTGCTTTTTAATCATCCATGGCTTTCTATTTGAATACCTCCTTTTGATTATAGAACATAGAACAGTACAGCACAGTACAGGACCTTTGGCCTTTGAGGTTGTGCCGACCTTTTATCCTACTCCAAGATCAAACTAATCTACAAACGCTATGTTTTTCTATCATCCATGTGCCTATCCAAGTTGCTCAAATGTCCCTAATGTATCTGACTCTACTGTCACTGCTGACAGTGCATTCCACACACTCACCATTCTCTGTGCAAAGAACCTACCTCTGACATCTCCCCTAAACCTTCCTTCAATTACCTTGAAATTATATTCCCTCATGATAGCCATTTCCGCCCTGGGAAGAAGTCTCTGGCTATCCCCTCTCTCTATGCCCCTCGTCATCTTGTACACCTCTATCAAGTCACCTCTCATCCTTCTCTGCTCCAGTGAGAACAGCCCTAGCTTCCTCAACCTTCCTTCATAAGACATGTCCTCGAATCCAGGAAGCGTCCTGGCAAATCTCCTTTGCACCCTCTTTAAAGCTTCGACATCCTTCATATAGTGAGTCAACTCGAACTGAACACAATATTCTAAATGTGGTCTAACCAGGGCTTTATAGAGCTGCAGCATAACCTTGTGGCTCCTAAACTCAAACTGTCTGCTAAGGAAAGCCAACAGACCATATCCCTTCTTAACAACCCTATCAACTTGGATGGCATTGAGGGATCCATGGACATGGACCACAAGATCCCTCTGTTCCTCCACATTGGCAAGAACCCTGTAATGTACATTCAAATTTGACCTTCCAAAATGAATCACTTCATTTATCCAGGTTGAATTCCATCTGCTCCCTCTCAGTCCTGCTCTGTATCCTGTCAATGTCCTGAAGCAACCTACAACAGCACTCCACAGTATCCACAACTCCACCAACCTTCGTGTCATCGGCAAATGTACAAATTCACTCTTCCAGTACCTCATCCAAGTCATTTATAAAAATAAAAAAGAGGTTCCCAAACAGTTCCCTGCAGAACACCACTGGTTACCGAGCTCCAGGCCAAATAGTTTCCATCTACTACCACCCTCTGTCTTCTGTGGACCAGCCAATTCTGTATGCAGACAGCCAAATTTCCCTGTATCCTATGTTCCTTACTTTCTGAATGAGCCTACCATGGGGGACCTTATCAAACACCTTACTAAAATCCATATATACCACATCCACTGCTCTGCCTTACTCCCACCGAAGATTTCTCTCCCTTGTTATTTCTTATCTGTGCCCAGACTGATTCACGTCTTAATCTCTGGTCCTGATGTCATTTCTCACTATGCCACTAATCACTAACTTTCCTAACAAAGCTACACCACCTCCTTTTCCTTCCTGCCTAAAATTCTGAAACATCGAGTACCCTTTTAATTTTCATTTCCCAAATTTGGTCTCTCTGCAGCCACTTCTCACTAATCTTCACCAAATCATGCTAGTTTGTCTCTATTTTTGCTGTTAACTGATTAAATTTATTCAAATACTTTTGCGTATTCAGAAAGAAAGCCTTTAAGTTTCTAAGCCTTTGATTTTCTAATTTTCCATGTAACTGAGCTCCCCCCCCACCTTCCACTAATAGTTAAAGCCCTACCAACTCACATCAATCAGCTCTGTTCAGAGCTTGTATTTCAGAATTTGTGATTGAGACCTGGAGCAAATTGTAAATACTAATCCCCCTCCCTTATGTGTCAGTGTGCCCCAATCTGTCAGCAGTGTCAGTGATTCTGAACAGGAAAGATTAATAATGGAGACATCTGCGTTTAAGTTTCTAAATCTAGTTTCAACTGTCCATACTACATTTCAGACTCTTAGCCTGCTCTGCCAATTCTTGACCGAGATTATTTATTTCCAGTTTTTATTTCTTTGGGTTTATCTGCATTTTGTTTGTATTTATTCATGGGATGTTGGCATTGCTGGCTGGGCAAGCATTTATTACCCATCCCAAATTGCCCAGAAGTTAGTTAAAAGTCAACCACTTTGCTGTGGTTCTGGATGCACATGTAAGTGAGACAAGGTAAGGATGGCAGATTTCCTTCCCTCAGGTGCATTAGTGAACCAGATGGAGTTTTATGACAAACGTGACAATGATTTTATGGACAACATTACAGTTTTAATTACAGATTTTAATTTTCATTAATTGAATTTAAGTTCTGCCAGAGTGGGATTTGAAGCCAGGTCTCCAAAACATTACCTGCATTTCTGGATTATCAATGGAATACTGTAGAATACCATTACACCATTGCCTCCTTGCATTACTTAATACTAAGCGGTAAAACATTTGGGAAGGTTTTAAAATTAACTGCTTTAAACATACATGAACTTCAGGTGTTGGAGGGAAAAGCAACACCACCTTCAGCCCGACACTGAATTCCCAACCTTAACAAATTTCCATGTTTAATATTCTTATACATGCAGTCTGTATCCAACCATTATATCCAGCTGTTTGACAATTTCAGTGTTGCAGTATCATTTCTGTGCCTTTTCTTTAAATTTGAAATAACTATATCGATTATTCATTTAAAGTGAGTAGCATTGTGAGAAGCTATCTGTTTTACTGTGCTCCTGTGCAGACTGCAATTTAGAATTTGGGCGGCACGGTGGCACAGTGGTTAGCACTGCTGCCTCACAGCGCCTGAGACCCGGGTTCATTTCCCGACTCAGGCGACTGACTGTGTGGAGTTTGCACGTTCTCCCCGTGTCTGCGTGGGTTTCCTCCGGGTGCTCCGGTTTCCTCCCACAGTCCAGAGATGTGCGGGTCAGGTGAATCGATATGGGTGGGTAGCGCTTCGGCGGGTCGGTGTGGACTTGTTGGGCCGAAGGGCCTGTTTCCACACTGTAAGTAATCTAATCTAATCTAAAAAAATATTAGAATACGCGCCTGCTTTAGAATTATTGAAGCTGTGTTCACGAATCTTTATTTTAAAGACCTGGTTCCTGTAAAGACTTTGAAGTATTTGGGGAAGAACTTGTGTGGTTTCTGGGGGAGGGCTCAGTTTAGGTCCGTGGATGTTGCAATTTGTGTTGTGACGATTAATTGCCTTTTGAGTCGAGATAATTATCAATGTGTACCTTACAGCAATTCAATGGGACCTTAAGGGAGGAGAGGGTAAATGTCACATTACCGGAATTCCAGATGATTTTTCCCTTAAGGCAAGTGCACAATAAGCATTCCTTTAATCTGAGCAAATTTATTAAGGGTAATAGTTAGTCCTCTTCTGATTCTAAATAGCTGTACAGCAATATTTTCAAAGCCACCCGTGTGATGGTGTTTATTTCAAAAGCTTGGCAGCTTATTTTTGGCACTTACTATAAAGAAGCAATAAAATATAGCTGCTGACATTTTAAATATACCTACCGGACTCACCATACTTGCCACAGGGATATAGTGGAGTAATCATTCAGATCATGCTGATAAACAGGAAAAGTGGGTTTTTCCAATTTTCGTTCAAGGTTGCATGTTTGGATAAAATGGGAACCTTAGCACTGGTGAAGTATACCACATAGAGTCATACAGCCCCTTCAGCTGGATGTGTAGTTTATATTGATATAAAAGTACAAGTAGCAAATTGTAACTGATCAATGGAAATTTAACATTGTAGGGTATTATCTGCTGTTCTCCTCCTTGAAAGTTGTTACTCAAACAAGGATCTAGTTCCAGGCTGCCCCTCATAGGTCTTGAAGAAAGTGAGAACTGCAGATGCTGGAGATGAGAGTTGAAAATTGTGGTGCTGGAAAAGCACAGCAGGTTAGACAGTATCCAAGGAGCAGGAGAGTTGACGTTTTGAGTATGAAGTCTTCATCAGGAATGGGGGGTGTCCAAGGGGAGGGCGGAGAGATAAATGAGAGGGGGTTGGGGCTGGGGTGAAGGTAGCTGGGAATGTGATAGGAGCTGAAGGTGAGGGGTGATGGTGATAGGTCAGAGAGGTGGGTGGAGCAGATACATGGGAAGGGAGATGGACAGGTAGGACAGTTCAAGAGGGCATTGCCGAGTTTGAGAGAGAGATCTGGGATAAGGAGGGGGCAAAGGAAATGAGGAAACTGGCGAAATCAACATTGATCCTGTGTGGTTGGAAGGTCCAAAGGCAGAAGATGAGATGTTCTTCTTCCAGGCATCAGGTGGCTAGGATTTGGCGATGGAGGAGGCCAACAACTTGCATGTCCTTGGGGAGGGGGAGTTGAAGTGTTTGGTCACAGGGTGGTGGGGTTGTTTAGACTGGGGCATTTCGACCTTTATTCCTGATGAAGGGCTTTTGCTGGAAACGTCGATTTTGCTGCCCCTCGGATGCTGCCTGAACTGCTGTGCCTTCCCAGCACCACTAATCCAGAGCTTTATTCCTGATAAAGGGCTTTTGCCCGAAATGTCGATTTTGCTGCTCCTCGGATGCTGCCTGAACTGCTGTGCTCTTCCAGCACCACTAATCCAGAACCTCATAAGTCTTGTATGTCAATAACAAAGCTAAGTGTGCTTTGAATAAATTCAGTGAACCTACCTCTACTATTTTCTCATGAAGAGAATTCCACAGATTAATGACTCTGCGAGGAAAAAAAACAGTCTTTCATCTCTATCTAAAATCCGTGTTTTCCCCAGTTCTTTTCTACCTCTCCAAATATCTAGTCTATCAAGCCTCCCCACTGAGGATCTTCACCCCATATTCTTCTAACTCTAACTCTAATCAACTCCTAAGCAATTTAAATGTATGAGATTCAGTGTTAGGTAACAGTGTTTTTTATGAAGCATTATTGAATGCCCTGGAAGTCCATAGCATCAGCATCCATAGACATTCCTCTGATTAAGTTATTTCCTTTGAGTTCAGTCACTCTGTTCTTCATTATAGATTCCAATAATTTCCTCAGAGCAGATTTTACACTGGTTGCTTTATAATTTCCTGGCTTTTCTCCCTCCCTTGCTCACTTGCATTTGTTCCCACAGTGTGTGTAGAAATTTGAATATGTGACTGATCTAATGCCCTGTAGTAGCTTGCCTTAGTGTGGGCCAATCTTGCCTAAAGTAAGTTGATTAAATTGTCTCTGAAAGTATCCCTTCTCAGTTTTTGTCCATATCTAATGATTTACTGCATTGTGTGTAATGGAAAAAGATGATTCTAAGAAACACATCTTAAATGTATGAAAAGTGTGACTGGTTTCCAATTCAGCACAAGTAGATGGAGTTCTGAAAGCAGTGTCTTGAATTTTAAAGTTGGAAAGTTAAATACAAGTCCCGATATTAATAGTCATGTGTGTGAGCATTGGGTGGTGCAGGTTCCCAGCGTTAATGAAAGTTTAAAATTAGGTGAGATTGTCACATCATAGACGTGCCCAGCAGATAGTACAAAGCAGGATTTCCTATTGGTTTTCGCACATCTCTCCCACTCCATTGTGCTAACTATCATATTCATGCTTACTGCAATTCCGTTCCGTTTGTTCACGCATTGTTTTTATCATCATACAGTCCTACAGCTGAGACAGTATTCTTCTACTTGCTGCCAGTTCAATTTGTTTCAACAGATCTCTATCAAACTACTAGACACCTCAGAACACTTCATACATAACAGATACTTGGAAAATGCAGCCACTGATACATGTGGAACCAAATTTACACATGTACAATCTTTCCAGCTGTCTTTAACGATTGAGGAATGAATATCGGCTGGGCCACTAGGCAAATTCTTCTCTTCTCGGTGTGATGTAAATTTTTGTCTGTTTTAACATATTGCCAAAGATGCAATAATTATGTACAAAAAATGACTAATGAAGGATTTAACTACTTTTAATGTCATTACTGTAACTGGTGATTTTGAAATTAGTCTATATTTGGAAAGTGAGAGTCTTTTAAAAATAGTATCATGAGCGTTCAGGGTCAGAATGTTCATTTAAGAGCGAAGGGTAAGGGCAGCAAGCTCAGAGAACCCTTGTAGTCAAGGGTTTGATAAAGAAAAAGAAGGAAGCATTTGTTGGGTACAGAGCATTAAAAAAGAAGCCAGGTCCCTCAGAAATGTAGGGGGGATGCTTAAAAAAGGAAGTAGCTGAGCATTTGAGAGGCCATTGAATATCTTTGGCAGATAGGATTAAGCATTATTTCTAAGATAGTTTATAAGCATATTTAGATAAGAGGATTACCTGGGAAAGTGTGGAGCCTATTAGAGACCAAAGGGATTGTTGTGCATGGAACCAATGGACATGGGTGTAGTCTTAAATGAATGTTTCTCATCTGTTTTCATAAAGGAGAAAGACATTGTAGCTGGTGATTTCATTTGGGATGGTGAGATTCTAGCACATGTTAAGACCAATAAGGAGGAGGTAATAAATGTTTAGCAGCCATAAAGATACATAAATCTTCAGGGCCTAATGAGATGTATTCCAGGCTGCTGTGGGGGAGGCAATGGAGGAGATTGCTGGGCACCTGATGAAGACATTTAATACTTCACTGGCCAAAGGTGAAGTGCCAGATGACTGCAGGATAGCTAATGTGGTTCCTTTATTCAAGAATTGCAGCAGGTACAGGCCACATAATTAGAAAGCAGTTAATATGATATCACTGGTGGGAAATTTATTGGAACAATTCTGAGAGGCAGGGATAATCAGCGCAGATTTATTGAAGGGAAATCTTGTCTGACTAATTTCATTAAGATTTTTGAAAAAGGAGCTAAATAGATCGATGAAGGTAGTGCATTTTATGTGACTTGCTTTGACAAGGTCTCACATGAAAGATTCGTTCAAAAGGTAAGAGTCCATGGGATCCAAGGCAATTTGGTAAACTGGCTCCAAAATTGGCTTGAGGTAGGAGGCAAAGCGTGATGATGGAAGGTTGTTTTTGCAAATGGAAGCCTGTCACCGGCAGAGTACTGTAGGGATTGGTGCTGGACCAATTGTTTGTTATATATATTAACAATTAAAATATAATTAGTAAGGATGACATGAAATTGTAGCTGTTGATGATATGCAAATGGTCTCAGGCTCCATTTGATATCGATCAGCTGGTAAATTGGTCAGAGTAGATGTAATTTAACCCTTATAAGTGCAAGATGATGCATTTTTGGGAGCTCTAATAAGGGAAGGATATGCACAGTGCTTGGTAGGTCGTTCTGAGGAACAAATGGACCTTGGTGTACAAGTCTATAGATCCCTGAAGATGTCAGCACAGGTAGACAGGATGATAAAGAAGACGCATGGGATGCTTGCCTTCATTAGTTGGGGTGTGGAATATAGGAAAAAGTGAGGACTATAGATACTGGCGATCAGAGTGTAGTGCTAGAAAAGCACAGCAGGTCAGGCACAACCGAGGAGCAGGAGAGTCGATATTTTGGACATAAGCCCTAAGGAAGTCTTATTACAAGGAGAAGAAAGTGAGGACTCCTGAAGAAGGGCTTATGCCCGAAACGTCGATTCTCCTGCTCGGATGCTGCCTGGCCTGCTGTGTTTTCCAGCACCACATTTTTCAACTCTGAAGTCTTATTACAACACTGGTGAGGCCACAGATTGAATATTGCGCTCATTTCTGGTCGCCACACTATTGGAAAGATGTGATTGTCCTGAAAAGGGTGCAAACAGGATTCACCAGTATGCTGCCTGGGATAATGTTTGCAGATAAAGGGACGGCTGGAAAATGGGAAGCCTTCAGAAATGAGATAATGAGAGTCCAGCGAAAGTATATTCCTGTTAGGTTGAAAGGAAAGGCTGGATGACTAAAGAAATTGAGGGTTTGGTTAAGCAAAAGATTGAAGCATATGTCAGGTAGAGGAGGAAGTGCTTGATGTCTTGAAATGCATAAAAATGAAGAAATCCCCAGGACCTGATCAGGTGTACCGTAGAACTCTGTGTGAAGCTAGGGAAGTGATTGCTGGGCCTCTTGCTGAGATGTTTGTATCATTGATTGTTGCAGGTGAGGTGTCGGAAAACTGGAGGTTGGCTAACGTGGTGCCACTGTTTAAGAAGGGTAGTAAGGACAAGCCAGGGAACTATAGACCAGTGAGCCTGATGACGGTGGTGGGCAAGTTGTTGGAGGGAATCCTGAGGGACAGGATGTACATGTATTTGGAAAGGCAAGGACTGATTAGGGATAGTCAACATGGTTTTGTGCATGGGAAATGATGTCTCACAAACTTGATGGAGTATTTTGAAGACGTAACAAAGAGGATTGATGAGGGCAGAGTGGTAGATGTGATCTATATGGACTTCAGTAAGGTGCTCAACAAGATTCCCCATGGGAGACTGGTTAAGCAAGGTTAGGTCTCATGGAATACAGGGAGAACTAGCCATTTGGATATAGAACTGGCTCAAAGGTAGAAGACAGAGGGTGGTGGTGGAGGGTTGCTTTTCAGACTGGAGGCCTGTGACCAGTAGTGTGCCACAAGAATCGATGCTGGGTCCACTACTTTTCTTCATTTATATAAATGATTTGGATGTGAGGTATAGTTAGTAAGTTTGCAGATGACACCAATATTGGAGGTATAGTGGACAGCGAAGTGGGTTACCTCAGACTACAACAGGATCTGGACCAGATGGGCCAATGGGCTGAGAAGTGGCAGATGGAGTTTAATTCAGATAAATACAAGGTGCTGCATTTTGAGAAACCAAATCTTAGGGGGACTTATACACTTAGTGGTAAGGTCCTGGGGAATGTTGCTGAACAAAGAGACCTTGGAGTGCAGGTTCATAGCTCCTGGAAAGTGGAGTTGCAGGTAGATAGGATAGTGAAGGCAGCATTTGGTATGCTTTCCTTTATTGTTCAGAGTATTGAGTACAGGAGTTGGGAGGTCATGTTGCTGCTGTGCAGGACATTGGTTAGCCACTGTTGGAGTATTGTGTGCAATTCTGTTGTGAAACTTGAAAGGGTTCAGAAAGGATTTACAAGGATGTTGCCTGGGTTGGAGGTTTTGAGCAAGAGGGAGAGGTTGAATGAGTTGGAGGTGTTTTCCCTGGAGCGCCGGAGCTGAGGGGTGACCTTATAGAGGTTTACAAAATCTTGAGGGGCATGAATAGGGTAAACAGACGAAGTCTTTTCCCTGGGATGGGGAAATCCAGAACTAGAGGGCATAGGTTTAGAGTGAGAGGGAAAGATATAAAAGAGACCTAAGGGGCAACTTTTTCACACAGAGGATACTAGGTGTATGGAATGAGCTGCTGGAGGAAGTGGTGGAGGCTAGTGCAATTGCAACATTTAAAAGGCATCTGTATGGGTATATGAATAGGAAGGGTTTGGAGGGATATGGGCGGGGTGCTGGCAGGTGGGATTAGATTGGGTTGGGATATCTGGTCTGCATGGACAAGTTGGACGGAAGGGTCTGTTTGCATGCTGTACATCTCTATGACTCTATGGAATATCTCAGTTATGAGGATAGACTGGATAGGCTGGTTTATCTTCCCTGGAGCATGAGAGACTGAGGAGGGAATCTGACCAAGTATGCAAAATTGTAACAAGCATTGACAGGTTGATCATGAAAATCTTTTCCCCATGACAGAAATGTCAAAGACCAAAGTGCCTCAGTTTAAGTGGAGGAGTAATTGTTTTGGAGGGGATCTGAGGAAAGATTTTTTTCACTTGGAGGGTGATGGAACTGTGGAACATATTACCTGAATGGTTGGAGCAGGTACTCTTGCAATGTTTAAGTAGCATCAGGACAAGCACTTAAAATGTCAGAGCATAGCAGGCTGTGGAGCACGAGTAGGTAAATGGGATTATTGTAATTTGGTGTTTTTTTGTCGATATGGACATGGTGGACTGAAGGACCTTTTTCTGTGATAATTATAAGTCAATAATGTATGATTGTAAGTCAATAAATATAAGGAAGAATAAAGAAATTTTACTGCCTATTTTAGGTTCACATGTACTGTTTTTGTTTAAACCATGTGCTGTTGTAAAGAATTGCAGCTCTAGCTAATTAAAAACTGCAAACTAGATTCCTTCAAATCTTGGGGGGCTTTCACGTTCTAAATAAGTACACATATCTACCATCTAATTTTAACACAGAATAACCCATCATCTACTATTTTTTAACCAAACCATGTTGCAGACATTGGAATGTTTATTTTCTGTTCTGCATTTAACACAAATTACACATGCAATTTGGCTGCCAAAATTTAAACTTATAGTTGGATCTTTTAATTCAAACTGCCTCATTCCCATTCCAAGGCACAGGTCTTATTCTAAGATTCCATTCTAGGATGCTGAGCCAATTCCAAGATGGAGGTGTGCAATATTACCTCGACTGACTCTTATGGTTTGGGTACTTGACACTCATTGTGATAGCACAGCTAAGAGTGCCTGAGGTATGAAGTGGTTTGAGCATTTTAGTCCTCCCAGCCACAGCACTGGATATTGGTGCCCCACTGTATGTATCATACCACCATCTCCATGACGAGTGAAATTTTAACATCTCAAAGACCATACAGATTAACATCTGACTGGTAGGGGTGATCGTAGTCCTTGCTTTATCTCATTTCTAACAGTTGTTTTTGTTGGACACGTTTAAGGCAGTAAAATTGGCCTTTTCTGGTTAATGCAGAAAAATTAATTATGGAACACCTTTTCCTTTGCTAGGGTTTTCAAAGCAAAAGTTCTGCTGGTTTGGGCACATTGCAAGTTTCGTACTATATGCCCAAAATGCGTTTTTGCATTTAATAATTTTATGTTCTTTCAGTTTGTGATGCTGTGTCAATTCATTTACCATAGCACAAACCAGATAAAGTTCCCTACATTGTAACCAGTTCTAACAGTAACCCTGAAGTAGACTATTTTTCACTTGCTGACATTAAGTAGTCATGGTGCTCTGCAATGAAAGTATTGTGCTGTGGTCCCTAAGTTTGAACAGCTTATATGCCCTGTGTGATGGTGCTCAGTAAGTATTCATGATATTGACTCATTGCTAATGAAGAGAAGGTACTGAATGTCCAAGTCAGGGTGATATATGACTTAGTGATGTTCCCATGACTTCTCTGTTACTAATCATTTTTGTTAATAAAGGTCACCAATAAAAGGTGTTGCTGTTTGATCATCGTTGATGAGTTACCTTCGTGCATCCTGTAGGCACATCAATGATAGAGGGGTAGGTATAGGTCTAATCCCAGTCTAGATTAGGTTTCCCTATAGTGTGGAAACTGGCCCTTCAGCCCAACAAGTCCACACCGATCTTCCGAAGAGTAACCCACCAGATCCATTTCCCACTGACTACTGCACCTAACACTATGGGCAATTTAGCCTGGCCAATTCACCTGGCCTGCACATCGTTGGATTGTGGGAAAAAACTAGAGCACCCAGCGGAAACCCATGCAGACACGGGGAAAACTCCACACAGACAGACACCTGAGGCTGGAATCGAACCTGGGTCCCTGGTGCTGTGAGGCAGCAGTGCTAACCACTGAGCCACCATGTCAGCCGAAACAGTGAACAGTACAGTTGCAGATTGTATATGTTCTTTCCAAGTGATGTTACAGCTGCAGTTGTCCAAATGGGTTGGAAGTATTGCTATCAAGTTTCTAATTTGATCATTGTATCTGGTAAAGTGGCTTTGAGGAGACATGTAGTGATCTGAGGAATGTTTGCATCTACCATGCTGTTCTAACAAATGTGTTGATGTGGTTGGCCTAGTTAAGCTACGGGTATCTGTGTTATTTGTCTGAAGTCGATGTGTTATGTGTACCATGTGTCTGTGCTTTCACTTGACAATAATATTTGTTGTGTTGCTTGATGTGGTAGTCTGAGGTATGTTGTTTTATTTATTGGTCTTGATGTTATGAGCATCTGCTATTCATTAATGTGCTTCTGATTAGAATCTATTGCTACTTACAACCGTACATGGAAGTTCTTTTTTTACTCTTGAGGTGCGTTGAATGTTTGTTGCATTGATGCCTGCCTATAGTTGAATCAACATTGCCTTGCAGTTTGTTTCACCCTTACTCTTCTTTTGTCCCAAATTCCACATTTGAATCTGGCCATTAGGCTTCCTAAGTCTTGTGACTGATTAAGGTAACTTATTCCTCCTTGGCCTTCTTGACCCACTGGCTACCTATGATTTGTTTTTCTTTTTGTTATTTCACAGGATGTGGGCATCACTGGTTAGACCGGCATTTGGTAATCACTCCTAACTGCCCTGGAGAAGGTGGTGATGAGCTGCATTCTTGAACCGCAGCAGTCCACCCAACCTGCACAAACCTGGACTGTGGAAAGAAATTAGAGCACCTGAAGAAAACCGACACAGACACGGGGAGAATGATGAAACTCCACATAGACAGTCACCCAAGGCTGGAATCAAACCCGGGTCTCTGGTGCTGCGATGCAGCAGTGATAACCACTGTACCACATTAAACTACTAGAGGGAAAAAAAAATCACTGAGAGTGTAGCTGACCACTAGAATTGCAGCAATTCAAGAAGGCAGCTCACCACCACCATTTCAATATAGGAAGTAACTCTGGACCTTGCCAGTGATGCTCATGTCCCAAGAATCTTTCCTCAGAAACGAGTATGGGTCTGATTCAGACTGGATGACTTTTTGACTTTAAATACTATGATCTCTTCAGGTATCACCTCATTGCTTATTTTACCCTGTTCAGTATCGCCACTATCTCTTGTTTGTGACATTTGCAACATACTGTTTGGTAACACCAGATGCACAATACTTATTTAGATCCTCAGTTGTGCCCTGTACCTCCACACTAACTCCTTTTCACACCCTAAATAGATCAGCACGCAATATCCTTTCAATTTTTAAAAAAACACCTCTCTGCTTTTTATATTCAGCTTGGCGTCATATTGAATCATAAATCTGATATTTATCAAAGGACTTGGTTTCTGTTTAATT
Source organism: Hemiscyllium ocellatum (assembly GCF_020745735.1). Taxonomy (NCBI): domain Eukaryota; kingdom Metazoa; phylum Chordata; class Chondrichthyes; order Orectolobiformes; family Hemiscylliidae; genus Hemiscyllium; species Hemiscyllium ocellatum. The sequence continues at coordinate 47,137,815 of NC_083428.1, forward strand.
TACAGTTTTCAGGATTTTAAGTTTAGAATGTGTTTCCTATTATGGTTGTCTTGTATTACAGGTGTGTGTTTGCACACATGGTATGTCTGTGTTTGAATTTGGATAAAATAAGTGCTTCAGAAGATTTGTTGTTTCTTCCTGGAGGTGTGAGACTTGTACCACAGCATGCAATTATTTATTGGCAGAGGGGTTCAGTCTGGTCTACGTATGGGTTCTGAAGACCTTATAGTTAGAGCAAGGGAACTGCAGTGTAGCTCTAAAGACTGCCCACCAAAACCAAGTTAAGAGAAGTAAGACAATGAAAGTATGAGAAATATATTTAAAATACATAAAAAGTTGATAAGATGCTGAAAATAAAACTTGAAGGCAAAATGGGTTAAAACAAATCATTGGCAGAGTTGAAAGAATTGAAATTTCAACCACACTGTCACCAAGTGTCTAGGACCTCCAGTTACGTAGTAACGGATTATTTTTTACATGGGAAAATGCCATACTGCATGTTTACATTGTCTCAACTACAAAACTGCAGAACAGGGACGTCAGCAGGAGGTGCTTGCATGTGCAGGATTTCACTTTAATGAATGTTGTGGAATGTTAAGTACAGTCGGTTCTTATATAATGAGATAGTTCTGTTCTTGTGTGATCTCGCGTTATAAGATTAGCCGTGCTATCTAATCTAATGGGGCTGAAATCACGTTATAGCCAGTACAGGTAAGGAAAGTTCACATTCCACAAGTAATAGTCTAAATTCTTCAATCGCATTCAAGCCAGTTTGTGCTGAAGAAGCACATTTTCACAGAACTGACTATTACAGATATGAGCATGTGGCATGTTGATTATCTTGTTGAAAAAAATAATGGTTGGTATTAAGGGAATTGGTGCCAGTTGAGAGGAGCCTTGTGCTTTTTTTTGCCTCTGTTGAGAAACACTTCTGCAATAGTATCCCTGAGCTTATTGCCACCTTTTTCTTACTCCTCCTCTGAATCACAATGTCACACAAATAGAATTCACGCCATTGCAAAATATTTACTAGTTTCAAAATGACCCAGCACAAGATGAGGGTTTCTGGCCATTATTTGGGAAAATCTAGTTGATTTCAGTGTAACTCCAAGCTTTGCAAGATCTAAACTACAAGATTAGCAACAGAACCCAATATCAAAGCAGCTTCAGTATTGACTGGAATTCATTGGGTGATTTTATTGAATCACAGAATTTTGACCTTCAGAAAAGTTTGCATTGTAATCTTGTTAATCTGTTCAAACAGTAACCTCAGTTATGTCTTTATATACAATAGACAATGTGATCTGAAACTTTATAAGATTATTTATTACCGTGATAAATATCACGAGTGGATCACTGTATCACAAGTGTAATGATTTGTTCTGGAAGTGAGTGAAGTGCCTAATAAAATCCCTTATTTATCTGAGCCAATAGTTTACATTAGTCTGGCTTCTGTGAATATGGAGTAAAGTTGGTGCATACTGCTCACTTAGGGTATAAAATCGGTTTTATAGATAGAAACTGATTTTTTGAAAAGGTACATGTGAGAATTAGGAATTGAAGTCTATCGCTGTAGTTTTATTCTGGTCTCTGAAAGGTCTCAGTTTTTCTGCCATTGGCACCTGATGAAACTCCTCAGTAGAGTAGGCAATAGGTTGACAGATGAAGTACAAAATGAAGAAGTGAGAGGTTTAGTACTTTGGTTGGAAGACTAACCAAGGGTGGCACGGTGGCACAGTGGTTAGCACTGCTGCCTCACGGCGCCTGAGATCTGGGTTCAATTCCTGACTGTGTGGAGTTTGCACGTTCTCCCTGTGTCTGCGTGGGTTTGCTCCCACAGTCCAAAGATGTGCGGGTCAGGTGAATTGGCCATGCTCAATTGTCCGTAGTGTTGGGTAAGGGGTAAATATAGGGGTATGGGTGGGTTGCGCTTCGGCGGGTCGGTGTGGACTTGTTGGGCCGAAGGGCCTGTTTCCACACTGTAAGTAATCTAATTAATCTAATCTAAAGCAGGATAATTCTTAAGAGTCATTCATGCTGTTGTTTCAAGAAACTTATGTATACAGCACTCATACAAGTTAAACAGACAGCATAGAGGCACCAAACAATAAGACAAGCAGCATGTTGATCCACATTGCAACAAAGTTGCAGTGCAAGAGTGAAGTCTTATTATAGTTGTTCAGGGATTTGGTGATTTACACATGGGATACAGTGTGCAGACTTGCTGTCATATTTAAGGAAGGATATACTTGCATTTTGAACAGTAAAGCAAAAGTATAATAGATTGAACCTTTGATCTCTGCCCCAACCCCAGTTCCCCTTCTAGGCCCCACCTTTTTGGTTTTCAGGCCCCTGTATACCTCATAGGATGGGTAAACATTAAAGGAAATGGCCAGGTTTTCGAGGAGATGGGCAGACATGGTAAAAGTTAATTGGATTTATCAAGTAGTCCACAAGTTTTGAGGTGAGAGTAGGAGAGCAGCAGAGAGAGTTATTTAAGAAAAATTATTTACAATAAAAAAAAGCTTTGGTTTTGCTTTCCATGTGTTCCTGGAACAATAGGCTGTTTTAGGAGACGAAAGCAGAGTTGAACAGTGTTTTAAAAGATCCAGTCAGATCTGGACTATTTGTCTATCATTTCCTTTCAAATCTGTGTCCCTTGAACTTAGGGGAGTGGAGATGACAGCTGTACCAGGGATGATAGGGACAGAAATATTAAGATGAACAGAAGGCCAAAAGCCAGAAGTTATAAGTAATTTGGGGATTGCTTTTTCCTGGGGGTGGATTTAGAGTAACGTATGGTGGGTGAGGGCAGATCATTTGACCAAGAGTGGTACAAGAAAGTGATCAGATTATCTGTTGTCTGTGATTGATATGATAGTATTAGCATGAACACGAGGTAACAAAGTCAAGGCTTGATCGTTCGTATTGTTTGGGATATTTAACTGGAGGGAGGTAATAGCATGAGGATAAGAGTGCAGCGAAATAGAGAGAGAACATGATGAATTAAATCGAAGCCCTCGTGAATAAAAAATTGTTTAGTCCAGTGGCAGAAAGGAACAATCTACCCTACTTCTCTCTTCCACCACCCCCCCCCCCCCAAACCTTTCTCCTCTCACCACCTCCCCTTGTATTCCCTTCATATCCCAGCCCTGCTCCCAGCTGTAGTGCAGTGGTATGTTGCTGTTTATAAAACTTTGCTTTCTTCCAACTACTTGTGGAGCAGTATCACTGTTGCTTCACAAGCTGAATTCCACTTATCACTCTTGCCCCATCCTTGCTATGGGGAGGGTGTGAATTCAGCTTTGTGCTTGAATTTTGAGAAATAACTCAGACCCTGGAAGGTACAGAAGGATTGACCATGTGTTCTCTGCACTGTATCTACAGCCCTCAAATCCAGATCCTTTTGGTACTACTGGCTCGGGACAGTTTGGAGGGCATGGATTCACTGATGACCCTTTTCAAAGTAAACAGGATACACCAGCACTGCCCCCAAAGAAAAGTGTACCCCCACGACCTAAAGCACCCCCTAGTGGTAAGTTGAATTGGCTCATTGGTAAGTATGCATTTGATTGCTGTAATCCCCCAGCATAGACATTAGCTAGTTTTTTTTTCATCATGTGCTATGCTTGTTTGGCTGTTCAGTGTGCTTTTTTAGAAATAAGTACTGGCATGCAACCACAAAACATGTGCAGAGAAGTTAATGTCTTTATTCCAATAGTACTTATTGAAATCCCTATTCTATACCATCAAATCTTCCCTATGCCACTACCATTCTTTGCGTATAACAACCGCACCATTGCTTTCATTCCCATCCCACTCTTTCTCTCTTTTTAATGTTTTGGTATCCCCTGCCCACTCCCATTGTGGAGTACTTTATGAAGTGGTTTGCCCAAAATCTGTTCACCTGCACCAATGGGATGATAGTTGGTCAATTAAATATTTTGAAACTTTGCTTTGACATTTGGTACAAAGCGTGCCTGGTCATTGTTCCATAAATAAGCCCACCAGCAGGCACCCCTTTAAAATGACAAATAGCAACATTCTGACCTAATAAAAATTGTCGACCATCATAGATAGGACAAGAGAATGTCATAAATCATTAAAAAGCAGAAATTAAAAAAAAACAGTAATTCCTTTCTGTTCAGTTATGCTTGATTATGCTTCTGCTTCTTGCAGCCAGTTTCACAAGGTGCCTAGTTAACAGTTTGCACTAATTCTGAGTGAGGCAAACTGGTTAGGTGTGTATGTTTTCATCTGACTTCTGGAGTGTCTGCTTATCTTTTGATGTGGAAAGTGGACTCTGAGCCGGAAAAGAAAGAAAATATTGTTAAAAGTATCTTCTTGTTGATACTTGAACACTTGATACAACAAAACAATATTAGGTTGTGGATCCATGGAGAGACTAGAAAACTTAAGTAATTGATTTCTAGGCTAGCCATTAAAAGGAAGCAGAGACACCATGATAATCTTTTTTATGTGGCAAATTGCTATGGTTTACATTTCACTGCTAGAAAGGGTAATGGAAACAGGTTCATTCTCACTTTCGAAAGATATTAAATGCTTGAAGGGAAGCAGTTGTGTGATGATGCAGAAAGCACAAGGGAATGGCGCTAACTAGATACCCGTTTCAAAGAGCAAATGCACACGATAGTCTGAATACCTGGTCCCGTTTAGTATCAATCTGTGAAGTATGTTTAAGTAAGATTGGAGCTCACATGTACCAGGTAATCTTGAATAAATTATCCAGCATGATAAGTGAAGCATGAATGAACTCCACAATCGAAGCGCAATGAGAAAAGAAAAAAGCAGGAATAAAGTCACTTTACAGGAACAGAAGTAGGGCATTCAAGGCTGTTCTGCCATTTCATTATACAGAACAACCTTGATTATCACTACAAGGCTGGCGAGGAGTATTTTGTTCAGATAATTGATTGTTCAGATAACAGATGGGCAGCATGGTGGCTGCTGCTTCACAGCACTAGGGACCCAGTTTCGATTCCCGCCTCAGGCAACTATCTGTGTGGAGTTTGCACATTCTCCCCATGTCTGCATGGGTTTCCTGCAGGTGCTTCAGTTTCCTCCCACGATCCAAAGATGTGAGGATTAGGTGAATTGGCCATGCTAAATTGTCTGTAGTGTTAGGTGCATTAGTTGGGGTAAATATATGCGTCTGGATGGGTTGCTCAGAAGGTTGGTGTGGGCGTGTTGGACCAAATGGCCTGTTTCCATACTGTAGGGAATCTAATAAATAAATAAGATAACGTTTTTATGGGACTATAATACTTTTGATCGGATAATCTGAACTTCGGATAACCGAGGTTGTTCTGTATACTGACTGGTCAGCATTTTAATTGCATTTGCTCATCACAATTCTGTATCATTTAATGTTATGTGACATAATCTGACAAAAATCTATTAATCTCAGTTTTAAAAATGTTAATTGACCTGAGCACCTTTTTGTGGAATGTTTCAGAACTTTACAACCCATTATGTGAGGAAGTGCTTCCTAATGACCTGGTTCTAATTTTAAGACTGTAGTCTTTGGTTCCGGATTCCTCCATCATGGGGTAGATAGAGAGAAACTTTTCCAATCGAAATCTTTTATACAACTTTATTTAGAATTAATAAATGGCACAGACGTAATTACTACCAGAAGCATTCCCCAGCCAGGTTAGAAGCCTGTGGGATGAGAGAGAAAAGTGATTAGTGAAGGATCAACTCTGAGTGCTGAAGATTTATACTTAACAAAAATCATTTGAGACTATAATTTCTTTCCTATTCGACATAAAAAGAACTTCTAAAACTCGTTTTGAGGTTCTTTTGGGAAAGAGTCAATGAGGGGCAACGGTATCCAGTATTTGATTGATTAATTTGGGCACCCAAGTCTCCAATACAAAAATGCTTTTTGCACCAATAATCAGAATTAGATCACAGAAGATGCAGAGCTATCTGAAAATGAAAAAAAAATTATCTAATTCAAATTGAGATATTTTATCAGTGTGCCCCTATGAGCTTTAACTATGGGTTAGAGAGTGAAATAAATATGGGACCCGTTCAAGAAGTTGGTTCATTGCATTCTTTGACAATGCTTTTTCACTGTCGCTTTTACATGTATAGCATTAAGATGTCTGAAATGGATGAAACCTTCTGACATTGATACTATGATATTTGATTGACATGATCACGAGATTCTAAATTGAGCCATTTTGATTTAAAAAGGCTCTTTCCAAAGTCTTTGCATAATGTTTCAGGATAATTTCAAATACTTGCTATACTTGCCAATGGCTCAATGGTTTTTACATAATTGGTTCTGAGATGGGTATGGACAAAGAGGGATGGGTTATGGAGGCGCATGAAGAGTGTAATGGGGGATACTGATGGGGCATGAGAGATTTGAAGGGTATGAGAGGAAGTGTAGGGTCGAAGGAGCTGAGAGAGTTGAGAGCTTGATATTGATCTTGACAGCTGGACTGAAGTCCAAATAAATAGAGATAGATATTTCAGCCTGGCAGAATTGCCATTCGCCTGTTTCCATTGTTGCCTGGGCATTGCATTGGAAGTGACGAAACAGACCCCATCTTGCACCTGCCTACCCTCTTGCAAAGGAAAATATGTTGGCCAGGGACCTCCTTAATGGAAGCGGGCTCTGGAGTCAGGAACTTTCTGAAATACTATTGTGTGTCTCCTTCACAAAGGTCCAAATTGAGATGTTACTTAGTACTTGCCACTGGAATTATCAACTCTGAGAGCTGGAGATTTGTACTTAGCAAAAATTATTTGAGACAGTAATTTCTTTCCTGTCTGGAAATCTGCTTCGTGGAGGTAGGCAAATGGCCACCCTGTTAATTATTTGTGTCAAATAATTTTATAGAAACCTTTATGTTCTTTTGCAACAAATTACAACATTTTAGTTGACTTCCTCATCACTTGTTGTGTCTCACTGCTAGCATTTTGTGATTATTATATCAGGACCCAGATTCCCCTCTATCTCTCTGTTCTGCAATTTCTTGCTGTTTAACTCGCACATTGCTTTTCTGTTCTTCCTACCAATGTTTTTCCTCATTTTATTCTAGTTTTCGATTGTTTGCCCGCTGATTCAACCTATCTGGATCCCTCAATAGTTAATATTTTGAGTCCAACATAGCTCCGTTGGACTCAAAATGTTTACTATATTTCTTTCTCCACAGATACTGGCTTATCTACTGAGTTTCTCCTTTATCTAATTTTTATACAACATCTATAGGTTCCCCTCTGTTCACCATACTTGTTACTTCCTCAAAGGATTTCTAATAAATTAGTTAAACACAATTAACTTTTCAGAAAATCATATTAATGATTCCTAGTTACATTGAGATTTTTTAAATGCACTGCAATGACATTCTTAATAATAAATTTATTTAGAAACAGTCGTTAAGCAGCTGGTCTGGAGTTCCCTATGTTCTGTCTCCTTTCTTGAACAGAGGAGTTACATCTGATTTTTCTAATCTTTTGAGACTTTTCCAAGATCTTGGGAATTTTAATAATTAAAATCAATACTTTGAGACAGCTGTTAAGAGCTAGTTAAGAGTGGCTTGGGTTTTTTTTCTGAGCTGACTTTCAGTGGGTCACCAACAAGTATGGCTGCGATAGAAAAGTCTCATCTTGATTTGTACTCATTTCCAAGTCGTACTGTACATTAAGACATAGTAAGCTTAAATATATGTTAAGTTCTCATCATTTTTCTTTAATATACTTGGTCTTTTGCAATGTTCTTAAATGCAGCTATTGATAGAAATTGTGTTCCTTTTTCAAATCTTGTTTGGGGATGAGAACGGAAATGGGCATAGAATGGCATTGCTAAAACGAAATTGGAAAAAGGATGTGAAAGAGGAAACCTTAATATTTGTGTGTGAACGAGAGCATGCTTTCCAAAGAAAAATACAAAACGGCCACAAATACTTTGCGTAATTGCTTCTCAGTACTTTCCTATTTGAATCAATGTTATGTTTTCTTTTTATCCTTTATCAATGTTTTGTTCTAGAAATCTTAAAGAACCTTTCAGTCTGACAATTTTTTATAGATGGTGAGCAGATCTCTCAATCTGTGTTGTCACAAAAAAATTTAAACTGACATTTGCAAACATAGTTCATTGCTGCCGTACAAATTTAAGAGGGAATTGAAGACCTTCAAAATAACGATTGTAGAAATATCATTTGGAGTATCATGTATTTTTTAAATTTATTGAATCAATGGAAGTGGGGTGCACTGGTGTTGGTTATAGAGCATTCTTCTCCTCTCTCTTTATTGGCTTGTGAGCATTGCTGGCAACTTATTGTCCATCTCTAATAGCCCTTAAGTTGGTGGTAAGCTGTTTTCTCAAAGCAGTGTAATCCATATGTTATTATTTTGTACTGATACATGCAAATTGAGATGGGTGCAGTGGTTTTAGAGAGAGTTTAAGATTTATAGAATCATTGAGCATGAAAACAGATCCTTCGTCTAACTAGTCCACACGGACCAGATTCCCAAAATAAACTAGTCCTACCGGCCTGCATTTGGCCCATTTCCCTCCAAGCCTTTTTTATTCATGTACTTATCCAAAAGTCTTTTAAATGTTGTAATTGTACCTGAATCTACCACTTCCTCTGGCAGTTCAATCCACGCATAAATCACTCTGTGTTAAAAATGTTGCCCCTCATGTCCTTTTTAAATCTTTCTCCTCACCTTAAAAAATATGCACTCCAGGTTTGAACACCCCCTTCTTAGGGAAAACATCTTTGCTATTCACTTTATTTATGTCCCTAATGATTTTATAAACTTCAATAAGATCACCTGTCATGCACCTATGCTCCAGTGAAAAAAGTCCCAGCCTATCCAGCCTCTTTGTATAACTCAAACCCACCATTCCCAACAACATCCTAGTAAATGTTTGAATCCTCTACAGTTCAATAGTATCCTTATTGTAACATGGTGACTGGAACTGCACACAGTACTTCAGAAGAGGCCTAACCAGTGTCCTGTACAACCACGACATGTCCCAACTTCTATACCCATTCGGTCTGGGCAATGAATGTCTTCTTATTCACCCTCTCTATCTGAGGTGCAAATCTGTACTGAACCCCCTAGAGCTCTGTTCTACAACACTACCCACAGCCCTACCATTAATTGTATAAGTCCTGCCCTTATTTGTTTTACCAAAATGCAAAACCTTCTATTTATTCAAATTAAACTCCATCTGCCACTTCTCAGCCCACTGACCCAATTGATCAAGATCTCTTTGTAATCTTAGGTAATCTTCTTCATTGCCCACATTTTGGTGTCATCCACAAACTTACTAACTGTGTGCTTCCTATATACTTATCCAAATAATTTATGTAAATGACAAATGAAAGTCGGACCCAGTACCGATCCCTGTGAAACCCTGCTGGTCACAGGCCTCCATCACTATTTTTTATTTCCTATCTTAATGCCAATTTTGTAACCAATTGGAAAGCTCACTCTAAATCCCATATGATTCAATTTTACTAATCAGACTACCATGCAGAACTTTATCAAAGGCTTTACTAGAATCCCAAGTAAACAATGTCTACTGCTCTGCCCTCATCAATCTTACTTCCTCAAAAGGTTCAAGCAAATTTGTGAGACATGATTTGCCTTGCACAAAACCATATTGACAACCCCTAACCATGTCTTGTCTTTCCAAATACATGTAAATCCTATCTTTCAGAATCGTCTACAACAGCTTGCCCACCATTGATGTCAGACTCACAGGTCTATAGTTCCCATCTCCTTACAACCTTTCTTAAATAAAGGCACATTAGCCATCCTCCGGTTCTCTGGCACCTCATCCGTGGTTATTGATGATACAAATGTTTCTTCTAAGGGCTCTGTAACTTCCGAAAATGCCCTGGGATACACTTGGTCACTTCCCAGAGATTTATCCACCTTTATGTTTTCTAAGAATTCCAACACCACCTCTTCTATAATGTGAATTGTTTTCAAAACATCAATATTTATTTCCCTGAGTTTTAATGATCTTTACAGAGAGAGAAAATGCAGTAAAACCTGTGGAAAGTTCTTCTAAATCTGCTGACAGAATCAACACACGTATATGAGGTATGTCACTTTGTGAATGCAGCACCTAAAAAAGTAGTTAGACACAATGAAAAGGTAGTCCGTGGAAACTAAAAGGTAGCCCTGAAAATCAAAAATTAGCTCTTGAGAAAATCTCAAGGGGAACTTTTGATTAGGGGGTGAAAGGCAAGTTATTTTGACCCCTGATATTTCATCTCACAAAAGACAAAACTGTAGAGTTGGGAATTAGTGAGGAATTGAGGATATGGGGCCTTGATTTACAATGGGTAATGTTCAAATTACTGGAAGGTAAAGAATGGATGGGAGCAGATGTAAGCAAGTGGTTTAGGAGACAGAGTTTCCACGTTTCTCACCTCTTCGACTGGTGTTGTTTGACTTGTTCTCAAAAACTTCACACAAAGTAGCTGCTGGTGCAAAGCCAGGAGAATAGTCAATTCCAGGGCACCAATTTTTTAATAACATTTATGAAAATCATGTGGTCAGGGTGTCACATGATGAAACTTCCAGCAATGTCTCCATCAGAGTTGGCAGCCCTATTCCATCAGAGTCAAAATTAGTGGTACTGGAAAAGCACATCAGGTCAGGCAGCATTCGAGGAGCAGGAAAATCGACATTTTGAGCAAAGGTCCTTCGTCAGGAAGATGGAGGGATTTTGCTCGAAATGTCGATTTTTTTGCTCCTCGGAAGCTGCCTGACCTGCTGTGCTTTTCCAGCACCGCTAATCTTGACTCTAATCTCCAGCATCTGCAGTCCTCACTTTTACCTAGCCCTACTCCATCGGTATACTGGGGAATGATAAATTATAAACAGTCCCATAACCACTCCTCTCACACCTCAAATATTAACATCTACGACAACTGAATAAAGGGTGCCCTGTGTAGAGGTATAAACAGTCACCTTCTTCATCACTGATGCACAATGGAAACACTGCATACCAAATACAAGATACACTGCAGTAACTTGCCAAGGCCCATTTGACAGAATCCTCCGAACCTGTGAGCTCTACCCTCTAGAAAGGCAAAGGCAGCCTCCATGGTAACACCACCACCTGCATGTTCCTCTCCAAGCCAATCGCTTATCCTGACTTGGAAATATTTTGCCGTTCCTTCACTGTTGCTGGGTCAAAATATTAGAGCTCCCTTCCAAGAGGCTGTGTGTACTAACTCCAAATTGATTGTGGTGGTTCAGGAAGCCAGCTTACTGTCACCTTTTTGAGCTCAATTAGGATAGGCAGTAAATGTTAATTCACATCTCGTGAAAAAGTGCATGTCTGCAGGATATTCAATCCCATCAACCTCTTCACCCTGCTCTTGCTTGCTTCAGGTCTGATCTAAAGGATTCAAAATGCCAGCCCTGTTTCTCTCTCCCACAGATGCTGCCAGGTCTGCTGAGTTTCTTTGGCATACTCTGTATTTGTGTCAGTTTCCAGCATCCACAGATCTATGCTTTTATTGCAGGTTCTTTTGACATACATTTTTAAACGTAGAGTACTTCCGAAATGGGGGGTACAATTCAGCATAAAAAAGTAAAGAAATGTTTTAAAATTCACTCCTGTGTGAAAATAAAATGTTGATGCAGTGACAAGCCAATAGTTTGAGAGTGCGGCTATATTCACCAAATAAATGTAACTTATGTGTCATTACACAAATTTTGAGTTCTGTTAAAGTAATTACTTGATTTGTTCATTTTGAAATGTCTACTCCAGTTGTTCAAGCAGCAGCTGACTTTGTTCTTCAGTCACAGCACAGGACTGAAAGCTTGTATGTATGAATTATAAAACCCAAATTTCTTGTCTGTTTCACTTTGAGGTTGCTCTCAGAAAAGGAGCAAATTGAACTAAAGAAGGTGGCAGTAAGCTGGCTTCCTGAAGTTGATACTTTGCAATTTCTTTGAGTAGTTTGACAGACAAGATTAGCTACGTGTAGTCTTTGAATGTGACTTTGAATCCCAGAGAAAACTGTGTAGTTTTTTTTAGCATAATATCTGGGTTACTCAGAGACTAACTGATAAAAATTGATTACAATGATTAGTCAATGACTTGATTACCATTCTTCCTAAATTTTCCCCTTTGATTTATAATCATACAGAAATTTGCTAAGTATTAGAACATAGAACATAGAAGGATACAGCGCAGTACAGGCCCTTCGGCCCTCGATGTTGCGCCGACCGAGTCCTACCTAACCTATACTAGCCCAATAACTTCCAAATGCCTATCCAATGCCCGCTTAAATGAACATAAAGAAGGAGAGTTCACCACTGATACGGGCAGGGCATTCCATGAACTCACAACCCGCTGTGTGAAGAATCTACCCCTAACATCTGTCCTATACCTACCACCCCTTAATTTAAAGCTATGTCCCCTAGTAACACCTGACTCCATTAGCGGTAAAAGGTTCTTAGTATCTACCCTATCTAAACCCCTAATCATCTTATACACTTCTATCAGATCTCCCCTAAACCTTCTCTTCTCCAATGAGAACAGCCCCAAGTGCCTCAGCCTTTCCTCATACGATCTTCCTACCATTCCAGGCAACATCCTGGTAAACCTCCTCTGCACTCGTTCTAAAGCTTCCACATCCTTCCTATAGTATGGCGACCAAAACTGCACACAATACTCCAGATGAGGCCTCACCAGAGTCTTATACAACTGCAACATGACCTCAGGACTCCGGAACTCAATTCCTCTGCCAATAAAGCCCAGTACACCATATGCCTTCCTCACAGCACTATTTACCTGGGTGGCAACTTTCAGAGATCTGTGTACATAGACACCAAGATCCCTCTGCTCATCCACACTACCAAGTAGCCTACCATTAGCCCAGTAATCCATCATCTTGTTATTCTGTATGCTGACTCAGTGGTTAACACTGCTGCCTCAGTGCCAGGGATCCGCGTTCGATTCCAGCTTTGGGCACCTGTCTGAGTGGAGTTTGCACACTCTTCTCCCTCTCTGAGTGTTTCCTCCGGGTGCTCTGGTTTCCACCCATTATCCAAAGATGTGCAGGTTAGATGAATTGGCCATGCTAAATTGCCCATTCTGTTCAGGGATGTGTAGGTTAGGTGCATTAGTTGGGGTAAATATAGAGTGATTGGGTAGGGGAATGGGTCTGGGTAGGTTATTCTTCGGAGTGTCGGTATGGACTTCTTGGGCCAAATGACCTGGAGGGATTCCATGGTTCTATGATACTAATCATAAACACTCAATACTGATTAGAAAATCATTTTTGGTTAGATAGGGGGAATGTCACAGGATGAAGTGCCTTGTCACAGGTTGAAGGACGTGGTGGTTGTGAAGGTTGAGGCATAGAATGATGCTTGGTGTGGAGTGCAAAACTATGGGAGGGTTCTCAGGGGGATTACTAGAGTTGGTGGGCAGTCATTGTTTAACATGATCCATTTTGTTGGAAAATATTTAGGACATTTCTCATGTGCAGTACATGCCTCTAAGTAATACTGGGAGCCAAATTATAATTTAATTTAATTACAAGCAGAAAGTCATTTCTTAAAAGAAAAGTCATTTTTTCACAGTAATTTGCACATTAAGTTATGATTGGTAAAAACTATTTTCTGTATTGAAGGAAAGAGCCTTCAATCCTTGGAACAGATATATTCAGAAAGAATTGTTCTAAGAGTACAATTGACCTGTTGTAGAAGTATATTTTAATTGGTTAGCAATTCATAATAAGATCCTGTGTGCATTTTATTTATTTTGACCCTTTAGTAAACAGTGGGGTGATCTTATCAAGTCCCCACTTATTTCATACTGAGGGCTGAGTGATGCTGTGTGGTTGCGGATGCTGCCTGAATGACACCCTTAATTTAACAGTTCTGCTTAGACATGAGGATGCGCTTTCTGCGGTCCAGACCATAGCATAGATCTGCTCACATTAAGCTGCACTTGTAATGGGTGTGTTCTTATCCGTTACTTTTGTTAACTTTTGGTCTGCATATGGCTTTGTGACATTAGAATTGTAATGAATGTCTTTTTTTTTATTCTTTTGAAGGCCTTTGGCCTGCTGGAGTTGGCCTTGGACCACTTTATTTGTGCATGTTGCCCCAAATTAAATAGAAAGGAGGCTGGTAATCTCCTATAGTGAAGGGTTTGTGTGGGTTGTAGTCAACCTCAGTAAACCAGAGAATATATGTTCAGGTTTCACCATGGCAATTTCAGTTTATCTTTTTATGAAAAATAAACATAATCAATAAAAACCATGAAACAGTCAGATTATTGTAAAACTCCTACTAGTGGAAACTCATTAACCAAAACAAGCACAAGGGGCACTGGAGAATCTCAGCAGGTTTGGAAGCATCTGTGGAGGGAGAAACAAAGTTAACATTTTGAGTCCAGTATGACTGTTCATTAATACGGGGCTAAAAATGTGTTGCTGGAAAAGCACAGCAGGTCAGGCTGCATCCAAGGAGCAGGAGATTCGACGTTTCGGGCATAAGCCCTTCTTCAGGAAATTTTCCTGAAGAAGGGCTTATGCCCGAAACGTCAAATCTCATGCTCCTTGGATGCTGCCTGACCTACTGCACTTTTTCAGCAACACATTTTCAGCTCTGATCTCCAGCATCTGCAGACCTCACTTTCTCCTGTTCATTAATACGCTTCATTTTGACTTTCTCTGATGTTTTCTCCTTGTGGATGTGGAGTGAGGGAGCACCTGCAGGGAGTTTCTGTTTACTGATAATGGAATGAGCACATTGTACCTGTAGCATGTCAAATGACAGAAGCCACCTACCTGAGGGTTTGCTTTAGCATAACAAGGATTTATAGACCCATGTGTGATCAGGGCTTTGCGGATTAAAGCTGCCCAGATTGCCCGAGCAGACCACAACATAGCTTTTAACTGCCTGTGCAACTTTAAGCACCCAGTCCATTCAATTATCCAGCCCTCAAGATCATCCAGAGCTCACTGGGAAGAATTCAAGTTGCCCATGTCTTTTAAGTGAGGCAGGTTGGATGGCCGCTTCACATTAATAATGGCACAGTAAAACCTGTGCTTCAAAAGGAATTCTCAAAGTTACTTTTTCAGCAAGTATTGGTGGTGTGGAATGTCGTTGTAATATTGAAGTCAAAAATAAAATTTACGTTTTTGTGACCTCTAATTGTAATGTGACAGGCACATTGATAGAAATGCCACAGGACTGTGATCCACCGAGGCTGTCACTGTTGTTTTGGGTGGCTGTGTAAAAGTGGAATTGGCTTCTATGCCTCATTTGATGTTTTTGCAGATTTATCTATCACATGGTTGCTTGCAATTACTTTTACTGCCCATGCGAATGGTATTTCCTGTGGCAACTGAGACATAGAAATTTCTGTAGTTTTGGTTATGCATTAAAATGACCTTAAGGTTTCAATCCTGATAATGTTTTAACTTGCTCATTTTAACTGATTGGGTATTGCAGTCTTGTTTCTACTTTATGACTCATTCAGATTATGATAATATGGCTTTTGAGTTGAAAACCTTAAAATTCCCATTTGAACATTGCCAGACTAACCATTGAAATATTCTGTGGTTATTTTACATCCCAGTGCTAGAAGAAATACTATATGCACAGCCAAGTATGCCAGTGACAGTGAAGATAATCAGGATATACTGGCTGAGGAAGAGCTGTGTAAAAATCAGGGGAGTTATTTAGAAATTTGATAAACTTCGACAAGCAAGATTAACTAGTTATTGGTCTTGAGATTGTCCAGATGTTCAGGCCCTTGTAACAAACCACAATCACCTCTTGATTTGAACTGAAGTTGGATCCAGCTCTCTGACCATGTGTAATTATGTTACAGCTACACTTATGTCAGCATTTAGAGTAATGGTTCGCAAGTCTTTTCCTCCAGGACTGCTTATGTAGAGAAAAACGCCCTGCAGCCCAACAAAACATACTTTCACTTGCCATCAGATTTAATAGGAAGAATGATGCTGCTTTTGATAAAACACCAATTGATGTCTGGTGCCTGTCTGGAAGGCTTCAGTTTTGGCATGCACCATTTTAAGCTTGTGGTTCCTCTTTGTTTTAAGCCTCAAGTGTTGAAAATCCAATGCTGCAGTTGTGTGTAATAATAATAACATAAATACTTCTTTTAAAACTATGTTGTTCCTTGCGCTTGTGACAATTTGGGTATGTACCAGGAGCCAGTCTGGTTACATGATGTCATGTGAGTGGTTGAGGTGAGAGTGCCTAGATGGACCACACATAGAGAATCAGTGATTGAGTGAAAGGCCAAAAGAACTGCATAGCTGATTTAGAGAAACTGACACATTATAGAGTTTACTAGTCAAAAGCATGCAGTAGTCTCAGTACTGCATAAGTCTGACCTCTGTTAAATTATATTGAAGGGGGGAGGGGTATTGACGTGGTAACCCAAAGCCACTGTCTTGGAGGTAAACAGATAAGATCAAATGACAACTTGCATTCATACAACATTTTTAATATCTGGAAGCGCTTCTCAGTTTTATGAAGATAAGTATTGCACCATGTCAAAAGAGACAATTAGGGGTGTCCCTGACACCCTTGGGTGCAATGATTCAAGAAGGCAGCTCATCACCAACTTATCAAGGGCAACTGGGCACAGATTATAAACTCTGGTCAGCTAGCAATGTCCCCCAGTGAATCAAACATTTGAAGCTTGAGTAAAAACTTGGGTTTTAAGCAGGGTCATGAAAGAAGAGAAAGGATGTGAAGGAAGTTGTAATGGAACCCAGCTGATTTCTACATAGGTGGCTGAAGTCATGACTGCTATGGCTTAGTGGAATTATTGATAGGCTCCAATTATTCCTTAATCTAGAGTCCCAGCTAATGTTCTGGGGAGTTGGGATCAAATCCTGTCATTGCAAATGATGAAATTTGAATCCAATTTAAAAAAAAATCTAATGATGACCATTAAACTATTGTCAATTGTTGGAAAAGCTCATCTGGTTCACTAATAACCTTACCTGGTCTGGCCTTACATGTGATTCCAGATCCACAGCAATGTGGTTCACTCTTAACTCTCGTCTGAGCAATTAGAGATAGATAAAAATGATGGTTTAACCAGTGATGTCCACATTCCATGAATGAATAATGAGAGAGAGGTGAATATCAAGGAGGCTGGATTGGATAAGATGAGATGTTGGATAATTTAGAAGTTAGAAGTGGACTCATTGATACAAGAAACACTGAAAATCTGTTGTTGGAAAAGCGCAGCAGGTCAGGTAGCATCCAGGGAGCAGGAGAATCGACATTTTGGGCATGAGCCCTTCTTCAGGAAACCCTTCGTATCAACTGAAGAGGATTAGAAGATTGCAGAGATATTAACCATACGACATATTTGCTTTTAAGAAAGAGAGGTTAAAGAACATTGTGTTCCTTAGTGATCTCTAGATAACGTTTGAATGAGGAATGACCATGAGAGAACTACTATGTGAAGATGCTGTTTGCGGCTGGCTGGGGAGTCAGAATTCCTTTTTGTTGCTGAATGATTTTCAGCAGAAATAATATGTTCTGCTATTTATTTGGCAGATGTTGCAAGCTCTCTACTTACTTTGCCCCTTAAGTTCCTGGGCAGGGCAGGCATGGCTTCTTCCTTAGTCTTTACTCATACAGGTAAAATGTGTAAAATCAATCCTGGTTGACTCATTCTCACATCCACTCAATCCCTGACACCTTCTTATTGTCATCTGTTTGAGATAGAAAGCTGGTTGATAAGGAGGACCTACTCTGACTTAGAATCGCTCACTACGTTGTTGCACTGAACCATCAGTTTTTCTTGTTTCATAATATAGCTAGTAAAAACTTGGACATGATATATATCCTGGTCTTGCACACCTCACATGAACTTTGAGGCACCAAGTGGATTCACTTATTAAGACCAACTTATTGCCTATCCCTTTGAGAAAGTGATGATGAGTCATCATTTTGAACTGATGGTGCTGCCACAGTGCAGTTAGAGAAGTTTTGGAATTTTAAGCTAGAGATAATGAAGGAATGTTGGAAGTATTTTTAAATTGGAGTGATGTATTTTTGGACAGAAACTTGCAAGTAATGTATTTGAATATATATGCTTCCAATGTTATTCTAAGTGGTAGAGTTGAGGGTTTGGAAGATTCTGTCAAAAAAAAAACTTTGGTGAGTTGCTACAGTTCATCTCATTTGTTTGTTTCTTTAGATTTAGTTGGTTTTTGTTGTTTTTTTTAAGGAAAGCTTACTTTTAGAGGGATGGCAGTGCAGAGAGGGCAATGTTCCTCTTGCAACATGTATGAGGTGAGGGAAGCCATTAGCGTCCCTGCTGAGTACACTTGCAAGAAGTGCACCCATCTCCAGCTCCTCCAAACCCGTGTTAGGGAACTGGAGCTGGAGTTGGATGAACTGCGGATCATTCGGGAGGCAGAGGAGGTCATAGATCGGAGCTTTAGGCAAGTAGTTACTCCGAAAGTTCACGATAGATGGGTGACAGTGAGGGGGAGTGGGAGGAGGAAGCCAGTGCAGGGACCCCCTGCGGTCATTCCCCTCAAGAACAAGTATACCGTTTTGGATACTTGTGGGGGGGATGACTTACCAGGGGCAAGCAACGAGGTTCAGGCCTCTGGCACGGAGCCTGGCCCCGTTGCTCAGAAGGATAGGCTGGAGAAAGGTAGAGCAATAGTTCTTGGGGACTCGATAGTGAGGGGTACAGACAGACGGTTTTGTGGGGGCGACAGGGACTCACGTTTGGTATGTTGCCTCCCAGGTGCAAGGGTACGTGATGTCGCTGATCGTGTTTTCCGGGTCCTTAAGGGGGAGGGGGAGCAGCCCCAGATCGTGGTCCACGTTGGCACCAACGATATAGGTAGGAAGAAGGGTGAGGATGTCAGACAGGCTTACAGGGAGCTAGGTTGGAAGCTCAGAGTTAGAACAAACAGAGTTGTAGTCTCTGGTTTGTTACCCGTGCCACGTGATAGAGAGTCAAGGAATAGGGAGAGAGAGCAGTTAAATGCGTGGCTACAGGGATGGTGCAGGAGGGAGGGATTCCGGTTTCTGGACAACTGGGGTCCTTTCTGGGGAAGGTGGGACCTCTATAAAAAGGATGGGCTACACCTGAACCTGAGGGGCACCAGTGTCCTTGGGGGGAGGTTTGCTAGTGCTCTTTGGGAGGGTTTAAACTAACTCCGCGGGGGCATGGGAACCAGGACTGTAGCTTTAGGGTACAGGACCTTGAGTGTAGGGAGGTTAAGAATAATGCAGCGATCTCTAAGGAGGGTGCCTGTAACCAGAAAGGAGGATTGAAGTGTGTATACTTCAATGCCAGAAGTATAAGGAATAAGGTAGGTGAACTTGCAGCGTGGGTTGGTACCTGGGACTTCGATGTTGTGGCCATTACAGAGACGTGGGTAGAACAGGGACAAGAATGGCTGTTGCACGTTCCAGGGTTCAAATGTTTTAGTAGGATCAGACATGGGGGTAAAAAAGGGGGAGGCGTGGCATTACTTGTCAAAGACAGTATCACAGCAGTGGAATGGACGATGGAAGAGGACTTGCCATCTGAGGTAGTTTGGGCTGAGGTTAGAAATAGGAAAGGTGAGGTCACCCTGTTAGGTGTTTTCTACAGGCCTCCTAATAGTCCTAGAGAAGTAGAGGATAATATTGCGAGGATGATTCAGGAAAAGAGTGAAGGTAGCAGGGTGGTTGTTATGGGGGACTTTAACTTCCCAGATATTGACTGGGAGAGCTATAGCTCGAGTTCATTAGATGGGTCGGTGTTTGTACAATGTGTGCAGGAGGGTTTCCTGACACAATATGTCGACAGGCCAACAAGAGGGGAGGCTATATTGGATTTGGTTCTAGGTAATGAACCAGGCCAGGTGTTAGACTTGGAGGTAGGTGAGCACTTCGGGGACAGTGACCACAACTCGGTGACTTTTACTTTAGTGATGGAGAGGGATAATCGTGCGCCGCAGGGCAAGAGCTATAGCTGGGGGCAGGGAAATTATGATGCAGTGAGGCATGACTTAGGATGTGTGGATTGGAAAAACAGGCTTCAAGAGAAGAACACTAATGAGATGTGGGGATTGTTCAAGGAGCAGCTACTGCGTGTCCTCGATAGGTATGTACCAGTCAGGCATGGTGTAAAGGGCCTTGTGAGGCAGCCGTGGTTTAGTAAGGAATTGGAGTCCCTTGTGAAAGGGAAGAAGGCGGCATATGTAAAGATGAGGCGTGAAGGTTCAGTAGGGGCGATTGAGAGTTATAAGGTAGCCAGGAAGGAGCTAAAGAGGGAGCTAAGAAAAGCGAGAAGGGGACATGAAAAGTCTTTAGCTGGTAGGATTAGGGAAAACCCAAAGGCTTTCTATAGGTATGTCAAGAATAAAAGGATGACTAGGGTAGGTATCGGTCCAGTCAAGGATAGTAGTGGGAAGTTGTGTGTGGAGGCGGAGGAGATTGGAGAGACATTAAATCAGTACTTTTCATCAGTATTCACTCAGGAACAGGACACTGTTGCTGATGTGAATATGGAATCACAAATAATTAGAATGGATGCCCTGGAAATATGCAGGGAAGAGGTTTTGGGAATATTGGAAAGGATGAATATAGATAAGTCTCCTGGGCCTGATGGCATTTACCCCAGGATCCTATGGGAAGCTAGGGAGGAGATAGCAGAGCCATTGGCCTGGATTTTTATGTCGTCATTGTCAACGGGAATAGTACCAGAGGACTGGAGGATAGCGAATGTGGTCCCATTGTTCAAGAAAGGGAGTAGGGATAGCCCTAGTAACTATAGGCCAGTGAGTCTGACTTCAGTGGTGGGCAAAGTCTTAGAGAGAATGGTAAGGGATAAGATTTATGAACATCTGAGTAGGAATAACGTGATCAGGGATAGCCAGCATGGTTTTGTGAAGGGCAGGTCGTGCCTCACAAACCTTATTGAGTTCTTTGAGAAGGTGACTAAGGAAGTGGATGAGGGTAAAGCAGTAGATGTTGTGTATATGGATTTTAGTAAGGCGTTCGATAAGGTTCCCCATGGTAGGCTAATGCTAAAACTTCAGAGGTATGGCATTGAGGATACATTAGAGGTTTGGATTAGGAATTGGCTGGCTGGAAGGAGACAGAGGGTAGTAGTTGATGGATTATGTTCATCTTGGAGCGCAGTTACTAGCGGTGTACCACAAGGATCTGTTTTGGGACCATTGCTTTTTGTTATCTTTATAAATGATCTAGAGGAAGGACTTGAAAGCTGGGTAAGCAAGTTTGCGGATGACACGAAAGTCGGTGGAGTTGTGGATAGTGAGGAAGGAAGTGGTAGGTTACAGCGGGATATAGATAAGTTGCAGAGCTGGGCGGAAATGTGGCAAATGGAATTCAATGTAGCTAAGTGCGAAGTTGTTCACTTTGGTAGGAATAACAAGATGATGGATTACTGGGCTAATGGTAGGCTACTTGGTAGTGTGGATGAGCAGAGGGATCTTGGTGTCTATGTACACAGATCTCTGAAAGTTGCCACCCAGGTAAATAGTGCTGTGAGGAAGGCATATGGTGTACTGGGCTTTATTGGCAGAGGAATTGAGTTCCGGAGTCCTGAGGTCATGTTGCAGTTGTATAAGACTCTGGTGAGGCCTCATCTGGAGTATTGTGTGCAGTTTTGGTCGCCATACTATAGGAAGGATGTGGAAGCTTTAGAACGAGTGCAGAGGAGGTTTACCAGGATGTTGCCTGGAATGGTAGGAAGATCGTATGAGGAAAGGCTGAGGCACTTGGGGCTGTTCTCATTGGAGAAGAGAAGGTTTAGGGGAGATCTGATAGAAGTGTATAAGATGATTAGGGGTTTAGATAGGGTAGATACTAAGAACCTTTTACCGCTAATGGAGTCAGGTGTTACTAGGGGACATAGCTTTAAATTAAGGGGTGGTAGGTATAGGACGGATGTTAGGGGTAGATTCTTCACACAGCGGGTTGTGAGTTCATGGAATGCCCTGCCTGTATCAGTGGTGAACTCTCCTTCTTTATGTTCATTTAAGCGGGCATTGGATAGGCATTTGGAAGTTATTGGGCTAGTATAGGTTAGGTAGGACTCGGTCGGCGCAACATCGAGGGCCGAAGGGCCTGTACTGCGCTGTATCCTTCTATGTTCTATGTTCTATCTCGTAGATCATACTACTTAAGTAAGCACCTTTAGTGTAATAAAATATCCATGGGTGCTTCATACCAACATTATAATGCACAATGAGATAGTAGGGCACGTAATGTGATATAAGGCCAGATGACCAAAAGCTTGATGAAAGAAGCAGGCTTTAAGAAGCATCTTAAATGAAATAAGAAACGTGGCAAAATTAAGAGGGTCAGAGAGAGATTTCTATAGCTTTTTCATTACAGCAGAAGTTTTTTTTTGTTTGTGGAAGTCTTCAGAGTATCAGAGCTGGAAAGAAGTCTTAAACCATTTTAGCAGCCTCAAAATATTCAAATTTAGAGAAAGGTCAAAGAGTTAAAATTCTTTGTGGGTCTCGCAGAGACTTAGAAAATTATGCTGGGTGATTGTGTGGAAGATACCAAAAGAAAATACTTGAAACCTCATCATTTGATACCAACATTTTAAAGTGAAGATTTTTTTAGAAGTTAGTTTGCGGGATGTGGGCACCGCTGGCTGACCAACATTTATTGTCCATCCCTAATTGCCCTTGAGAAGGTAGCATTGTGCTGCCTTCTTGAACTGCTGCAATCCACCTGCTATGGGTTGACCCACAATGCCATTAGAGAGGGATTTCCAGGATTTTTGACCCAGCAACATTGAAGGAGCAGTGATATATTTCCACGTCAGGATGGCAAGTGACTTGGAGGGGAGCTTGAAGATGGTGGTGTTCCTATGTAACTGCTGCACTTGTCCTTCTAGATGGATGTGGTCTTGGGTTTGGAAGCCGATGTCTGAGGATCTTTGGTGAATTTCTACAGTACATCTTGTAGATAGTGCACACTGCTGCTATTGAGAGTCGGTGGTAGAGGGAATGGATGCAGTGCCCAATAAGCGGGCTGCTTTGTGCTGGACGGTGTCAAGCTTTTTGAGTGATATTGAGGCTGCACTCATCCAGGCAAGTGGGGAGTATTCAATCACACTCCTGACTTGTTCCTTGTAGATGGTGGACAGGCTTTGGGGAGTCAGGTGAGTTATTCGCCGCAGTAATCCTAGCTTGCTTGTAGTGAGGCTTCAGGAGCTGAGAGCCTGTAAAGTATATTGTTGAGAAAAAGGATTGAATACTTTTTGTGATTTATGTGAGATCTTTTCAAATTGTCTTAGATCAGTTTTTCCCAAACCTTTCAGAGCTTGAAAATTATTGTGCAGATGAAATGGATTGAACCCATAACGGCATGATCTTATTTTACATGAAGGGAACTTGTAAAATAGACATAAGTTAAAAGGAAAAAGCTTTTCAGCTAATTCATAAACCATAGAAAAGGAGTAAACACAATCTCAGTGTTTTTAAAGAAGGAACAAAAAAAAACTTTATTCATGGGCTGTAAGCATCACTGGCCTGTCTGGCATCAGCCCGTATTTAACTGCCCTTGACCAGTGGTATTGACTTGCTTTCTTAAATTTCTGCAATCCATGGAGAATAGGTGCATCCACAGTACTGTAACAAAGGGAGTTCCAGCATTTTGACCCAGAGTTACTGAAGATACAGTGATTTAGTTCTAAGTCAAAATGGTGTGTGGCTTGTAGGGGAAACTTGCATGCAGTAAGGTTCCCATGAATCTGCTGCTGTTTTCATTCTAGATGATAAAAGGTTGGAACATACTGTTGGAGGAGTCTTGGTGAGTTGTTGCAGTCATAAAGATGGAATTCATGTTATGATTTGGGATTCAGGTCGTTGGGCTGGATGTTGAATAGGTGGCACATTTACTTTGAAAAAAAGTTAAAACAAATGTGATAAAACTAAAAAAGATGGAGTTGGTATAGAGTGTTGTGCATCCATTCATGCGCAAGACTTGGAGAGGTCCAGACATCTATTCTCTGATGTACTGTAACCAAAGTTTTCTGACTTCACTGTTCAGGAGCATATGATAATATCCTTGACACCACACCTTAAACAGTGCTGCTATGGAAAGCTTTACCTCGGTCATGAGCTATGTAAAGTGTATTTTTGTATTTGGATCATGCAGAATTTTATTTATTCTGTGATATGAATTGTTTAAATTTTATTTGTTCTTGTTAGCTTGTGGCCGGAGAGATATTAATTTAAAGAGTATGAGTTTGTGTTCTGATTCATGAATTTAGAAGATGACCCGAGAGTAACAAACAGCGAAATAGATAGTATCCATGGCCACTACGTAAAAGTTAGAATTGTCAATGTACCAGAGAGCGCTCTACAATAAATGCTGATTCTGTGAATGCACTCTTAAAGTTGAGAGAGTTACTTTTGTTTGTCACTCTGCAGATAAAAGCAGTTTCCTAGTATTTAAATTATCAAATATTTATGTATTGTGATTATCATAAATGAGTCTGGTATTGCTAACAGGAGCTTGTCTGTTAAGAGAGGTGTGGAGTTCTTATCGGTTCTGTTTGAGGTTTACTGTTTCTCATCACTTTGTAAAAAGTGTTAATCTTTCACTGCATCCCATCGTTACCGACACAACCTGGTACTTCCTGTACACAGTGAAAAAATCTTGAGCTGGTTTGTTCTAAAACTCAGAAATATAAAATTATTCTGAAAATTGCTGTCCAGCCCTTGTAATTACATACCATCCCAAAGTTTGCTGAAGACTTTAATTGCTGAATGAGTTACTATTTCAAAGTTCTTACAGTATCCTATTTCTATTCTTTGACCAAAGAAAATAGGCAAGCAGCTTGCTTCCACAAGTCCTCGACAACTTTGGTTAGTTCATTGGCTGAATGGTTGCTTTGTGAATAATGTCTACAGTCTAGGTTCAGTTCCTTTACCAGCTCAGGTTATCATGAAGGACTCTCCTCCTCCCCTAGCCTAAGGCATGGTGATTCACCAGTTGCCCCACCTCCAATACTCTCTCCCCGTTTTGAGAGAGCAATACCATGGTCTGGTCAGACTATGTGGAATTTATCTTTTTGTTTCTCTACCAGCCACTAGAAGGTGCAAGTAAATAGTAGGGGCTGACTCATTCAAAGCATTAATTTTTCCACCCTTTTTCATCTTTATTCAGCCTTTTCTACAGCTCAGTTTAAGTTGAGGAGTTTGCATGGGAAACTGGGCACAAAACCAACAGTTTCCTCATTTCCCCTTCCCCCACCTCACCCTAGTTCCAAACTTCCAGCTCAGCACTGTCCCCTTGACTTGTCCGGACTTGTCCTACCTGCCTGTCTTCTTTTCCATCTATCCACTTCACCCTCTCCTCCCTGACCTATCACCTTCATCCCCTCCCCCACTCACCCATTGTACTCTATGCTACTTTCTCCCCACCCCCACCCTCCTCTAGCTTATCTCTCCACGTTTCAGGCTCACTGCTTTTATTCCTGATGAAGGGCTTTTGCCTGAAACGTCGATTTCGCTGCACTTTGGATGCTGCCTGAACTGCTGTGTTCTTCCAGCACCACTAATCCAGAATCTGGTTTCCAGCATCTGCAGTCATTGTTTTTATCTCACAAAACCACATCCTGTCACTGCATGCCATAATGCGTTGGTTAGCCAACTCACTGAATATAATTTTGGAATGGGTTTGTGCAGTAGTCATATTTACTGCAGCACTCGTTGGGCTCTGCAATGTCTAATTGTAGTTAAGAATATTTAAGTGATAGGAAAATATGTTAGCATCATCACATAGGCTTCTTAGTGTGTACTTTTCCAGAAATACCAGACTTTGGCTAAGTGTGAGAAAACATTTTGATTTGCTGCACCCCTCTTTTACATTTACAAAAATATCATTGAGCTTCCAAGCCGATGAGAACCTTTCAAACAGGTTTTTCAAAAAAAAATTAATCCCTTCAGTCTCTCATGTTTTGAAAGTGTTGGTTTCTTCTGGAGTAAGGGAACTTCTATCAAACGAGCATTTTTCTATTGGTGAGCCTCAACAGTGAACATTGAGAAGGTTTATTGACTGTGGGAGCACCATGGTGAAGTTTGATCATGTCTTTAATGGATATTTATATGCATTCTAAAATAGGAATATCAGCTGACTCAAGTATGTCAGCCCCTCTTCCATATCTGGTGGCAGTGAGGATATATCCCTAGAATTAGGACTAGACTATTATGGTTTGGGATTCAGTACTAATTTAGGTATATGTATTTGTCTACACAGTATGGAAAATTGCTGGTAAGTTGTGGAACTGCACTGACATAGGTGGGTGTTATGCTCACACAAGTTGCTTGTTGTCTGACACCAGTCATGCCAGCACCTGACTATAAATATGTGTGGACAGGGTAAAATTGGTTCAGTTTTGATTTTATTTATTCTTGAGATATGAGTGTTGGCGTTCAGCCTGGCATTTATTGGGACCTTGATAAGATGATGTTGAGTTGCAGCTCATCCCACAGAGACCCTAAAACAAAAGTGGTTTAATGTATCCAGTTGATTGATCATGTCCAAGATCAGCAGTATGCTGATGTTACCCATGCACTGTGATCCAGTAAAATCCCATTAATTGGCGTTCTGGTCCCCTCTCTTTCATAGGAGTTTAGGCAGTTGTGCTTAGTGCTAAGTGACGATTGAAAACAGCTAAGAGCTGTTTATTACCAAACTGCACCATTTGGGTATAAAACGTCTTGCAGGCAGACCTGTCAATGTTAAAACGGTTGTTCACATGGATGTTCATGTTACTTCCTTTCTTTCTTGATCCTGCCTCTACTTTCTTTTATCTAACATATGCGATTTTAGGTGTTGCATGTTACCTAGTATCCAAAGCAAAAATGAAAGCCCTCTATTAAATCTATCCGCATTTATCACTGTAGTCAAAATGGGTGGGTCTGTGATCATTCCGATATGCTTCCTGTTGTGTAGAAGAGCATTAGTCAGCTTGTACTCAAGCTGGGGAGAGGGGATGTTCTGAAGCTGTGGTGAAGTTGATAAGTTCGGAATGTTTACCCGATGTGTAATGTTCCATTCCAAGTATTAACCTTACTTGCCTTAACAGGCATATGTTGCAAGTTGACAAATACCAACTAGTCATGAATCCAAAAGAAAAATCATAAGGTGTTTTAACTTTAAACATGACCACACTGTTGATCAAATGAACATTACATTCTATACAATAGCATCCAATTGTTTTTAAACCCCTGGCAAATATATTTAATATTTGATCCCTGAATATCAGCATACTATAATGTAACTTCAAGCCAAACTCTTTGAGATTAAGTTATGTACATGGAGGTTCATTTTGATATCCTCTCAAGGGAGTTTAACACTTGATACGAATGCTCAAATACACTTGGGATCAGAAACAAAATTAACTTAGTTCATTTGAATAAAACAATGGTACAAAGCTTAACAATGTAATATATTTATGCAGTATTGCAGTGTAAGCATTTAAACAGCAGCATTTCTGGAAAAAAAAGCATGCATAAATGTAGCATCTAACCATGTCTCTTAAACATCTAATCTAGTGTTCAAACTGAGAACCTCCTAACAACCTGATGATAGGAATTTCATGCTCGAACAACATATGGACATAAATTAAAAGTTCATTTAAATAGTTGCTTTTCCATTGTGCTGAGACAACCTGAATATTTCAGCCAGCTGCAGCTTGAAAATATATATGCTCAGATCTACGAGTGCAAGTAACTATAGACCCTTATTACTGGATGTTCTTATCCTTGGAGAATCCCAACAGCTGTACTTCTGCGTTGCAGTTGTATGTCAGGAGCTGATCCTATGAGCGCTGGCTGTGTGCAATGATACTGTAAATATGAAGTAGTTTACCCATTGGTAACTGGCATCAATCAAACTCTGCAGTTGTGTCATGAATTAAGAGTAGCGAAAGTGGGTGAAGCCTCTACCCCAGCCCTATGTGGGAGTGGTTTTCTGAGGTGGAGTTGCCACAAAGTAGGGAAACAATCTATTCCTCAACAGCATTAGTCTTCCCTGACCTAAAAAAAAGATTTTCATCGGTAATAAAGATAGTTGCTTACTGATAAACAACCAAATCAGTTTAAACTGTAGTTATCTTCTGTCAGTTCTCTTGGAAATTGTCAGCCATTTAGTAAACAATGTTAAATAACAGATTTTCTTTTTCTCAGTGTAGGTGTTGATGATTGATGATAGGAGAAGTGGGTGCAATGGTACTTTGATAAGTTGGAACCATCTGCAAGTCCCCACCCTAATCCACTTCCTCTGTACCAGCAAACTTTCCTCCCTGTGGCTTTCGGTATGTTGCTTGCTGCTGACTTGGTGGAAGTGTGCACCACTGACCAGCCTTTCACCTTTACAGTGCTGTGTATTTACTGCCAACCATAGCAGTGACCTTTTGCCCCCATTTAAACATCCACCAAAAACACTTACTTTTTAACCCATGTTCACACATTAACGATTGGGAGTCAGAAGAGTTGTGAGTTTCAAATGAACTTAGATGCTACTTCAAAAAAACAATCACTTTCAGCAGTATCCATGGGCAGATGGCAAGCTCTTTTTTTTTTATTGAGCATTTTCGCTCCCTCCTTTCTGCTGATTCATGCAGTTTCAATGCTGTGAACTCTCTGGATCACATTGACCACTCACTTGTTTTCCTTTCAGTCCTTCACATTTGCTTGTACAAACACTCGTGTCCCATCTCTCTGTCTTCCATGTGCATAGTTGTCATGAAAAGGAGAGAGAACCAACATCTGACTCAGAGGGCCAAGACCAATTATGGTGTCTCAGTTACTGACCCACCTTGAGATTAATGAGGTCCACGTGGACTTTGGAATTAAATCAGAGATCTTCTGCCCTTTATGGCTTAATGCTACACTGAGTGGCACAAGCAAATGATAAAAATTCAAGGTGGATACGCATTCGCATAAAATGGCTGATCTTCATCATAATTTCTTAGCAAGCACAATTTGAGGAACAGATTAACGGCTCACATTGTTCATAATCAGTTCTATTTTTACCAATTTTCACATTGCGCCATTATGTTCTTGAGATTGTGACAGTTTAATTTTCACTTCATTTTTTTAGGTTTGTATTAAAAACATTGGAAAACATTTAAAGTTTTATTCAACTGTTTGAACAATTACTTTAGTTGCAAAAGAAAAATTCATGCCAAAGTAAGGTCCAGTTTACTGATCCAAACAGATTTAACACCCCAGGCAGCTACTTTCCAAGTTGTAATATTTTCTTCTGGAGAAAATGTAAAGTTCGTTTTTAAAATGTTAATCTATGTCTCACCTAAAATTTAGAAATGTAGTTTGTCCAAACATGCATTAAGTCAGTGGAAAGAATTCATTTATAACTCAAGATTTTAAAGCCCAGAAATTTGGTGACATTGGTCACCTTGTTATGCCTTGGTCCATCTGGTCTCTAAAACTCTTTCCTCACTCTATTGTAAAGTCTTGGTGAATCCATATAGTCATGTGCTTCTATAATGTTCAGTCTCTATCAGGGCTTCCCACAATGGGGTTGAGACCCTAACTTCTGAAATTTTGGAATCCTGGGTTGTAAGGCAGCATTGAATATTATGGACCTCCAACTGAGTTAAAGCAACTGTGCTTTAATATAAGAGACTTCCAGTCTCTCAGTTCCCTACCCTACTTGTGCAGTTCTCACTGAGAGATTGTAACAATTTTCAAGCCTCAATATTGGAAAACGGTTTGGTTTCCTGGTCTATATGTTTCATTTGTTAATAATTAACTTTACTTGCATGGCTGATCTGTGACACTGTGCAGGGTAGATGTAGGTCTGGTTATTCACATAGCTCTAGGTTTGGCAGAAGGTTTGGTTCATGCCATTACTGAATGTATTGTTTGTCTTGATCCTTGCACTTTGTTAGTTTACTAAATTATCTGATCTGTAGTGTCCCTCAATGTTTGAATATATGGCTTATTTTATGACTGCTTTTATAGTTTACCTGGCATTGGTGACACAGTTTCTGTTGGCTGCATCCATATCTTCATTAGGTTTGAGTTGTAGCTCAGTCAGTGGTGTTGTCTGGATTCATGTGTCAGTCTATGTTAGATGGGTCCCTTGTGACTAGCTCTGCGCAACTCAGTATGTGAGATAACCTCAGTTTGGGGCAACTCTTAAATTATGTCTCCAGCTGTCTGGGATTTATCATAGGATGCTCTGAGAAGCCAGGGAGGAGATTACAGAGCCTTTGACTTTGATCACTATGTTGTCACTGTCTACAGGAATAATGCCAGAAGACTGGAGCGTAGCAATTGTTGTCCCCTTGTTCAAGAAGGGGAGTAGAGACAACCCTGGTAATTAAAACCTATGGGCCTTACTTTGGTTGTGGATAAATTATTGGAAAAGATTATAAGAGATAGGGGACATAGCTTTAAATTGAGGTGTGATAAATGTCAAAAGTAGTAGGGGCATGGAATGCAACAGAAGTAGACTCGCCAACTTTAACGGCATTTTAAATGGTTTATTGGATAAACATGGATGAAAATGGAATTGAGTAGGATAATTGGGCTTCAGATTGGTTCCACAGGTCGTTGCAACATCAAGGTTCGAAGCTCCTGTACTGCGCTGTAGTGTTATATGTTCTATGAGGCAGGATTTATAATCATCTAGAAAGGAATAAGTTGATTAAGGATAGTCAACACAGTTTTGTGAAGGGTAGGTTGTACTTCATAAACTTTGTCAAGTTCTTAAAGATGGTGACCAAACAGGTGGATGAGTGGAACATGGTTGATGTGGTGCATATGGATTTCAGAAAGGCATTTGATAAGGTTCCCCATGGAATGCTATTGTACAAAATACGGAGGCGTGGGAATGAGGGTGATTGAGTAGTTTGGATCAGAAATTGGCGAGCTGAAAGAAGGTGGTGGTTCATCCTGTAGTTTAGTTATTAGTGGTCTATCATAAAAATCTGTTTTGGATCCCCCGCTGTTTGTCATTTTTATAAATGACTTTGATGAAGGCATAGAAGGATGGGTTAGTAAGTTTGCGGATGACACTAAGGTCGGTGGAGTTGTGGTTGTGCTGAAGGTCGTTTGTTATAGAGGGACATAGATAAGCTGCAGAGCTAGGCTGAGAGGTGGCAAATGGAGGTTAATGTGGAAAAGTGTGAGATGATTCACTTTGGCAGGAGCAGCAGGAATAAAGAGTACTGGGTAAGATTCTTGGAAGTGTAGATGTGCAGAGAGATCCTGGTGTCCATGTACATACATCCCTAAAAGAACAAAGGGAATAAAGAACATTCACAGCCAGGAACAGGCCCTTTGGCTGTCCAAGCCTGAGCTGATCCAATTCCACTGTCTAAACCTATCGCCCAATTCCTAAGCATCCGTATCCCTCTACTCCTACCTACTTATGTACCTGTCCAGATGCACCTTAAGTGAATCTACCGTGTCTGCCTCTACTGCTTCAGCTGGCAACACGTTCCAGGCACCTGCCACCCTCTGTGTAAATACTTTCCGCATGTATCCCCCTTAAACTTTTCACCTTTCACCTTGAACGTGTGACCTCTCTTTACTGAATCCCTCATCCTGGCAAAAACTTATCTCTATCCACCCTGTCTATACTCTTCATGATTTTGTAGACCTCAATCAGATTCCCCCTCAATCTTTTTTGTTTACTAATGAAAGCAATCCTAACCTACTCAATCTCTCTTCATAGCTAGCACCTTCCATACCAGGCAACATCCTCGTAAACCTTCTCTGCACCCTCTCCAAAGCATCACATCCTTTTGGCAATGTGGCAACCAGAACTGCACAGTATTCTAAATGCAGCTGAACCAAAGTCCTGTACAATTTTAACATAATCTGCCAGCTTTTATACTCAATACCCCATCCGTTGAAGGCAAGCACACCAGATGCCTTCTTGACCACTCTATCTACCTGTGCAGTCACTTCCAGGGTACAATGAACCTGATCTCCCAGATCTCTCTGCTCATCAGCATCTCTCGTTTACAGTATATTTTGCTCTAGAATTAGACCTTCCAAAATGCATCACCTCACATTTGCCTGGATCGAACTCCATCTGCCACTTCTCCACCAAACTCTCCAGTCTGTGTATATTCTCCTGTATTCTTTCTGCTACGCCATCAATCTTTGTGTCATCTGATCAGACCACTAATGCCCTCTTCCAGATTGTTTATGTATATCACAAACAACAGTGGGCCCAGCACTGATCCCTGTGGAACACCACCGGTCACCTTTCTCCATTTCGAGAAACTCCCTTCAACCAATATTCTGTCTCCTGTTGCTCAACCAGTTCTTTATCCACCTAGCTAGAACACCCCGTGCACCATTTGACTTCACTTTCTCCATTAGTTTACATGGGGAACCTTATCAAACACCTTACTGAAGTCCATGTACAGAGGAAGCTCAGTTATCTGAACAAGATAGGCGGGCAGTATTTCATTCGGATAATTGATCATTCGGTTAGTCAATTCAATGCCTTTCTTCTGGAGCTTGGGAGTTTTCTATTACGTCTGCTCCCTGTTCAGGAGACTAGGCAGCAGCACACCGTGCATGAGGCCCTGTCCGCCCTCAATCCCATCCACCCTCACCTATCATCCGACCCCTGTCCACCCTCCTGCCACTCCAGCCCCCCATGCACCCACGCGCCCGGCTGCCTCTGTCTCCCTCCAGGGCAGCCGGACTGGACACCAACAGTGAGACTGATGCTACCTTTGTGGGGTAAGTCTCCAAATAGCATGTGCATGCGCATATGCACACGCGCGCACACAGAGCCACACTCACAACTACAACCTTTTGACAAGTTCCACCTCTGCCCTGTACGGGACAATGTTAGAGAGAATATCTGGGGAAGGGGGTCTAGGGTTCACCCCTATGTAGAACTCCAGGGAAAGTATGAGGAGAGGGCGGGAGGTCAGTCATTTGCAGACGGTGCCTGAGCTCTCATCTATGTCCAGGTCTGTTCTGGGCAAAGATTGTTTTTAATAAGTGTAAACAAAAGACATGAGGAGGATTGAAACCACTCTTTCAAGTAATGTTTCTTTCGGGAGCTCCTTTAGATTATCCAATATTTGGATAATCGAGGTTCCTCTGTATATGACATCTCCAGCCCTTCCTTCATCTATCAACTTCATCACTTCCTCAAAGAACTCTATTAAGTTGGTAAGGCACAATGTCTCCCGCACAAAACCATTGTGCCTATCACTGATAAGCCCATTCTCTTCCAAATATAAATAGATCTTATCCCTCAGTACCTTCTGCAGCAACTTTCCCACCACTGATGTCAGGCTCACTGGCCTGTAGTTATCTGGAATATTCCTATTACCCTTCATGAACAGGAGGACAACATTAGCAACTCTTTAGTCCTCCAGCACTTCACCTGTGTTTAAGGATACTACAAAGATATCTGTCAGGGCCCCAGCTATTTCCTGTCTTGTCTCCCTCAGCAACCTGGCATAGATCCTATCAAGTCCTGGGGATTTGCCCACCTTAATATCCTTTAGCCTACCCAACATATCCTCCCTCCTTATGTCAACGTGATCCAGAGTAAACAAACTTCGATCTCTAATCTCACCATTGATCACGTCCCTCTCCTCTGTGAATACTGATGCAAAGTAATAATTCAGAATCTCACCCCATTTTCTCAGGTTCAACACACAACCTTCCTTCCTTATCCTTTAGTGGAGCAGCCCTTTCTCTTGTTACCCACTTGCTTCTTATATGTGTATAAAAGGCCTTGGGATTCTCCTTAATTCTGCTTGCTAAAGTTATTTCATGACCTCTTTTAGCCCGCTTGATTCCTCATTTAAGATTGGTCCTACTCTCCTGATATTCCTCCCATGCCCATTCTGTTCTTAGCTGCCTGGGCCTTATGTACGCTCCCCTTTTCCTCTTGGCTAGTCACACAATTTCTCCTGTCATCTCCTGTCACGAATCTTGCCTTTCCTATTCCTTGTGTTCAAAGGGACATGCCTATCCTGCACCATCTCCAACCTATCTTTGAAAGCCTCCCACACATCAAATATGGACTTTCCTTCAAATAGCTGTCCCCAATCCACATCTCTCAACTCCTGACGAATTTTGATAGAATTGGCCTTAGCCCAGTTTAGTACTCTTCTCTTAGGACCACTTGCATTTTTGTCTGAGTATTCTAAAACTTACAGAATTGTGGTCACTGTTCCCAAAGAAATCCCCCACTGCAAATTCTACCACCTGACCTGGCTCATTCCCAACACCAGGTGCAATATGGCCCCTTCCCTCGTCGGACTATCAACATACTGCTCTAAGACACCTTCCTGGATGCTCTTTACAAATTCTGCCCCATCCAGACCTCTGACACTAAGTGTATCCCAGTCAATGTTGAGAAAATTAAAATCTCCTCCACTACTCTGTTGTCTCTACATCTTTCCATAATGTGTTCGCCTACTTCACGCTCACTGTTGGGAGGCCTGTGGTACAGCCTCAACAATGTAACTGCACCCTTCTTATTTCTCAGCTCTAGCCATAATGCCTCACTCCTTGAGCCCACCATAGTATCTTCCTTTAGCACAGCCGTGATATCATCCCTGACCAGCAATGCAACTCCTCCCTATCCTGTCTGAAGCATCTATATCCTGGAATATTTAGTTGCCAAGTGTGCCCTTACTTCAACCAAGTCTATGTAATCGCAATAACATCATACTCCCAGCCACCAATCCAAGCCCTAAGTTCGTCTGCCTTACCCATTATATTCCTTGCATTCAAGTATAGCTCCTTTGTGTTCATCTGCTCTCTGCCCTTGGTAATGCCAACTTCATGATTCTGTTCCTTACAGTCTCTTTCCACCTCACTGTCTATTAGTCTTCCCTTCTGTTCCCCAGCCCCCTGCCACATTAGTTTAAACCTTCCCCAGCAGCAGTAGCAAAACCTCCCCCAAGGACATTAGTACCAGTCTGGTTCAGGTGTACACTGTACAGTTTGTAATAGTCCCATTTTCCCCAGAACCGGTCCCAATGTCCCACAAATCTAAACCCCTCCCTCCTACACCATCCTTGAAACCATCCCTGAAGTTCATCCTGCCTATTCTTTCATTTCTACCCTGATTAGCACGTGGCACTTGGTAGCACTACCTTTGAGGTCCTCCTCTTTAACTTCTCTCCTAGCTCTCTGAATTCTGATTAGATTAGATACTTACAGTGTGGAAACAGGCCCTTCGGCCCAACAAGTCCACACCGACCCGCCGAAGTGCAACCCACCCATACCCCTACATTTACCCCTTACCTAACACTACGGGCAATTTAGCATGGCCAATTCACCTGACCTGCACATCTTTGGACTGTGAGAGGAAACCGGAGCACCCGGAGGAAACCCACACAGACACGGGGAGAACGTGCAAACTCCACACAGTCAGTCGCCTGAGTCGGGAATTGAACCCGGGTCTCAGGCGCTGTGAGGCAGCAGTGCTAACCACTGTGCCACCGTGTCGCCCGTGTCTGCTTTCAGGACCTCATCTCATTTTTTACTTCTATCATTGGTGCCTATATGCACCATGACACCTGGCTGTTCACCCTCCCCTTTCAGAATGCTCTGTAGCTGATCGGTGACATCCCCAACCTGAGCAAGTGGAAATCTCTTATTCGGCCACAGAACTGCCTATCTCCTCCCCTTACAATAGAATCCCCTATAATTATGGTCCTACAAGTCTCTTTCCCGCCTTTCTGAACAGCAGAGCTGCCACGGTACCATGATCCTGGCAACTGCTGCCTTCCCCTCGTGAGCCATCTCCCCCAACAGTAGTGGACTCACCAAATTTAAGGGCATTTAAATGGTCATTGGATAGACATATGGATGAAAGTGGAATAGTGTAGGTTAGATAGGCTACAGATTGGTTCACAAGTTGGCGCAACATCCAGGGTCAAAGGGCCTTTACTGCTCTGTAATGTTCTATGTACCCTTTCTGCATGAACTTGCATGCTGAAACATGCAACTTGTGGTACTTTGCATTTTGCGTAAGCTGCTTTTCATTTCAGAGGAAACAGCACCCACCACAGCAAAACAAAATCTGCAAAGGAAACAAAATTCACTCTGTGAGAAAATGAATTAGACTGTAGTCCTTTGCCAGGAAGTTAAACCCAAGCTGGCTGGATGGGTGGGTAAAGTAAGATTTGGGTTCAGGTGAGATTACATAAAGGACATATGTACTGGTTCTTTTAAAGTTGATGAATTTCACACTTTTACTGACTTTTGACTGGAAAGATCTTTATTCCCTTCTGTGTGGTACTTTTGGAATGCATCTTATCAGTCGAAACATCAGCAAAGTTTTTAAGAATTAGCCCATTTAGAGTAGATAGTTGAAACGTGTGGCGCTGGCAAAGCACAGCAGGTTAGGCAGCATCTGAGGACCAGGAGAGTTGACGTTTTGGACATAAGCCTTTCATCAGGAATTATGAAGAGCTTATGCCCGCAACATCAATTCTCCTCCTCGGATGCTGCCTGACCTGCTGTGCTTTTTCAGTGTCAACCGTGACTCTCCAGCATATGCAATTCGCACTTTCTCCTAGAAGGGATACTGAAGAAGACATTATTGGTCAATGCATTGATTGTACAAGTTGGGAAGTAATGTTGCAGCTGTACAGGACATTGGTTAGGCCACTATTGGAATGCAGTGTTCAATCATGGTCTCCCTGCTACAGGAAGGATGTTGTGAAACTTGAAAGGGATCAGAAAATACTTACAAGGATGTTGCTAGGGTGGAGGGTTTTAGCTATAGGGAGAGGCTGAACAGGCTGGTGCTATTTTCCCTGGAGCGTCGGAAATTGATCTTAAAGAGGTTTGTAAAATCATGAGGGACACGGATAGGGTAAATAGACAAGTTATTTTCCCTGGGATGGGGGAGTTAAAAACTAGAGGGAATAGATTTAAAGTGAGAGGGGAAAGATTTAAAAGGGACCGAAGAGACAACTTTTTCATGTCGAGGGTGGTGTGTGTATGGAATGAGCTGCCAGACGAAGTGGTGAATGCTGGTACAATTACAGCATTTAAAAGGCATCTGGACGGGTATATGAATAGGAGAACTCTTCCTACACACGGGCCAAATGATGGCCAATGGGTCTTGATTAATTTATGATATCTAGTTAGCATGGATGAGTTGGTCTGAAGGGTCTGTTTCCATTTTGTATAGCTTTATGACTGTATGAGTGAAGCTTAGGGCTGTATTGAAATATTGTAGTTAAAATATTACAAGTCTAAAGTGCAGAGGTCATATTGCCACCAGACGGAAAAGAGTCCAGCAGTCTGACGCGACTTTACAGTTCTCGGCTATTAACTGTCCAATTTTGGAAACTCAGATGCAAAGCTAATTCTTTGGTAAAAGTTATCTCTGTACACTTTCAGGTTGAAATTTCCAGATGCTATTCCTCTGGGTGGAGCAATTAAGAAATTACTCATTCCTCTTCCCTGTGATCCTTCTATTAATTACATTAAACACATATCCCTGATTATTGGCTTCCTTGCAAAGTGATTAAAGTTCATCCTATTCTAACTCAGTATTTCATAATTTTATCAATCTCAATTAAATAGAAGATTGGAAAATGTTAATGAGTAGACATGAATACATGTCATGTAATTAAACCCACTGGTGTCTAAAATCCTGTAATAGTTCAGATTGTTTTAAATTATTAAACAGGATTATGAAATTCTGCAACCCATTGTCAGTTAACCTAATAAAATAATAAGTTGCAGTGTTATTTAACAAAAAAAATTGAAAGGTACGTCAATGTTGTGTTGAGTACAAATATACCCAATACAGAGGAAATGATGAGGTGTGACCAAAGGAAAGAATGTTACAAAGTCTGTCAGTGCAGGAGAAGTGGATGGGTTGGTGAGAAAATATGCAGGTTTTATCTAAGTGACCAAAGATAAAGTTTCTAATTAAAAGCATAGGAAGTATTCACAACAGTGGGATCAATGGAACATGTAGTTCAAGAGACTTGCAGCGCTGTTGCAGCAAGGACATGCAGGAATTTAAAGAATGAAAAGTTGAAATGTGAGCTATTGGAGGAAAAATAGATAATGTACATTATCAAGGACAGGATGATGGGAAGTTGGCCTTGATATTGGATAGGATTGAAATAGTAAAGTTTTGTATAAGTTAGTGGAGGGTGAGGAATGAAGGCCATTCAGGTGACTTTTGGCATGGCTGACTCATCAAAAATATTAACTGAGATTTCAAAGGTCTGTGAATAGTTAATGTTGACACAGGGACTGCAGGCGTTGATAGAGTTGGCAGTAGGCAAGCGAAGGCTGGCAATGGCTAAAGGTGATAACTTCAGTCTTCCCAGTATTTTGCAAAAAGGTGTTAAAGTTTACCTGAGATTAGTTGTAAGAGAAGCTATCTGTTCAGAATGATACAATGATGAAAATAGGAGAATAGTAGATCATTGGCCCATATCTAGAAGCCACAAAGTATCTTCACATAATGTCACAAATGAGAAGGGTAGCACAGGTGAGATTTGAATGTGCTAAATGTGACAATATAGAATGCAAAGCAAAACTAGGGATGCTACCCTCCAATTAAAGCTAAGGAACCAAGTGATGACAGTTTCATCAAGATGGACAACAGAGGAAAACTTTTGGAGGTACATATAACATGTAGCTAACTGTTCAAATCATGTTGGAACAAGTCAATTGAGCCTGGATGTAGACGGTTCCATGGTTTACATCTTTGAATACATCATTGATGGTAGATTTTAAAGGGAAGGTGGAACAATGTCAGTGAAAAGGATACCACATGTCATACCCAGTAACCATCATTCCAGTCAGATGGATAGGAGTTTAAAGGAAATGGGATCAAAAGGATAAGTAGCTGGCCTTTTGGCAAATGACCTTGAAGGTCAAGAGCAGGAAGATTGGAAGAAGTGAAAACCAAGGATAGGTGCAAGATTGAGAGGAAAACTGAGGGAGAAATGACTAAAGAAAGAACCTAAATTATTGCCACTTTTCAGCAAGAATACTTATGCCCAAAGTTTTTGTCAGGCTGAAATGTCAGTGTGATGCTGTCATATGGTAATGTACCAAAAGGTTGCTGCTTGAATTGAAAATTCACTGCTGTGTACTTATAATTTCCCATGCATTGAGTTATCTGTATCAGTCTAGCCTCTGATGAAAGCAGTAATGACATCCTAAAGAAATGGGAACTTTGCTTTTTGGAGTTGAGAGAAACAAATTATGTTGGATTCGCAGCAACTGACTGCAAAGATTATGCTGGCATCTGGGGTCATGTATCCTAGTGGTTTAGGCTATGGTGTGTGCCTTGGGAGAAGTGAAGGAATGTGAGCTAAATCTACTTTTTGAGAAAATTTGCTATCATTACAGGCACAATTCGAGAGCATCTAAAAGTTGCTTTAATAAAACCCTCTACCACATGTTACTACCCATTCATACCAGAATTAACCGCATTTTCAAACATTGGTAAATGTGGCTCTGATAGTTCAGCTGACAGTGGTGAATATAGACTGCAGGCTTTTCGCTTCTTGCTACTTTTGTTCCATTTTTAGTGGTGCCAGAAAAATGCTAGTTTTATAAAATTGAATTTATCACACGTGGCTGTACATCTCTATGACTCTATGGCCTACTACAAAAACTGGTCAATAATCTGCTAAATCGCATAACACGTTCTAAGATATTTCACACCACCATTATTAGGCAAAAACTAGCCCAAAAATATACCAAACTCTTGGTCACAAATGTGAGTGTTAAAGAAGCATCTAAACAGAGGAGTAAGAAGTAGAGAGGCAGGGAAGCTTGGGGCTTATGCAACAGAAGGCACAGCTGACAAAAGTGAGCAACTAAAATTGGAAAAGAGCAAGAGGCTGGGATTGGTGTAGTTCTGAGGCTTAGTTTAAAAAGCAATGTAGCCTTGATTTATGTCAGTAGCCGAACAGCTTTAGGGATGGAATAGGGGATCTCAGTTTATTAAGGCACAAAATGTATAATGTCTGAAGTTGCTGATTCAGCCCACGAATCAGTGGATAATATTATAGTTCCATATGTTGAATCTTGAGTTTGACGTAATATCATCTCAGTGTGTTGTCATTGTGCATGTAAGTTTGTACTTCTGTAGAGTTTACACACTGAAGCCTTGAATTTTCACTAAAGCTTACAGCTGTATATGCTAGAGTTTTTGCAGCTGAATCTGTGTGCATGGTATTTTGCACGTATAGGTATTCCTTGAACAAAGGGGACAGCCCAAGGTTTCACAGAATCTGCAACCAAAATATCTTTGGACAGAAGACAAAAAGAGTACTTAAAATCAGATATGCTCAAGATAGCCAGCATTAGAGAAATACAGAGATATTAGAGGGTTGTGAGGCTGGAGGATGTTACTGAAATGACTGCGGCTATGGATACATTTAAAAACTCATGTGAAGTTTAAAATCTGGGCATTTCTTAAGTGGAAGTCAGTATTGGTCATAGGTGATGGGGTGACTGGAACTTATAATACAAGTTAGGACACAGGCAAGTTTATGGAAGGTGGAACATTGCAGGTTAGAGTGTTATGGAAGTGGAAATAATCTTAGTAATGGTGTAGTTGGAAATTCATATCTGCTCCAGATCTGAAATTAAGTTTAATACAGTCTACTTATACTGGGAAAAGGGATGGCGTTGGCTAGGGAATGATTTTCCTGTCAGGATTAAAAATAATACCTTCAGTTTTCCTATGCTTTAGTTGGAGGAAATTTCTGTATAGGCAGTCTGACAGTTTAGAGGGTTGGAGGAATTGCAAGAAGTACTGAAGAGGTAGAAATGGATATTGTCAGTTCATGTGTAGAACCTCATGCTTGGTTTCTGTATGATTTCTCCTAGTGGCAGCCTGTAGATGAGAAATAGGAGGGTCTAAGGATAGATCCTTGTATGATGCCAGAAGTGTGGGAGCAGATAGAGAAGTTGTTTCTGATTCTCTAACAATGAACCAGGCAACTCGATGACTGTAGGGAGGAAGATGATGCTGTCAACCACATGAAAGATTGTTGATGAGCCAGAAAGGATGAGGAGAGATAGATCACTCATGTAGATTGTCATTTGTTACTTTGGTAGGAGTTATTCCATCACTATGGCAGGAATGGAAAACCAATTGGAAGGAAACGGAAATGAATCTAGAATAGATTAAAAATCATGGTACTTTCAAGGTTTTTGCAGATTACCACTTGTCACCCACTGATGAATTCACCTGATGAAGGGGTAGTGCTCCAAAAGCATGTGATCTCAAGTAAACATATTGGAGACTAATCTGATGTCATGTGACTTTTGACGATGTCCACCCTTGTCCACCATCAGCCCTTCCACATAATTAATAACAAGTAAGTTATTATGGCCAGGTGAAGAGAAGTGAATCAGCTCTCCTCTCTCCAAACTCTTCGGTTGTCTGCAACAGAGATTTAATGGTCTTAGTTCATCAAAAACAATTAAGGAAAGAAGAGCAATTTTATTATTGCTAACACTGAGAAAAATAATAGACATATGACGCTTAATATATGCAAGCATAGGTGTGAATTTAAACTTGGAGTAAAAAAGGAAAATGTAAGTAAGTGCAATTTTACTCTTGGAATGTCCTTGAGGTATCACATTCTTAAGTGGAAGTCATTATTGGTCCGTAGGTGAAGGGGTGACTGGAGCTTACCATGCAAGTTAGGACACAGGCAAGTTTATGGAAGGTGGAACATTGCAGGTTAGTGTGTTATGGAAGTGGAAATAATCTTAGTAATGGTGTAGTTGTGTGGCTGGAAATTCATATCTGCTCCATTCTGAAATGAGACCGTGGCTAGAGATGTCATGGATTAACAGCAGCTCTGGATTTCCCAAATTTTTTTTTAATATTTAGTAATCAGATATTTCTCTCCAGTTTGGAATATCACCAGTTGCTCTGTTCTTTGATAGGGAGAGAGAGAGAGAGAGAGAGAGAGATGGGTCCAGTTCTGGTGTCAAATCCAACTGTGACTCTCCTGCCGAAATGATTGTTTGTATTAAAGCTCCCAAGTCTGTGATCATTGTTTCTGAGCTGAATAATTGTAAGTGAGCCCTTCAGCTCCAAAGTGTGAAACTTCTCATTCAGGTATAAATTAAAAATAGTAGATACAGATCTGGCTGAAGGGTTGAAGTCTCTGAGACATGTTAACTCTAGATTACTCTGGCTCATTTTTGATGATTTCTTGAAGCTTAGCTCAACATGTCATCAGCTGATCACTGTGGCCTTTTTTAATTCAGTGCTCTTTCCTCTTTGAAGCCAATTCAGTCCATATGAAACTTGGTGCATGTTTTAACATTATCATGAAAAAGTCCATGACCCTGTTGAAACAATAAGGTGGAGGAGCTAGAGAAGTGTTTGACAAAAATGGTTGTGGTGGAGAAAAGAAATCTGCGCAGGATGCATTATGTGTTGGTCTGTTGACCCACACTGGGACTTGTGTGCTGACTGTAAGTGACATTCTAAGTATTGTTTTGGAAGTAACAGGCTGCTTTAAAATAAATTGATTTTACGTTTTGAACAAAAATAGTGATAGCATCACAATTGCTTCTTGGTCTCCAGTGAATTTAAAGCTGTCAATGCTATTGATGGTTGAACAAGTTGATAACTGATTGGTAGGCTGGCCATAGTATAATTGAAAGGTCTGGGTTGTAAACATAAACCATTCAAGTTTGAGGAGTCGTGTTTTTTTTTGGTACAGTAATAGTGTCTCTTAGTGTGGAGGCCCAGGTTCAAGTCTCATCTGCTCCAGAGTGCTCTAACAACTCCTTTGTACAGGTTGATTAAACATATCTATATCAGTTAAATGAGAGCGTTTTTTGCAATGGTAGTGTCCCCACTTCTGAACCAAGAGGTCTGAGTTCAAGTCCTACTTGCTCCAGTGGTGTCTCTAAACAGATTGATTAGAAAATACCTGAAGTTCTAAATATTCAAGTTTCACTTTTGTGGCTTGTGCAATCTTTCAAAGCTCCTCAATCTAAATTGTGACCACCTTACTCCCACTCATTTTAATTTTGTACATTATAAGGCAAATCTTCTGAGATATCTGATTAAAAGGTAGAGGTTTATTTATTTGCATTAATTGCTTTTCATTGTTTTGTTTCAGGGGAAAATAAGAAACTATTAATATCGACACAGGCAAAGTTACAAAAGCTTGAACAGCTTTTCCTAAAAACAAATAGGATAGATCAAAAAATACAATAAAAAACAATTTTTTATAGAATTTTTGCCAGTGTGAAAGCTACATTACACAAGCATGTCACTGCCCTTAGTTCCAAACTTCCAACAAGGCAACGTGTTCTGCAATTATACATTTCGTCAGCCCTTTGTCCTTGTTCTCTATACATTATTATAACCCAGATTAATGTTCAAGTAAGTAGTATCTTTAGCTCACTCTCACTTTTAAACTTAAGAAGATGCCGCTGTGGAGATTAATGGCATTGGCCTAGTAATTTAGAGCCCCAGGCTAATGTTCTCAGGACATGGTTATCAGATCCATTCATGACAGTGGTGAAATCTGTATTCATAAGAAGAATGTAGTGGCAACCACGTAAAGATTGTTGATTGTTCCAAAACTCCAATTGGTTCACTAATGTCCTTGATGGAAGGAAATCTATCTTACATGGTCTGGCGTACACGTGACTCCAGACCCACAGCAATGTGGTTGACTCTTAACTTCCCAGTGGATGCTGGCCTAGCTAGTGACCCCCACATCCCATGAACAAATAAACAATATTGCAGTATGTCAAATAGATTTCCATTATTTCACAATTGTGCACACTGTCTAACATAGGTACTCTCTTATGCTCTGCCATATACATTTGCATGCTCTGAAGGGGTCTTCTCTTATTTTCCCCAAAAGCCTTCTCATTCTGACTCTTGCTGTCATATCCATATTCAGTTGCTGTCTTTAATGTACTATCAAGGTTATTACGCTTTCATGTGATCTTACTCTTAACATGTTTTTTCTCTTTCGACATTGTGGCAATTTGACTGTTCACAAACTAGGTGCAGGATTACTTAAGATGCGTTCGCACAAATACAATAGAAACTCGGCTCCCTTTTGATATTCTGGTTGCACATTAACACGGAGATGCCTATAGAAAACATGTTTATAGAAAACATCAGAATGTTCATGGAACCTCTCATTGAGTTTTGAAACCTGTATCAGTGGGTGGATTTATGCTGTTTCATTCAAGTAGAAGATGACAATAGAATTCTCCTTATATAATTGCATTTTATATTCTTGGGCCATTTCAAA
Organism: Hemiscyllium ocellatum; assembly: GCF_020745735.1. Classification (NCBI taxonomy): domain Eukaryota; kingdom Metazoa; phylum Chordata; class Chondrichthyes; order Orectolobiformes; family Hemiscylliidae; genus Hemiscyllium; species Hemiscyllium ocellatum. The sequence continues at coordinate 47,182,120 of NC_083428.1, forward strand.
ATGTTTTACAAACGGTGGATTTTTTTTAAAGACACTGGGAAGAGAATGGTTGTTATTTTTAGATTACTTACAGTGTGGAAACAGGCCCTTCGGCCCAACAAGTCCACACTGACCCGCCGAAGCGCAACCCACCCATACCCCTACATTTACCCCTTACCTAACACTACGGGCAATTTAACATGGCCAATTCACCTGACCTGCACATCTTTGGACTGTGGGAGGAAACCGGAGCACCCGGAGGAAACCCACGTAGACACGGGGAGAACGTGCAAACTCCACACAGTCACCTGAGTCGGGAATTGAACCCGGGTCTCAGGTGCTGTGAGGCAGCAGTGCTAACCACTGTGCCACCGTGCTTCCCTATCAGTAGTCTCATGAGCAGAAAATTGACTATATCCAATATTGATGGAGATAATTGAGCAATGAATGTTGAACTTAAAAATAGCCAAGCCTGAGTTTGATATTCGTATAACACGGTGACACAGTCAACACGTACAACCCCTTCAGGTGCATTGAAATCTCATTCCTGATTATCTTCTCAACTGTTTAGAGTGAGGTTCCTGACTTAATATATTTTCTAATCTCCCTGTTCAGACCTGTTATTACACACCTTTGGCATTGGTGGGACTTGAGCCCAGGTCTTCTGGCCCAGAGCCATTGCACCACAAGTGACCCTGTCTCCTCCTGATTCAAGAACATGTATGCAAAGTATGAGTGGAACCTAGGAACAAATTACTGCAAATGCTGGAATCTGTACTGAAAACAGTAAATGCTGGAGATCACAGCAGGTCAGACAGCATCCTGGTGAGAGCAAACTAACATTTCAAGTCAAGATGACTCTCCATCAGAGTTGAAGTGAAGTGTGGAGGGGACAGCATTTATGCAATAGGTTGGGGGATGGAGGGGTGGTGGTATAGTGGATGTAGGGTGTTATTGGAGAAAAGATGTTCACAATTCAATTAAGAGATTGGAATGTGAGAATGGCAGAACATTGATGTGTCTCCTGCCAGACTTGAATGTTCAGTAAGTGGAAATGGGGGAGGTGAGGACATGATAATAAGCTGAAAGAAAGGGAAGAAATGAGAGTTGGTTCACAATTTAAAGGTGTTGAACTCAATACTACTTCAGAAGACTATAAAGGGCCTAGTCTGAAGATGAAATGTTCCTCTAGTTTGCGCTGTGATTCACTGGAACTATGCAGCATGCTGAGGACAGAGAAGTGGACATGTGAGCAGGATGCTGTGTTAAAATAACCGGCAATGGGAAGGTCAAATCCTGCCTGTGCACAGACCCAAAGTGTTTCGCAAACACCCTGTCTGTGTTTAGTTTCTTCAGTGTGGAGTAGGCCACATTGGGTGCAGCGAATACAATACACAAGATTTGGAGGTGGTACAGGTGAAATGCTGCTTCACCTGGACAGAATGTTTAGGCCCTTGGATGGTGGGCAGGGAGGAGGTGAAGGGCAAATGTTGCAACTTGTGCATTTACTTGGGAAGGTACAGTGGAAAAGGGGGTAGTGTTGGTAGTTGTGGAATGGATTAGAGTATCCCAGAGGGAACGATCCCTGCAAAATATAAACAAGGGGAGTGAGGGAAAGATGTGTTTAATGGTCATGTTCTGCTGGAGTTGACTGTATTGGCGGAGAATGATGCATTAAATGCAGAAGTTGGTGGGATGAAAAGTAAGGACAAGGGGAACCTGATCACATTGTTGGGGCAAAGGCAGAAGCACGGGTGATAGGTCGGATGCCTTTGGGGGCCCTGCTAACCACAACCAGTGGGAAGCCACGATCATGGAAGAAACAAGCCATGTCAGCAGTGCTGTTTCGGAAGGTGGTATCGAACAAAAAGATGCAACATAGGCGAAGAAACTGGGAGAATGGGATTGTATCCTTGCAGAATGTGGGGTGTGACGAGCTGTGTGAGCCTATCATCTTTTGTTTCCTGTCCACAGCGTCCATTATTTGGAAAGCACAAGGTCACAGACCCCAAATCTTGTCCCAGAAAGAAGAAGGATTTAACCCTGTCTTGTTAGCACCCCATCTATTCTAAGCCAGTCACTGAGCCATCTAGTTTTTCCTGCAATCTATCTAATTGTGTTTAACATTGCACAGTTGTGGTGTGCATTGGGCCAGAGGTCCACATTCAAATTCAATCAACTGTGGAGGTATGTCGTAACATGTCCAAACGGGTTGATAAGTTTTTTTTGCATGATGGAGTTGCTGGGATTTTACATTCATATTTCCCCAAACTTCTTTCTGTCTCTTTCAAGACCCTACCCTCCAGCGGATTTCCTTGACCTAGTTACATACTCCCACCTTCCACCTTGCTGCAAGACCCTGATGCTCCATTACACTGCTACTCATCTGTACTATGTCATCTCTCTCTCCCCCACTCTTTTGTTTCCCTTTATTTCTTTGTCAAACTCTGCTAACTGATGAAATCCATTCTTAAACCTCACTGAATGCAGTCATTCAGTTGGGAGCCAGATTTGTTTTGAAATTTAGTTGCTGTACCTTAATCCTGATGTGTAATTGCTCATTTGTCCATATTTGGAGGACCCTTATGTTGTTATCAGGACTGTTGCGATGATTGGTTCTGATGGTGGCTAATTCAATTATCCTTTGTGAGAACCCACGCAATACATTTCTGAATTAAAATCTCAGTGCTGCAGCTTTTATAGACTGTAAAATGTGTCTCCCACCTATTATCTTGAACAAGCTGCCCTAGTTACTGTTACATGAAAGTAATTGAAGTACCACATTGTTTTTAAATGAAACTTCTACAAACTGTTTTTCTACTAAAACCTGAAGGCCCCGGTTGTTGTGGTTTTGGTATACCAACACGGTAAGGGCTAAAAGCGACTGTGGCTTTTCGGGGTATTTGGTACACTGAATGTTTCAAAGCTTGTAACGAGCATTGGTTTCTCCGTGTTAATAGCTTTTGACAAGTGTTTTCAAGTAACTGACAAGTTTCAATGTGAAGGTAGTTGGTGTAACAGTGTTTTATTTTTGCCTGTTTTTCAGTGATCCTATTTTTCTGATAATTTGTTTTTTTTTAAGGTGCATATGTTTTATAAAAATAAGTTAAAGGAAATATCTTATGAAAATTTCACCTGCTGTACCCATGTCCTCTGACAAATGATCCTTGCCCAACCCTTGCTTAGAATAAGATGATCTGAAAAATCTGCAACCTCGGCTGCTGAAGCTGAGGAAGAAGGGCGTTAGCCATGTTTAGGGTTGAATGGGTGGGTGTGGGGTGGCAGTAGCATGATGGATAGATAGGTGGAACTACAATCAATGAAGTTCATGTAACCTCCGCTAAACCCTGGCTTTTACTGAAAGTTGTCAGTTGTCACCGTAGAGTTTTGCTGCTGCTTATGAAATCCCCTGCTCTCAACAGTTGCTTTCAGCAAAGGAGGATTACTTTTACTGCCTTGTATTTTTGCTGCAGAGCAAGAATCACCACATTTCTTGTCATTTGTGTTTTCTTAGTTATGCACTGTTGCACATCCTTATTGTCATTGCCTGTTGTCTACCGTCCGCTTTCTGAATTCCCATGATCATGTTTTCTCCTCACTTTTCTTTCCTTACTCTTCCACGTGCTGTCTTTTGCATATTTTCCTCTGTGCTTTCACACAGCTTTTCCTGCATGAGCCACTGAGTGAAATTTATAGTGCAATATTAAAGTAGTGAGAAATACAGTCCTATGATGAAAGGCACTTGTTGGAACATTTTTATTCATGTATGGGATGTGGACATTGCTGTGCGTCCATAGTCCTTTGAGAAATTGCTGATGAGCCACTGTTTGAAGATACTTCAGTGGCTTGATAGACTCCTCAGTATCCTTGAAAATGTTCTATCAGACTATTGAGAGTCTCGCATGATATAAATTGGGTAGTAAGATCATGTAAGATGAAATTGGACCTGCAGGTTTTTATTTGCAAAGTGGTGACATGTTTTGTGCATCTGCAGCCAAAAAGCGTGCTTTCAGCCAGCTTCAGTGTGACTGACTCTAGTTAACGTATTTAGACATGCTATGACACATCTCTGGGACATTAGGACTTGAAACTGGACTCTAGGGAAATTGTAATCACCCTATTCAGGCATGTTATGACACAAACACAGGTACAGGCACTGCCAATTTGTCACAAAGAGCCTCTCTTTCCCCTTCCCCCGCGCCCCCCCCCCCCCAAGACTTTCTTACTGAATTATTGCATACACTCAATCCTAGTTTCAACTGAAACAAAAATAGCAATTGCTGGAAAAGCTCAGCAGGTCTGGCAGCTTCTGTGAAGAGAGATCAGTTAATATTTTGAGTCTGGTGACCCTTCCTCACAACTCAACTGAGTTTCTTAACTCAATTTATAGATAGATATTTTTAATTAACTTGTTTAGACATGTTACAACATACGTCTAGAACATGTGGGACTTGAACCCATGCCTCTTGACTCAGAGGTAGGCGCACTGCCTTTGTTCGACAAGAATCCTTGGATAAAGTCATCATAATTCCAATGGACCAGAGAGCTAATGTCTCATTAGAGAGAGAGAGGGAGAGATAACAGATGGTGAGTTTAACTGAGGGTCACCACAACTTTGGTGAGGGGTGAAGTGAAGAAGGTTCGTGGTGGCCTCAACCAGGACAGGAATCGAACCCATTGGCGTCACTCTATCACAAATCAACTCATTCAGCCAACTGATCTAACTGACAATGAGTTTGAAATATGAGTCAACAGTTAGTACTCATTGCCTGAAAATTATTAACCCCTAACTGATGAATGGTTAACAGAAAACTTGTTGTTAGGAAGCTTGGGTTGAAGTCCCAACTGCTCAAAAGGTATGTAAACATGATTGATCAGTATCATAATTACAATGCCACTGTATCCCCAGGCAATTTGTTTTACTGTGGAAAGAGCTCAGCTCTTGGTTTGTGACAAACATTGTCGGTAAGCAGGAGGCTGACACCAGGTTTCTCAGCTTATCATCTTGTTATCTTTGTTATCAGACTGTAGGGCGATAAAGTACCAATGTACTTACAAGCTCAATCATTTGTAGCTTTTTTTTGTTTTCCTCTTCAAAGCCATATCAGCATTCTGTGTGCCATTTGGCCTGCATTTCATGAAAAGTGTATTACAGACCACCACAATTAAGTAGTTTTAGGTTGATGGTTTTAATGAACATAACTTGCATTTCACATTAAACAGTTTTTCTGTAAAAACTACAGCGTGGGAAGTGTTTGCCAAGATCAGGTTAACGAGTCAAATATGTCTTGGGAAATATTAGGACAAAGTGGAAAACTTTGTTATGCACCAGACCAAACTCAGTCAAAAGCGACCTGATAGAAATTTACAAAATGCAAAGGGGTATAGATAAAATTTAATGGTAATTGTCATTTCCGTAGGATGGGAATTTCATGACTTGTAGGGGGCACATTTTGAAGTGAGATAGAGAGATTTTAAAAAGACACGGGGGCAATTTTTTTTGTTAACAGTGTGGTTTGCGAGTGGAATGAACTTCCAGAGAAAGTGGTAGATGTGGGTACAATTATAATATTTAAAAGACATTTGGATAATTGCATGAATGGGAAAGGTTTGGAGGGATATGGGTCAGGAATAAGCAGTGGGTCTAATTTGGTTTGAGATTATGTTCGACATGGACTAGTTGGACCAAAGGATCTGTTTCCATGCTGTATGACTCTCTGATTAATTGATGTTTAAAAGTATTTTGTGAAATTTAGGCATCACTGACACAGCCAGCTTTTATTGCCCACCTTTTGCCAGAACATTTCAGGGGCAGTTATGGGTTAACCACATTGCTGTTGGTCTGGAATCACATGTAAATCAAAGTAAGGACAACTGATTTCCTTCTCTAAAGTTACTCAGACTGTCTTCCAGGTCTATTACTGTAAATTTCACCAGCTGCCATGTTGTGCTTTAAAGCATGTCCTTAGAGCGTTAACTTTGTTTAGAGTTACAAGTCTGGAGATATGACCATGAAGCCATCATCTCCCTCAGTGGCTAACTTCCATTCAACATCCAACAAAGAAGGTTTCTTTTAAAGAAAATTGTACAAAGTATTGCATGGAAAGTGCATTAGAGATAATCAAACATTATGGATCACCCTATTAATTCCAGCTATGCTGTGACAATACTATACTTTTATATGAGATTGTTCGCACAGAAATGCTGCATTAGCTGCTGGTGAACAGCCATTAATGTTTCCTATTCATATGCACTGCCAACCTTTTAATGACCAATGTATATGTAGATGTAAATAGTTGATGGTGAATTAGCCATAATGTACTTGCCCCACTCTTTAATCAAAAACTAAAGTTGAAATGATCTAGGGGACAGTTCCCTGGTAACATTTTTATTCATTTTCCCTTGCTGTTTTTGTCCCAGTCTGCAACGTCCTCCCTTCATGGGCAATGCTGGTTTGCAAGGCAGTGCAATTCCACAGATGTGGCTGCATCATGAACCTTCTGAAGGGTGCATTCTGTTTGTCAGCCTAAACATCGAACATGTGTAGGCTGTTTGACAGGGGTCACAAATAAACCTGATATCATCCTCAAACTGCATCTGTACAGACACTCCCAGCATCCTTTCTGTCCTCAGGTGTGCTGTTCTCCATGTCAATTCCCAGTTAGTGTATTGTCTTCCACTGATATCAGTGCTCACACCCAGTGGGACTGCGATCCTTCATTTACATTAATGCATATTGATCACTGAATACCAAATTTAAAAACTTGACATGTTGGATGTGCACTCCCTCCGCACCCACACGCACACACCCAACCATTCCCTACACGCATGCACATACATTCCCCCCCACCCCCACACATGCCACACCCATGTACACATTCAACACACACACACCCCCCCAACACACACACACACACACACACACACACACACACACACACAAACACACATATATATGTATACATAAAATATATATACACACACACATAAACATACATGCATGCGTGCGTGCACACACACACCCTAGACTGCCACACATACATCCCACACCATTCCACACACCCAACAAATGCAAACACCCACATACACAGTTTGACAGTTAATGTATTAAAAACACTTTACCCAAGTGCTCTTATGAGACGGTCAAAGGCATGATCACATATATATATATATATATATATATATATATATATATAAAACAGTGAACAAAAACAACAACACAAACCAAACACAATTATGCTCGTGTAAAATAGGAAAATCAGTACAGGTAATAATAAATAAAATAACTCCGCACAACAAAACCTTAGCTCCCGACCTCTGAGAGCATTAAGTATTACACACAAATTTACTTGCAATTCTTCCTTCAAGGATATCAAGTATACTAGATCAAACTGTCAGGCTACAAAGTTCTACAAAGAAAAGAAATGTCAAGAGAACTTGAGAAGAAGTTCAGATGTGGGGCTGAAATGCCTTAAAGTACATCCATTATGTCGTGGAAGAAAGAGTTAGTCTGGAGTTGTAGGAATTGAAGGAAGTTGCAGAGGTGTAGTGCAGTGAAGTGGAGTTAACATTTAGAGTCCAATATAACTCTTCAGAACCAAAGAATTTATTGGGGGGGTGGGTTTGGCAGTTCTGAGCAAAATGGATGTCACAGAAGTCATGCTTTGAATTTAATATTGAGTCTTGGAGGCTGTAAGGTGCCTAAGCAGAAAATGAAATTTTTACTCATTTAGTTTGCAGTGTCTTCGGTGAAATACTCTAGCAGACTCTGGATAGAAATGTTTGCATGGAAGCACAGTAATGTACTGCAATGACAAACAAATGGAAGATCAGTGTCATAGCAACAGAGTGGAGCTGTTCCACAACATGATCACCCAGTCTGCATTTTGTCTCACCAGTCTAAAAGAGACCGCATTATGAGCAGCAAATACTGTAGACTAGATTAAAAGAAGTACAAGTAAAATGCTTCTTCACTTGGAAGGTACGTTTGGGACCTTGTATAGGAAAGATGTGAGTGGGAAGGTGTTACACCTTCTACAATTGCATGGGAAGATGCCATGGTGGGGTTGATGTAGGGGGGTGTTGGTGAAGATGAGTGGATTAGGGTGCCACTGTCCCTGTTTCTACAGAGGAAGATATGTTTGGTGGTGGCATCCTGCTGGAGGTGACAGAAATAGTGGAATGTGGAGATTGATGGAGTAAAAAGTGAGGTCAGGGGGAACATTATTATTGTTCTGCGAGGAGGAGAAAGGATGAGGGACTTGGTCAGAGAGGATTGAAGCGTCTTGGTGAGGGGTTAGGATTCCTTGGATGACTAATAAAGGTCATGTTGGAGGCAGCCTGATGACTGATGGCATCATCAGAATAGATGTAACAGAGAAACTGAGAGAAATGAAATGGAATCCTTACAGGAGGTGTATTAGAGGTAATAATTGGAGTTGTTAGGATTGGATGTTGATGGACAGCCTATCCCCAGAATTAGAAATAGCAAAGTCAAGGAAGGGAGCAAAAGAGTTACAGGTGAACCAGGTGAAGGTGAGAGAATGATGAAACTCATAGTCCAGTCGAAAACAGGAAAACAGCACCAAAGGCACCATAGTTGTATTGGAGGAAGAGTTGTGGGTGGAATAAGGAATAAAGAGTCGGGCATGGATGGCACCAATGTGAGATCCCATAGCCACACTTTTGACTTGGAAGAAATGAGAAGAGTTGAATGAAAATTTGTCCAAAGTGACAATGAGGTCAGCTTATTAAGCGAAGGAAGACGATAGTGGATGGAGACATTGCAGCCCTTTTTTCAAAGCAGAAATGGAAAGCCTTCAGACCATCCCAATGGGGAATAGATGTTTAGAGGGATTGCACATCATTGTTGAATATGAGGTGACTAAGGCCAGAAAACTGTAAGTTGTGGTGCCAATGTAAACTATCAGAAAAGTCAAAAAGCACACGACACGGGGTTATAGTCCAACAGATTTGTTTGAAACAGCAAGCTTTTAGAGCTGCCACTCCTTCCTCAGACAGCTAGTGAGAGAGAATACACTGGACAGAATTTATAAGTGAAACATCAAAGGATCATATGATTGAAGGATAAAACCCAGATGGCTATCAACTCTTTAATCAGTTGGAATGGAGGTGAAGGTTTGGATTGATTAATATGTAAATCCCAGTTTCTGTCAGTCTGGTTTTATTTCCAAAGTAGCAATTTACCACATTGACTGATTGTATTCAGATTGTGTGCTTTTTAGAAAAAATAGAATGTATCAGCAAATATAAATTCACTCCACAGATTTGTGTTGGTGTGTGTATGTGAGAGAGAGAGAGTGAGGGAGTATATGTGTGTTTGTGTGTGTGCTTGAGAGAGTGTGTGAGGGAGTATATGCGTGTGAGTGAGTGTGTATGTATATTAGAAGGTCAGTGTGAGTGTTTGTGCTGCCTCCGGAAGGAGCAGGAGCTCCAGAAGATTGCGGCTTCAAATAAGCCGTTGGGCTATAACCTGGTGTTATGTGATTTTTGACTTTGTCCACCCCTGTCCAAGACCAGCACCTCCACGTCATCAGAAGAATCACTAATGCAAGTGGAAAGAAACTGAACGAGGGGGGCAAGACACAGTCAAGATAGGAAGGAATAAGTTCTGTCAGGTAGGAGTAGGCTGAGCCAATGAGCCTGTCAAGCCAGTCCTGTTTGTGAATTTTGCGAAGGATGTCGAAGTGGGATGTGCAAGGTGGGAGAATATTAAGTGGGAATTGTGGAGGGGAGATCAGGAGGAAATGAGGTCAGTGAAGTTAACTCTATTTCTGTGTCTACAGATAGTGCTATACCTGTTAAGTTTCTCCAGCACTTTTTGTTTTTATTACTGGAGAATAGAGATTGGAGGATTATGGTGTGATTGACTGTGTTTGAGCTGAATGACTGAGTTAAAATGACATGTCACAGCCACTTCAGACATTGTTTAAGCCTTTGCTAGAACTGTTTGCAGCTGTAGGAAAGATTTAAACAGCATATTATGGGTAATGAGGACAATATCAGAAGTGGCACTTCTGAGAATAGAGCTAGAGCACTAATGGGTAAACAAAGGATTCAGAATCGATTTCTTTGAGCAGGGATGATGAGTATCGAAACAAAATCACAATCCCCAAGAAGACTGAAAACCTAAGAAGTGAATTTGGGCAATGGAGGGGGCTGGAGTGGGTTTGAGGAATAGACTGGATTGGGTCGGTTTTAGAGGATAGCCATAGTAGATGGAAGGCAGGGTAGAGAGCAAGAGTTTAAGAGATTGGTTTGGGAGAAGTGATTGATTTGATGGAAGATTGTTAGATGGGTTTGGGGGAAAGTTGTCAGAGAAGTTTCTTCAATCAATTCGACTTTTGGTTGTCAGCAGTATGGGGACAGGTTTTGAATATAATTATAGAAATGCCTTGTAAGTATAATCTCTCATTTGATGTGCTTTCTTGTTTCATTTCATGTACTTATTTTGGCAGTTATTTTTCTTTGTCCTTTGTTTGTGATGTATATGTTATGTGTTTTAGATCTGGTAATGTGTCATGAGGCAAGTTTAATAAATGATCTGAGAATAAGAAATCCTGTACAGGGCAGTGACCATAGCATGGTAGAATTTAGCATTTAGTTTGAGATTCACTTCACTTGTGTCAGAATGGTTATTACAGAGAAGAGTTGGCTGGAGTGGACTGGGAGAGGAGATTAGCAGATGTGTTTGATGCACAAAGGCACATGTTTCAGAAGATGGTTCATGACTCAAGGCAAAGAAATATCCCCATGAGGAAAAGGACTTTAGGAAGGGGACAAACAGATTATAGTTAAACCAAGGAAGTTAAGCATAGTATCCGTTGAGAAAGCAAACATACAATGTGGCAAAGACTGGTGGGAAACCAGAATATTGGGAAAGTTTTTTTAAAAGACAACAAAAAGAAACCAAATAGAGGGAGAAACTAAACTATGAGGGCAAACTAGTAAGTAATATCAAATTATTTCGCAAATATATATTTATAGGACAAGGCTGGTGAAGTAATTAGGGAAGCAGAAAATGGCAGCAGAGTTGAATCAAACTTTGCATTGCTCTTCTGAAAATTGTAGCAAAGAGAGATTTGGGAATCCTTGTGTGTGAATCTCAAAAAGCTAGCACCCAAGTTCAGCAGGTAACAGAAAGCAAATACATTGTTAACCTTCATTTCAGTGGGACTGGAGTATAAAAATAGGGAACAAATTTCTGGAGATGTTGTATTAAAAACAACAAATACTGGAGATCACAGTGGGTCAGGCAGCGTTCATGGAGAGAATGCAAGCTAACGTTTCGAGTCTAGGTAACTTTTCATTATCAAGACTGAAAAAAATTAGCTTGTTTTCTGTCCATGGATGTTGCCTGATCTCCTGTGATCTCCAGGATTTGTTAGTTTCAGTATAAAAATAGGGAGTCTTGACAAATCAATACAATATTGTGAAATAGTGTGAACACTTTTGGTCTCCTTATTTTAAAAAAAAGATGTACTGACATTGAAGGCAGCCCAGTGAGGTTCACTAGGTTGATTCTGGATTTAGATTACTTACAGTGTGGAAACAGGCCCTTTGGCCCAACAAGTCCACACTGACCCTCTGAATAGCAACCCACCCAGACCCATTCCTCTACATTTACCCCTTCACCTAACACTACGGGCAATTTAGCATGGCCAATTCACCAAACCTGCACATCTTTGGACTGGGGGAGAAAACCAGAGCACCCGGAGGAAACCCACGCAGACACAGGGAAAATGTGCAAACTCCACACATACAGTTGCCTAAAGCGGGAATTGAACCCGGGTCTCTGGTGCTTTGAGGCAGCAGTGCTAACCACTGTGCCACTATGCCGCCCCACGGTTGAGAAGAAGCTTATGAGGCGTGGTTGAGTAGATTGGATATGTACTCAGGAGAAAGTGAGGACTGCAGATGCTGGAGACCAGAGTTGAAAAATGTGGTGCTGGAAAAACACAGCAGGCCAGGCAACATCCAAGGAGCAGGAGAATTGACATTTCGGGCATGAGCCCTTCTTCAGGAATGAGGCTGGTGTGCCAAGTGGGCTGAGATAAAAAGGTAGGGGGGAGGGAATTTGTGGAGGGGCGCTGGGAATACGATAGGTGGAAGGAGGTGAGGGTGAGGGTGATAGGCCGGAAAGGTCGGGAAGAAGATTGCAGGTCAAGAGGGCGGTGCTGAATCTGGGGGTTGGGCCTGAGATCAGATGAGGGGAGGGGAAATGAGGAAGCTGGAGAAATCTGCATTCATCCCGTGTGGTTGGATTTGTACTCATTTGAGTTCACAAGAATGAAAGGGACACCTTATTGAAAATTATTAGACCCTTAGTAGACTTCACAAAGTCAATGCGGAAATATTGTTCCCCCTTGTGGCAGCATCCAGGACCAAGGGGACAATCTTAAACCGAGATGATGAGGAGTCTTTTTTTCTGATGTTATAATTCTGTGGAATCTCTTTACTGCATAGAGTTTTCAAGGCTGTGTAGTTAAATATACTTAAACCAAGATTTTTAATCAGTAAGGGTTGTAGGGAAAGGCAGAAGTTGAGAATTTTCAAATCGGCCATGGTCTCATTGAATGGCAGAACAGACTCGATAGATCGAATGGCCATTTCTCTTCTATGTCTTATGGTCTTGTATGATGCTGTACAGTTACAATCTGATGCTATTGAATTAAATGCAACTGTAAAGAACAGTGTTCCATTTAAATAGTTAACCCATATTTTTAAGCTCCCATGTACTAAGGTGCTTTGTGACCAAACACAACATCAGTGATAATAGCACCATTTAAAAATCCTAACATTTGGTAGAATGTACATCAACTCTTTATATAAAAGATTGATATTAATTTCTCACATTAGATACTTCCACAGTAACTGCTATCAGTCATAAAACCTTCTATTGAATCTTCATAGCGTCTGTCCTTCAATTTGTATCTATAGTTTCATTGATACTAGCTTACACTTGAATAAACCTTGGTTGTTTTCTGGACCAAAGTGAAAATGAATGTTTTAACATTGAAGATAAAAAATATTAAAGAGTCTAAAAATTGAGCAACTTTCCAAATATCTCTCATTTCATCCAGTAGTCATTAAAACAATTCCGTGCAAAAATGGGTTATGTACACCTTGCAGTGACCTCTGTTGGAACTGAAGGATAGTCTTGTTCAACTAGTCTCATTTGAGCCTGTTCTATTAAATAAGATTATGGCTGATCTGGATGTAATCTCAACTCCACTTCTGTCCTCCCCTACAACTTCTATCTATCAAAAGTCTATCTAACTCAACCTTGAATAAATTCAGTAACCCAGTTTCCACTGTTTTCTGTGGATGGGAACTCCTCAAGTCTACCAACTCTCTTTTTTTAAAAAAGCAAGATTCTCATCTCTTAAAAGCTCTCCCTCCTATTTTTAAATTGTGTCCCATAGTTGCAGTCTCTCTTACAAGGGGAAATATTCTGTCATAATCCATGATGTCAAACTCCCTCAAGTTCAAATATGCTTCATTAAGAGCGGATCTCATTTTTCTAAACTCCAATGGGTAAACTCCCAATCTATTCAACCTTTCATGAGATAAGCCCTTCATTCCAGAATGAGTCGAATGAACCTTTTCTGAACTGATTCCCATGCAAATATTTCATATCTAATTTCTGTACATTTTTCCAATTCTTGTTCCATTACAAGAATATGTATCTTGCTTTAATAGCTCTAGGTATAGCATTTATATGGTGCCAAAACTCCAATTAGCAAATGTGACTGACTGCATGGTCAGAATGACTTGGTTGGGGGCGGGGGAGGTAAACAGAAAACCCATGGATCAGTACTTCAGCCCAAGTGCCTGGAGTGCTGGTTAGGATGTCCACTTATCAAAACTCGAAGGTTCCATGTACATCATTTAACTTAATTGACCCAGGTGAATACACACACCACTAATATTCAATGATTATACAGCTGCTGCATTATCTTTTCTTTGAAAACCAGCTGTTGTGTATGGACCTTGGAGATCCATACAGCAGCAGCAGATATTTACAGGAATGTAGCACACCACTGGGGCTTCATGTCTTGTCCACATATGCTCTTGAAAAGTCAGAAATCAGGTTGGGGAGCTTCCCACGGTAGGGGATTTGAGCTGATCAATGAAACAGATCATTGTTTTGAAGTCCAGCCTCTTTACACAAGTTACACAGAAGAGAAAAATCTGTACATTTAAATTAAATAGAGTGTAGCTTGTTTGTGAAGCTTTTGTCATTTGGGGGAAAAGACATTTCATCTATACAAGTTTTACTTTTACCTGCTAACACCTTGTTAAAATATCCTTTGATTTCAAGTGTTCAAGTGATTAAAAATCATAGAAATAAATGTCTTGTGATTTGTATACCTATACAAATCTTACTGGATTTGGTATATAGAATTGTAGGTTTTTTTGTTGTAATTTCATTGTTTCTTTCACAATATCCCCTCACCCCATTCTTAATTAATTTTCTCCTGTTCCCCTCCTCCATTTTATCAATGTATTGCCTCATTTGCTGGGAAGCCAAGCACTGAATGGTCACTGAATGTGAATTCAAATGGAAATCTTTGCAGTAACTATTTCTGGGCTATTTGGGGGTATCCTAGTTGAGCATGTCAACATGATCAGAATATTTTCCTCCATTACTCAGACATATTGAAGCTTGCTGCTGAGTTATGGGGAGAATTAGCAAGTCCTTTATTCAGAAATAACAATTTGATGATTTATGATGTGAACTGAGAATAGAGTTTCACAGTATCAAGAAGTCATTAAAGAAACTCCATAAGCAACATTGGGATTCTGATTACCTTGCTGTAAATTTCATATTAAGCAATAAAAATTGCGAACAATAATTAATACTCGTTAAAAAATTTGTTTTAAACTGCTTTTTAATTAAATAACTGTAAATCTTAAGGTCTAAAATCGGTGAGGTAATTTATGAATTTTTTACTTGTTAACTCTTGTTAAGCAAATTAAATGTTATTGGTTGTTCTCAGAACATTGAACTAGTACATTCTCTCATATGACTCTCCATAATCGGGTGTCAGTTATCTGGTGGACTGAGCTAAATCAAAATCTTAACAGAATTTGCTCTTTCAATCTGAATAAGTGATATTTCCTAGTACTGTTTTCACTAGCAGTGTTTAAATATGTGACATTAGGTAAAATTTTCTATTTTTTTTAAAAACAATTTTTCAGTTTATTTATGCACAGTTCAAAAGCAGCAGTTTAACCACTTTCACAATGAGATTTTAAAACCACCTGTGGCTTTATAGCAACTCACATTAGGTACGATAGTACCATTCATTGATTCTGCCCAACAAACTGTTCATCTTTATTGGGTTTTGCTTCTGTCTATTGCAAATTTTGCTGAAAGTATGCTTCAAAATGAGTCACTCCCAACAACGCAACCTCAGAGGTGCTATTGGTATGATTGGGAACTTCCTTCCCACACAACGGCCATAATATTCCAATACTGTAGAAACAGTCAGAAAGCTTCGAGTGTGAATAACAGCTGCCTTCCTAAACGTGCTGTCAAACACCAAGGATCATGGCTGGCATGGCAGTGTTTCATTTTGTTTGTAGCCAGATTGCTTCCTGTTGTCCAGAAGGTGTTGAATGTATGCTGTACCGTGAGTGTCAGCACGTCCATCATAGCTGAGCATCATTATGTCTTAATATCCATATGGCAGTGACTATTGCTTGACCATCACGTATAGAGATCTTGCCTTTTTACCCCTGTTCACTGAGCATCTACTGTAGCCCTGGCTTGGATCAGCTATTCTGGCATGGGATGGACATTGAACCTTGGATTTTCCAACTAGCTAAAACTCAGTCACTGTCTGGATAAACATGTTGCAGAAGTGAATTCTACCTTCATATCACATGGGAGGAATACTTCAAATTATTTTTAAACACAGAGAAACACATGAATAATTATTGAATAATTTATTCCTCACCTATCCACTAACACTCAATAAAGCTTCACTTGGAGGGTTGGCCTATCACTTTTCAGATCATTCTTGAACTGGAGTAGGCATGCATACGAGTCATCCATGGCCAGTCTCTCTGACATTATTTCTCACCACTTGCCCTTCACTCAAGAAGTCCTGGCCTCTGCATGTCACTTGGTCAGAGTGGTGTGCCTCAGATAGACACTTTGACCAACACTTATTGACATTCTGTCTCTTCATGCAAATGGCCTGATTGCTGATGTGGTATTCTTTTGCATTGTCAGTTTTTTTTTAAATAAATCTCCTGACTATAATAGGAAAAAAGCAAACTGCTGTTGCCATTGCCTGAATAAGGTATTCTTTAGGAGTTGTGCATTTTGATCCAGGCAGTAACTCGCTTGGGATGATCTCTCGTTGATTTCATTTCTCTGATTAAATTGTCATGCCTCTGTCTATCTTAACAATAATAGGCTGGAATCCACTGGTCCACGTGATGATGAAGCAGATGGAAATTAAGCCTCGTAACACCTTTTGGTGCTGCTGAATAATTAACATTTTCAAATGTACTTTTATTTAGTTAAATGTACAAGTTTTATATTACTTTTAATACTGTAAGAGCCCATATCCTCCCTATGTGTTTAATCCTGTAAAAGACAATTATACCCATTCAATCTGTGTTTAATGACATAAGAGCCCATGCTGTAAGAAACCAAGACCCCTTAACTGTAAAGACCCATGTCCTCTCTCTTTGTTTCTAATTCTGTAAGTGCCCACGCTTTTGCTACTGTATTGTGTTCGATCCTATAGGAGGCCATGCTTAACCTTGTTATTTAATCTTGTAAGAATCTATTCACTCCTTAATTGTGTTATATTCCTATACGAGCCCATGCTGTAACAACTCATTCTCTCTCTGTCTTGGGGATAGTGATGTGCGGAGTAATTTGAGCAATAACATACAGCTGTAAGTACTGCACCAGAGAATCTTGGGTAGGCTGGACACTCACTCTCTGCTACAGTACAGGTGGTGCAAGTATGTCATTGCCGTTCGATCATGCCTTTGCAAGTTCTAAACAGCATCTCTACTGTTCCATTTGGCAAAAACTTTGATATTATCAAAATGTTCTCTTGTCAGATTTGGCTGGAGGTAGCAGAGTGCCAAATGCCAATGTTGCCTTCAAGTAATTGCCATTCACCTGATTCAGTCAGCCAGTTAGAATGATGTATTTTTCTAGGTATGATCGAACAGGAAATAATGGCTTCCATTTTCTAAAAGACAGATTAACCTCTTCACCGTCATTTCAATGATGTAGTATCTGGATCACACTGACCTGCATTCAGCTTTACAGTGCGATTTTCCCAACCCCATTGACTTGTGATAAGTGTAAAGGTTTTCTGTTTTATGTATTCTCCAATTGGACATCCTGCACAATTTACAATGGCCACTGCTATCTCTCCATTAACATTTCTCTGAGTTGATGACCAGGAGGTATGCAAAAGACACTGGCGAAAAGATGTACTGAGCACTTACTTGTAGCCTTTGCTTGGTTCTCCATAGAGCTAAGGCTAGAAGTGCAGTAGAGCAGGGATTTCCAACCTGCAGTCCACTACTCTGGTGCATTCAATTATATAGTACAGGTGGTAGCCATTTGATCTATTGTGCCTGTGCTCACTCTCAAAATTTTGGGCAAATTGCCAAAAAAAATTATTATAATGAATTGTAAAGGTCTCCCTTCAACTCCCTCCCAGACAAAAACAACAAAAATCCATTGCCTTTGGTGAAGGGGTTAAAGACTGACTTTATCTCCTGGTGGGAAATAATTTTGTTCTTTCTAAACTTTCCAGGTAAAAGTACCCCTGTAAACAGGCCTGGCTCGGCCGACTCTGTCAAGTCCCTCGATACTTTCCAGCCCTTTGGCGCTGATGACGGTGACCCGTTTCAAAGTAAAAAGGGGCTCGGTGACCCATTCAGCGGTAAAGATCCCTTCACGCCTACTTCCTCAAGTAAAACTTCTAAAGACTCTTCTTTGGGTTTTGCAGACTTCAGCTCTGTAAGTTGAGATCAGTGATACTCTCTGTCCACAATCACCCCCTCCTGTCCCCCTCGCAACTCCGCTCTGCTAGTATGATCATTCTACTAAAGTGTACAACTGGACACCTCACCAGCTTCTCTTACCATTCTTTCGAAAATCATGCTAGCCATTTCTCCATAATAATACTGATCTCTTAAATATCTCTAGCCCTTTCCTCTCTTTCTGTTTAACATAGTGAAGAAAAAAAATCTTCTAATAAGTGACCAAACTTAAATGACAACTAGCAGCCTGTCCACATATTCTTGAGATGGATGTAGTGGAGGAATGTATTTCTGTAATCATTGGTAACTGACCAATTCTGCTTTGGCAAAGGGCTAACTGATTCCTACCATCAATAAGCTGGATACAATGACTATTCGGAGGCTGTCAGAGACTGGATTGAAGTGTTTATTTTGGTTCTGTCCAAGCTGACAATTCTTTCCAAATAAAGTGCAACCATGATGGCAGATTCATCAAGGCCTTTGGCCAGGCATATTTTAGTTGGTGGATGAGTGTTAACATTTCTTATCCTTCTCTTCCACCCCCTATACCCTTCACCTCCTCTGCTACCCAGCCCACTGCCCACCATCTCTCCTCCATGCCCTGCCTGAAGCAATTAGCTTCCTGTAATATTCAGCTGGTGCATGCATGGCACTGATGATGAACTGGATTTTTATTAACCTGTATCAACAGTATCACTACTCAGCTCTCAGAACTGAGTGTGTGTTTCGTGTGAGTTTAGTGTTCACCAGTGTCCATTCTTTGTGTGTGTACATTTAAGTTTTATAAAGTTCATGAACTTAGTGTTATGAGTGAACTATGAATTAAGCCAAGCCAACAAGAAACATGGGAGAGGCGTCACTGGGTTTTGAGCAATAAGCCAATGTAAGCTTTGCTTTTAAGATTTCCCTATTATATTTTTATGTTGATATTGGAAGTATCTCTTTTTCTTTATCTTTTAAAGTAATTTACTTGTTTGTAAAGTTTACACTTTAGGTAGAGGCTGTCTTTTTTTTTTAAGACTTTCTAGAAGCGCTTTACCTCTGTGTTCCAGCAGTTGTCCCATGGAAAAAAAATCAATCGCATGTCATTATAAGGTTGAACCTGTTAGACACGTCTTCATTCATCATTACCTTTTTGCTTGAATTGGTTTTGGCAGCGCTACCACAGTTTCCAGAGCAAAAATTTGTTAGATTAGATTAGATTAGAATATTTACAGTGTGGAAACAGGCCCTTCGGCCCAACAAGTCCACACCCATCCGCCAAAGCGCAACCCACCCATACCCCAACATATACCCCTTACCTAACACTACGGGCAATTTAGCATGGCCAATTCACCTGACCCGCATATCTTTGGACTGTGGGAGGAAACCGGAGCACCTGGAGGAAACCCACGCAGACACGGGGCGAATGTGCAAACTCCACACTCCTGAGGCGGGAATTGAATCCAGGTCCCTGGCGCTGTGAGGCAGCAGTGCTAACCACTGTTTAGAGATGAGACTGTGCCGATGATGATTTTAGGAAAAGGAAATAATTACTTTCAATGGATTATGTGCCCGTTATCACTTTCCTCTAGCAGCCTAAACAAAGGTGAGTAATGTGGATCCATGAACCAATTCAAATGTCAGAGGTGTGTTTTTTTATGCAGTACGCTCAGTCTGGAACATACTGGCATTCCTGTTTCTGAAATTACGAAATGCTATCTAAATGGTGGTGTTTGCTTCAGTTTTGAAGGAACTTTTAAAATGTGATCATCGTGACAGCCTATGGTCCCCGTTTCTCATTTTTCTTCAAATTTTTTTAAAGTCTGAAATACTGAAATGTAAATCTATGCCAGTGGAGTGTCACAAGGATCGATGCTGAGTCCACTACTTTTCGTCATTTATATAAATGATCTGGATGTGAGCGTAAGAGGTATAGTTAGTAAGTTTGCAGATGACACCAAAATTGGAGATGTAGTGGACAGCGAAGAAGGTTACCTCAGATTACAACAGGATCTTGATCAGGTGGGCCAATGGGCTGAGAAGTGGCAGATGGAGTTTACTTTAGATAAATATGAGGTGCTGCATTTTGGGAAAGCAGATCTTAGTAGGACTTATATACTTAATGGTAAGGTCCTGGGGAGTGTTGCTGAACAGAGAGACCTTGGAGTGTAGGTTCATAGCTCCTTGAAAGTGGAGTCACGGGCAGATAGGATAGTGAAGAAGTTATTAGGTATGCTTTTCTTTATTGGCCAGAGTATTGAGTACAGGAGTTGGGAGGTCATGTTGCTGCTGTACAGGACCTTGGTTAGGCCATGTTGGAATATTGTGTGCAATTTTGGTCTCCTTCGTATCGGAAAGATGTTGTGAAATTTGAAAGCGTTCAGAAAAGATTTACAAGGGTGCTGCTAGGGTTGGAGGACTTGCGCTATAGGGAAAGGAAGAATAGGCTGCTGCTGTTTTCCCTGGAATGTCAGAGGCTGAGGGGTGACCTTATAGAGATTTATAAACTTATGAGGGGCATGGATGGGGGAGTTCAGAACTAGAGGGCATAGGTTTAGGGTGAGAGGGCGAAGTTATAGAAGAGACCTAAGGGGCAACCTTTTCATGCAGAGGGTGGTGCGTGTATGGAATGAGCTGCCAGAGGAAGTGGTGGAGGCTAGTACAATTGCAACATTTTAAAGGCATCTGGATGGGTATATGAATAGGAAAGGTTTGGAGGAATATGGGGTGGGTGCTGGTAGGTGGGACTAGATTGGGTTGGGATATCTGGTCGGCATGGACAGGTTGGACTGAAGGGTCTGCTTCCGTGCTGTACATCTCTATGACTCAATTGGTAATCTGTATGATTAGAAGGTGAGTAGAGGTAAACTATTTAACGTGGATGTGTACTTATATGGGATTGATATAGATGGGGATGGCTGTTACCTTCGGATGACATATTGTCTTTACCTGCACAAGTACACAATGGCTACAGTGTGTACAATCTACATTCTAATTTACTATGGTCACTTCAACGTTAAGTTCCCCCCTAAGAACATGAAGCAGAAATGCCATTAAAACATCATTGACTACTAATTGAACACCATCGTGGTTACTGTATGTATTATCAAAGTCACTGTGCAAATACCCTAGTATTCTCCCCCTGAAAGTATAATCAGCATAGATATTCAAACACCACTATTACCTTCTCCAGGCAACTAGGAATGGGCACATTATGTGGCCTTGTGTGTGCCAAAATGTGAAAAATTCCAAATTTGTTCTATCACTGCAACCAGTTGTTCAATAAATCTTGGCTATTTCTTCCCCCATCATAACCAGACACCCCATATTAGGGTATGGTAGCTTAGTGACTAACAATTTCAGTCCTCCTATGGCAAGTTATGAAACTAAATTCGATAAATCTGGTAATTGGTGGGCTTAACATCAGAAAATGTCAGTGAAAGTTGCTGGATTGTTATAAAACCCTCGCTGCTATATGTGTCCTTCAGGGAAGAGAATTGGCTACCTTTGTGTGACTCCAACCAATATGTGACACCAGCGCCATAGCTGATATTTAGTATCATATACTAATCTATTAAGAGAAATATGATGAAAAGTAGCTGTTCAGTGGTTGGAATGAAGGCTATGGATCTTGACTATATCTGATTGAAACCTTGCATTAGATCTAGTCCAGTGGCTCTAAAATCAGTATAAATTTTTTTCTTCCACCTGCCAATATTGGCTAAGTATGTGTTGATAATAAAAACAAAATCATTGAACTGGGCCAATCACTACTGCTTTGGCTTCTTTTCTGTTATCATTAACAGTAGAAAGAACCATCAATACTGGCAGCAAATGGACTTGCTCAACAAGATTCATTTTTGTTCAGCTGTAGGGCTTGTCGCAGTGTTGAATCAGACATACATGAAGCTAAATACAAGATGAGAGGTTGAAGCACTTGTCCTCGACATAGGTGCACAATTTTTCCAAGTAAGGTACAAACGTGTTATTAAATCATGAGGGGCACAGATAGAGTGAATAGCCAAGGTCTTTTTCCCAGTGCAGAGGTTTCTGAAACTAGAGGGCATAAGTTTAAGGTGAGAGAGGAAAGATTTTAAAAAGACCTGACAGGTAACATTTTCCACACACAGGGTGGTGCATGTATGGAACAAACTGCCAGAGGAAGTGGTGGAGGCGGGTACATTTACAACATTTAAAAGGTGCTGGATGGGAATAGGAAGGTTTAAGAGGGATAGTTCCTGATGAAGGGCTTGTGCCCGAAACGTCGAATTCCCTGCTCCTTGGATGCTGCCTGACCTGCTGCGCTTTAACCAGCAACACATTTTTAGCTTTAGAGGGATAGGAGCCAAATGCTGGCAAAGAGGATTAGGGCGGATTGAGATGTCTGGTTGGCATGGGCATGTTGGTCTGGAGGTTCAGTTTCTGTGCTGTATGACTTTATGTCGCAGCAAAAATGAAGAATCAAATGCAAAACACACCAGGGATTGGCTGTTTTTGAGAGTGAATCTTCGTAAGCTTGGATATTCCTTCTGGAGTTTGAGATCGATATCCTTGTTCTATCTAGCTTTATTGCTTCCTCAGTGATAGTTTCTTTGTATTAAAATCAAAAGGCAAGTTGTTTACTCACAATTTTATCATCTTTCATTATATTTTACAACCCCAACATTATGAGGAATGCATAGGCAGTATCCAGATTTGGACTTATAAGGAACAGGCGATATTTGTGCCACATGTAAGTGTCAGATGATCTCTAGCAAGCAAGGGTCTAACCATCTTTGCCTGACCTTAGAATCATAGAAAGTTTGTGGCACATAGGAAAAAAAGCAACTTAGCACATCATGGCTGCACCAGCTGGCAAAAGAGCCATCCAACCTAATCCCACTTTGCAGCTTTTGGTCTGTATCCCTGGAGGTTATAGCTTGAGGTGCATGTCCAGATGCCTTTTAAATGAATCAGGAAGAGGAGGAGGTTGGGAGAGGTAGCTGCTGGAGCATGTGCTGTGAACAGAGGACATATGCTTGACATTGCAGTTTAGATGTCCTGACACTGTCCCTATAAATTCTTTCTGCACCCCTGCTACATGCACACCGTTCATAAGTTATGCCTAACTAATGATTTGAACAGTTCCAGTGTAATCTCCCTACTTTAAGCTGTCTTGACCATCTTATTGACCTACATTTTAAGTGGGGAAAGGTGTAGCTGTGTCATAGAGATGTACAGCATGGAAACTGACCCTTTGGACCAACTCGTCCATGCCGACCAGATATCCCAACCCAATCTAGTCCCACCTGCCAGCACCTGGCCCATATCTCTCCAAACCCTTCCTATTCATATACCCATCCAAGTGCCTTTTAAATGTTGCAATTGTACCAATCTCCACCACTTCCTCTGGAGCTCATTCACTACACGTACCACCGTCTGCGTGAAAAAGTTGCCCTTTAGATCTCTTTTATATTCTTCCCCTCTCACCCTAAACCAATGCCCTCTAGTTCTGGACTCCCCCACCCCAGGGAAAAGACTTTGTCTATTTATCCTATCCATGCCCCTCATGATTTTATAAACTTCTATAATGTCATTTCTCGGCCTTCGATGCTCCAGGGAAAACAGCCCTAGCCTGTTTAACCTCTCCCAATAGCTCAAATCCTCCGACCCTGGCAACATCCTTGTAATCTCTTCAAGTTTCACAACATCTTTCTGATAGGAAGGAGACCAGAATTGCACTCAATATTCCAACAGTGGCCTGTACAGCCACAACATGACCTCCAACTCCTGGACTCAGCACTCTGACCAATAACGGAAAACGTCGTCTTCACTATCCTATCTACCTGCGACTCCACTTTCAAGGAGCTATGAACCTGTACTCCAAGGTCTCTTTGTTCAGCAACACTCCCTAGGACTTTACCATTAAGTGTCTAAGTGTTTAAAAATAACTTGGCCTTTCGATGCAGCCACATGTGAAAGTTGAAAAGATGGGGGTCTCATTCAATCCTCTTCACGTGGTTGTTACAAAATCAAAGTCTCAAAGTTTCCTATTAGTCACACACTGAATTGGGTATGCAGTGCTATTTCTGTATCATCACTGGAATCAATATTCTGGACTGTTCTGCCAAACTTCATGCTAGCACCATCACCATAAGGCCTACAAGTTTTTGATATGGCTAAGGATGGACATCATGTGCAATCTTATCAGGTCTGTCAACATTTCAGCAGTAAGTAGAAACATAGTTATGTGCATGAAGATTTTGCATGAACAAATACCTACTGGCGTTTACAATCTAGACTGTCAGGTGTACAAACATTACTTGACCAGTTTGCATAAAAATATGTAACTATGAATTGGGAGAGGAGAGGAAAGCTGAGCTAAGGGCAGCATGGTGGCTCAGTGGTTAGCACTGCTGCCTCACAGCGTCAGCGACCCGGGTTCAATTCCAGCCTCGGGTGACTGTGTGGAGTCTTGACATTCTCCCCGTGTCTGCATGGGTGTCCTCTGGGTGCTCAGTTTTTCTCCCACAGTCCAAAGATGTGCAGGTCAGATGGATCGGCCATGGGAAATTATCCATAGTGTTAGATGCATTAGTCAGAGGGAAATGGGTCTGGGTGGGTTACTGTTCAGGGGGTCAGTGTGGACTTGTTGGGCCAAATGGCCTGTTTCCACACTGTAGGGAATGTAATCTAAATATGTTGTTTAGGTTAAATCTAGACATACTTTGTGGATAAATACATTGTTTGATATCACTCTGAAATATACTGACCAGGAATGAGTAAAATGATATTAGGCCTCTCTTATTTTTCATCTATGTGCTCCTCCCAGTGATGTAATTTGAAAGCACAGCATTTGTTTTCCAATGTATGTTGATGACGTCTATCGTTACCTTATGACTTCCTCTCAACTCCTCCATTATGATAGAATTTATTCAGCTGTAGTCAGGGACTCTTCCATATGAATGAGTGGGAAAGAGACAAATAAGCTGCAAAGAAAGTAAAAGGTGAAGCTTTAGGAGCTGGAAGGTGGCAGGGAAAGATAAAAGCTGTGAAAGAAACAGTACACCAGTGGAAAGTCTCAAAAGCTTGAAGGTTATGTTTAGTAAGAGACCAAAATTTCACTGGCAGTTGGAAAGATGGTGAGAGCAAACACCATTGTCCTCTTGCATAGATATGTGTTGTCAAAGACTTGGTTACGTAGTTTTCGGTAGGATATGCTAACAAAGCTGTTTTTGTCATTTAGATTGTCTTCATCATCTTAGGCATGTTACAGGCAATCATGTGGTTATTGGGATTTTGAACTGCGAACCGTTTACTTTGATGAAAATACAAACTGGGTTCAGACCCAGATGTTACCATTAGGGAATTAGATAATAACTTGGAAAGGGGGAAAAAAAAATGCAGGGTTATGTAGAAAGGGCTGCAAGGGTTTAGTATTAATTGGGCAACTCTACCTAAGAACCAGGACAGATGCAATGTGCAGCATGACCTCGTTCCATAACAATATCATTATATGATTGAGCCAGGCTGCGTACAATTTTAATACTGAGGCAAATGAAGTTTCAGGTATGGATTGTGGTCTACAAGATTGTGGTCAACTGTGACTACAAGAAAACAAAATTGCAGAAATGGAAGCAATTTCTGAATTTTAAATAATTAGTATTTTCAAATATGAACACAATTTAACTCACGTGAATAGTTTGTGTATAATTTAGAAATTAAACATTTGTAAATGGAAAGATACTATGACTAACTTTAATAAAAAATGTTTTAAAAATTGAAAGAGTAATAGAGTCAGAGATGGTACAACATGGAAACAGATCCTTCGGTCCAACTTGTCCATGCCAACCAGATATCCTAAACTAATCTCGACCCATTTGCCAGAACTTGGCCCATATCTCTCTAACTCCTTCCTATTCATGTACCCATCCAGATGTTGTAATTTTACCATCCTCCACCATGTCCTCTGGCAGCTCATTGCCTGAAAAGATGATTTAGCAAACTGAGGAATTTGCCAATTGGCTGAATTTTTCATTTGCTATTTAGCCCAGAAAATCCTCCAATAAATCAGATTTCAGTTCATATAAATAATGTTACCTCAGGAAAGTGAGATGGGAATGTTGATCTGCCTTTATACTGGGAAAGGTTTTAAATGTAGGTTCCACCTACCTCCCAGGTGGGTCAATAAATAAAATACTCACATCCACAGCAAGCAAGCAAGACTAGGATTTAGGTTATAAGGATAAGCATTTTTCACTGGAGCGCAGGAGGTTGAGGGGTGATCTTCTAGAGCTTTATAAAGCCATGAGGAGCATAGATTAGGTCAGTAGCAAAAGTCTTTTCCCCAGGGTGGGTGAATTCAAAACTAGGGGCCATATTTTTAAGGTGAGAGGAGAAATATTTAAAAGGGTCGAACCTTTTCACACAAAGGGTGGTGTGTACGTGGACTGAACTGCCAGAGGAAGTGGTAGATGCAGGTACAGTTTCAACATTTAAAAGAAATTTGAATGTGTACGTGAATAGGAAAGATTAAGAGGGATGTGGGCCAAAAGCAGGCAAGTGGAACTAGTTTAGTTTGGGAAAATTGGTCGGCATTGACGAGTTAATCTGAAGGGTCTGTTTCTGTGCTGTCTGACTGTAAGACCTTTGGTATGTCTGTGTCTTTCTGTATGTGTGTCTGTTTATATGCACCCATATGTTTTTACTACTCTGCATGTGTGTGCCCACTTATCTCTTAGCTCCCTGGCCCACAAGCCTCATTCCTAATGAAGGGCTTATGTCTGAAACGTCAATTCTCCTGCTTCATGGATGCTGCCTGATCTGCTGTGCTTTTCCACCACCACACTCTCGCCTTACACCTCTTACATCCACCATCCTTCCTACCCATGTCGTCTTCAGTATTCATGCTCAATCCCTCTCTTTTTGTCCTTTGTGCACCAAACCTGCCTGCCTCCCCCATCCCATTCATCCCTCCTTGTAAAAGAAAATGCAGTGCAGGAGTTTTTTTGTTTCCCTGGTGTTGATATATCAACAGGAAATGGTGTTTCATTTTGCTATGCTTCTTGGAAGTCATGAAAATTTAAAAAGAAATACATTTCAAAGTTGTGTGCAGACCTACATACAGCATGTGAGATCAACTCTCTGTTTTAACCAAAGCAAAGGTGGATCCCAGCAAAGATTTGATCTTATCAGATTTGTGCACCCCACAGTGCATGTAGAAGCTTCTTTAAGTAAGAAACTGACAGGTCAAAATTCTTGAGAAGGCTGTATTTGCTATTTGAGAATAAATGTTTCATGTTAAAATTTACATTAACATTGCAATCTGCTTTGCTTTCATTACCTTCATGCAAAAGCAGATCAATGAATACATAAACCTCTGTTCTGTTGCTCAATTGATAATATTTTAAGTTCATACTTGTAGAAACAATCCAGTGATGATCAGGGAGGGGCTATGAAAGCCTAATGCTTCACACGTCTTCTCCCCCTCCTGAAAGTCTTTCAGACCACAACATAGTAGCAAAGTTGATGTGACAGCTCACCAAAGCACATTTATTTTATCAGCTGTGTGCAAGGAGAATATAAGCAACATCATAGCTGAGACCCCACCTCGTGCAGATTTGCATATTTTTCTAGTGAAGGGTCACTGGATAATAATAAATCAGCTGTGGCATTGCAATCTTCTCTTCCGTATCCTCTTAGCCTAATCCCATGAACATCCCATCCCCACCACCACAGCCATTGTAAGTGCTGAGATCACCTACAGTATCCTTGCTGTATCCAAGTTTTACATATATCAGATTGGTTGTGTAGCCTGGGAGATTAATTATTAGAACTAGCTCAACTATTCACTGGAGCAATCAAGGGAGTTGCCTCAGCCTAGTTTTAAAGGATAACATTTTTGGAAGGAGAGAGATTTCCTGAGTAAGCTGTTTACAAGATAATGAAATATGGTTTTCAAACTGCTGAGCTGACAGATCAAAGTTAAGATGCTTTGATTTAGTCTGCTGTATTTTCTGCAAATTGCTCTTTTGCATTAAATTTTTGTTATTTCAGGATAACCACATCAGTTACCTGGTGAACAGTATCTGGGTGTGGCAGGCCTGATACAAGCGAGTAAAACTAAGCATTTCTTTGTTCTGCTAAATTAGCAGCTGATTTTATTTGTCTTTTGCCATTCTTAGATTCCTGAACTATGAATAATAAACTCAAATATTTGCAAAAGTTGTAATGAAAGAGAATTCTTTGAATTTTAGCACGCTGCATTACTTTGGCTACACTCCTGATCAAAATCAGAGAAATCAGTTGAGGCTGTTTATAACAGCCAACAGATTAACCTCACGGCACATACATTCAAGGCAGTTTGAAAGGAACCGTTTAAAAATGCAATAACAAGTTTACCGGTTTACATAATTGACTGTTAATTTCCTTCCACCTTGTTTAAAAAGAAATATGTTAAACTGTGAAGAAATTGGAGGCAGACAGACATAGGGAAAGAAGAATGATCCTGCTCAGAATCTATGCTGGTGCTACTCAAGGGATTACTTCTCTCAACGTGGAGAGAAGTGTTCTTAGTAATCACACCTGGATCTGTGAGGAGTGCCTCACCATTGTTAAGTACTTCCTTCTGAAGCAATCAGCATTAGGAACTCGTGCATTAAACCACTGTCAATGCATTTGCAGCAACGTTCTTGTCATTCATCTTGGATGTGTTCCTGTTGGCCTGATTTACATTTTTAAAAATTATTACTTTATTTATTAGTGGTTTTTGGTGCATGATGGTCTGGTTCAGGAGTAGGAATCTTGAAGGTGTGCCATGACTAATGTGCACATACCACTGGGCTGTTCTACCTCAGTCAGCTGATGAATGCAAAAATTAAGTGAAAAAGGTATACTCACATGACATGACTCTTCCAAATTTGCTATTAAGGCAAGTTTCTATGATACTTACATTTCACACATACGTTACAAAGGGGAGGCGATGGCCTAGTGGAATTGTCACTGGACTGTTAATCCAGGGACCCAGGCATTGTTCCGGGGACCTGGGTTCATCTGCAAATTGCAGATGGTGGAAAAATCTGCAGGAGAATCAGTAGATGTGACTTCCTTAGACTTTCAGAAGGCATTCAGTAAAGTCCCACATAATAAATTAGCATGTAAAATTAAAGTGCATGGGATTGGGGTGACATTCTGACATGTATAGAGAACTGGTTGGCAGACAGATAATAAAAGGTAGGGGCAAATGGGTCATTTTCTGAGTGACAGCCAGTGACCAGTGGGATACTGCAGAGATCAGTGCTTGGACCTCAGCTATTCACAACATGTATTCATTATTTAGATGAGGGATCTAAACATAATATCTCTACGTTTGCAATTGACACAAAGTTGGGTGGGAGGGTGAACTGTGAGGAGAATGCAGACGACGCTTCACTGCGATTCAGACAAGTTGAGTGAATGGGCAAATGCATAGCAGATGAAGTATAATGTGGATAAATGTGAGGTTATGCACTTTGGCAAAAACGGGAAAGCAGATTATTATCTGAATGCTGGTATATTGGGAAAGGTGAGGTGCAATGAGACCTGGTCGTCTGTGAACACCGGTTACTGGAAGTAAGCGTGCAGATGGTGAAGAATGCAAATAGTATGTTAGCAAGAAGATTTGACTACAGGACTAGGAGTGTCCTGCTGCAATTATGTGTGCCTTGGTGACACTTCATCTGGAGTGTTGGGTGCAGTTTTGGATTCATCTGAGAAGGAATTTCTGGCTATGGAAGGATTTCAATGAAGATTTACCAGACTGATTCCTGGGATGACAGTTCTGATGTAGGAGGAAAGACTGGATTGGTTAGGACTAGATTCATTAGAGTTTGGAAAAATGAGGAGAGATTTCATAGAAATGTATGAAATTGTAACAGGATTAAACAGTATATTCGCAGGAAGGATGTTCCCAACGATCAGGAAATCCAGAACCAGAGATCACAGTTTAAAGGCATGATATAGGCCATTCTGTACTAAGACAAGGAGCAATTTCTTCACTAAGAGAGTGGCGAGCCTGTGGAATTCTCTGCCACAGAAATGATTTGGAGGAGCCAGTGTTGGACTGGGGTGGACAAAGTTAAAAATCACACAACACCAAGTTATAGTCCACCAGGTTGAATTGGAGGCATTAGGTTTTGAAGAGCCGCTTCTTCTTCAGGTGGTTGTGAAGTAGGATCCTAAGACACAGAATTTATTGCAAAAGATTACAGTGTCATGCAGGTGAAATGCTATATTGAATAAACCTAGATTAAACCTTTCATCTTTTAGAACGAGTTTGCTAGTTTTGTTTCTTTGATATATAAATCCCAGAATTTTTTTTAATTTGCATTCTCAAGATAACAAGATTTTATAACAAAAAGTACCATCTCAGCTCAGACAATGCATTGAAGGAGTGAGGTTAAAGTCTGTCTGCATCCCAATCTTGAGTTAGAATGGTTCTATTTCTAAAGTGGAATTTAGGTTTGTTCAATATATCATTTCATCTGCGTGACACTGTAATCTTTTGTTATAAATTCTGTCTTATGATCATGCTTCACACCCACCTGACCAAGAGGCAGTGCTTTGAAAATAAGCGCCTCCAAGTAAACCTGTTTGACTATAACCTCATTATTTGGAGATATCGATGTTGGACTGGGGTGTACAAAGTTAAAAATCACACAACACCAGGTTATAGTCCAATGGGTTTAAGTGGAAGCACTGGCTTTCGGAGTGCTGCTTCTTCATTAGGTGGTTGATGAGGAGCAGCGCTCCGAAAGCTAGTGCTTCCACTTAAACTATTGGACTATAACTTGGCGTTGTGTAATTTTTTAACTGACGATAACCTGGTATTGTGTGGTTTTTAACTCTGCCACAGAAAGTGTTTGAACCAGAACATTGAATGTTTTCAAGAAGCAATAATAGCTCTTTGAGTTAAAGGCATCAAAGGGTATGGGCAAAAGCAGGAATAGGGTACTGAGTTTGATGATCAGGCATGATCATATTGAATGGTGGAGCAGGTTTGAAGGACCAAGTGGCCTCCTCCATTGTTTTATGTTTCCAACCTAATTGATGTGCTATTGTTCTGTTGTAGACTTAGTATATCAAATATATCCTTATTTAAATTTGTGATCACATCTCAGCGAAACAAGACATCAGATATTTGTGGTCTTTCCTCCACCATATTACTTTTTTATTCATTTTGTGGGATATGAGCAATGCTGGCTGGCCAACATTTATTGCCCATCCCTGGTTGCCATTGAGATGGGGGTGGTGAGCTGCTTTCTTGAACTGCTGAGTCTACCGGCTATGGGCTGCCCCACAATGCTGTTGGGGAGGGAAATCCAAGATTTTGACCCGGCAACAGTTCAGAAACTGTGATATATTTCTAAATCAGGATGCTAAGTGGCTTGGAGGGGAGCTTTAAAGGTGGTGGTGTTCCCATCTATCCGCTGCCCTTGTCCTAGATGGAAGTGGTCGTAATTTGGAAGGTGCTGTCTGAGGATCTTCGAATTTCTGCAGTGCATCTTGCAGGTAGTGCACACTGCTGCTACGGAGTGTTGGTGGTGGAAGGAGTGGATGCTTGTGGATGCAGTACCAATCAAGCGAACTGCTTAAGTGCTGTTTTGCAGCACTCATCCAGTTAAATGGGGAAGTATTCCATCACACTCCTGACTTGTGCCTTAGAGATGGTGAACAAGCTTTGGGAAGTCAGGAGGTGAGTTATTTGCTGCAGTATTCCTAGCTTCTAATCTGCTCGTGTAGC
The DNA here is from genome assembly GCF_020745735.1 of Hemiscyllium ocellatum. Taxonomy (NCBI): domain Eukaryota; kingdom Metazoa; phylum Chordata; class Chondrichthyes; order Orectolobiformes; family Hemiscylliidae; genus Hemiscyllium; species Hemiscyllium ocellatum. The sequence continues at coordinate 47,213,891 of NC_083428.1, forward strand.
CACTGCATTTATGTGGTGAGTTCACTTGGATTTAGTATCAATGATAACTTCCCGGATGTTGAAAGTAGAGGATTCAATGACGGTTATACCATTGAATGCCAGTGGGGTGGTTGTTAGATTGACTCTTGTTGATGATGGTCATAGCCTGGCATTTGTGTGGTGTGAATATTACTTGTCATTTGTCAGCCCAAGACTTGATATTGTCCAGATCTTGTTGTATTTAAACATGGATATCAAGTAGTGCCCGAGGAGTTGCAAATGGTGCTGAACATTTATGCAATCCCCAATTCCGACATTATGATGAAGGGAAGGTCATTGATGAAGCAGCCGAAGATGATTAGGCCTAGAATAGTACCCTGAGGAACTCCTTCAGAGATGTCCTGGAGCTGAGATGACTGACCTTGAATAACCGTGGCCATCTTCACAGGTGCCAGGTTTGACTCTTAACAACTGGAGAGTTTTCCCCCTGATATCCATTGATTCCTGTTTTATTGCGGTTCTGTAATACTGCGCTTAGTTGAATACAGCCTTGATGACAAAGGTTATCCCTCTCACCTCACCTCTGGAATTGAGCTCTTTTGTCCATGTTTAAACCAAGGAGCTGAGTGGCCCTGGCAGAACCCAAACTGGGCATCACTGAGGAGATTATTGCTGAGCAGATGCTGCTTGACAGCTCTGTAGCTGACATCTTCCACCAAGAATAGACTGATGGAGCGGATAGTTAGCTGAATTTGTCCTCCTTTTTCTGTACAGGACATGGTTGGGCAATTTTCCACATTGTCAGGTAGAGACCAGACTTGTAACTGCACTGGAACAGCTTGGCTAGGGGAATGGCAAGTTCTGGAGCACAAGTCTTCAGTACTATTGCTGGGATGTTGTGAGGGCCTTTGCAGTATCCAATGCCTCCAACTGTTTCTTGATATCACATAGAATGAATCAAATTGGTTGAAGACTGGTATCTGTAATGCAGGGGCCCATTGGAGGAGATCAAGATAAACCATCCACTCAGTACTCCTGGTTGAAGGTTGCTGCAAAAGCTTAGATCTGATCGATTGGTTGTAGGACTGCTTTGCTCTGTCTATCATCTGCTGCTTATATGTTTGGAATGCAAGTCGTCCTGTTCGGTGGCTACACCAGGTTGGCACCTTCAGGTATGCATGGTGCTGTTTCTGGCATACCGTCCTGCACTCTCCATTGAACCAGGATTGATCCCTTGGCTTGATGGGAATGGTTGAGTGGGAGATATGCTGGGCCATGAGGTTACAGATTGTGCTGGAGTACAGTTATGCTGTTGTTGATGGCCCACAGTACCTCATGGATGACCAGTTTTGAGTTGCTGGATCTGTTCTAAGTCTGTCCCATTTACCACTTATTCCTTATTCAACGACATTCAAGTATTGTAGTCACCTTGTGGACAGATTAAATGTGCACACAAAAAAGACTCCAGTTCTGTTGTGCTTGCATATTAACCAAATGCCCTTGCCCCATGGAGATGTTGTGTTCTAGATAAGTTCTTGTTATTATGTGTGATGCCAATTAACATTGTAGTTTCAGTATTGTCAACATAAATCATTCCACTTCAGATGATTTTTCAAGCCCCTCTAAAGCATTCGTGACCTGTTTATTTTTACTAACTTCATCTTCAGCTGAAGTCAAGATTGGTGGTTTTGGATTTTGTGTTACAACACAGCATATAGCACCTGTTTGCAGTGTCCTCAGCTACTGCACAACTTTCAGAATTGTGAAATCAGCTCTAAAGTTAGCAAACATAGCTATTGCATACACTATCCTGTTTGCTCGAAATTTCCCCTAAGGACATGGTTGGTGAAAGTCAATTTAACCAAGTATAAGCAGGCCACTATTTATCATCGTTACCTTATGATGGACCACCAGCTGGAGATTGGGAAATAATCACAGTACTGTGGTAGATACTTATACCAGCAGTTTCTGTAATCTATATACGAAATATCTTTGAGACTGAACCTTTAATAGTCAATAGTCATCAGGACAATTGACCATGGAAGGTTCAGTTTAAAAGATTTCCTGTATTTAGATTATAAATAACCGCTGGAAAACTGGTGACAACTCACATTTTCCCAGTTCAGGCCAGGTTTCTCCAAGATCTTTTTAAAATCTCTGCCACCTTCTTAAGTCAAATTTCCATGAAGGCAAAGAACTGGGCTACTCTTGAGATTCAAATCCAAAACCTCAGTCCTGAATTAATTCTGTATTCCTGGATAGACAACATCTATCTTTTATGTTTATGCATTCTGAACGCAAAAGCGCAAAGTTTGAATGAGACAAGTGTGAAGGGGTTTCGAGTAGGACAGAGGTCGAATGTCCAAACAGTGTAAAATTGCGCTCCCAACTGCTAGCAACTTTTATTTAATAGGGTTTTGCAACAGAGGTTTTAAACATCGGATGCTCAGCACTCAGTTGAGTAACACTGATGTTTCATACCAATTAGATTTATTGATCGTAATTATAAGAACTGTGAGTCTTCCACAATTAGAATGAAATGGACTGTGGGTGCTATGTCGCTTTTTCTAACAGGTATTTGATTGCAGTTATTTCCATATTATTTCCACGAAAAGGAACCTTCTAAATTGTCTCAGCCTCCTCTCCCCACCAGTGATTTTAATTCTCTGTCCCCAGCTTTGTAAATCTTGCTACTCTAAACTGACTTCATTGCTTCTTCAGTGAGAAGATGAGGGTAGGGGGAATTGTAAGCAGTTTCCATTCCAGTTCCCCTCTTACAATGGTTCTTGGACTTCAGGATTTTATAAAATAACAAAAGGTCTTTTCCTCAGGGGTGGGTGAGTTCAAATCTGGAGGGCATAGATTAAGGTTAGAGAGGTCAAAGATTTAAAAGGGACATAAGGGGATAAGATTACATTAGATTAGAATAGATTCCCTGCAGTATGGAAGCAGGCCCTTCGACCCAACAAGCCCATGTCGACCCTCCGAAGAGTAACCCTACCCTGTGTTTACCCCTGCCTAATGCACCTAACAGTATGGCAATTTAGCATGGCCGATTCATCTGACCAGCACATCTTTGTATTGTGGGAGTAAGTCAGAGCACCCGGAGGAAACCCACGCAGACACAGGGAGAATGTGCAAACTCCATTCAGGCAGTCACCCAAGATGGGAATCAAACCCGGGTCCCTGGAACTGTGAGGCAGCAGTGCTAACCACTGAGCCACCTTGCTGCCCCATTAGGGGGAACGTTTTCACACAGAGGGTGGTGCATGCATGGAATGAGCTGCCAGAGGAAGTAGTGGAGGCTGGTACAATTAAATTTAAAAGGATGGGTATATGAATGGGAAGGGATTAGAGGGATCCGATCAACATTTACAAGCTGGACCGAAGAGCCTGTTGCCATGCTGTACATCTCAATGACTATAAAATCTTACAGATGCAACAATTAACTCAGCCACAAACGTGTTATTTAAGTAAATCTCTTAATATTGTGTTAGAAAATCTCTAAACCTGTCTGACATACACAACACCTTGATTGGTTAGCCTGATTTAAATGGTGAGGAACGTGAGGAGGATCGCCTTAGATTAAAGGAGGATATCGAGGGGCTGGTCAGATGGGCTCCTCAGTGGTAAATGGAATTCAATCTGAATAAATGTAAGGTGATGTACTTGGGCAGGACCAACTAGGCAAGAAAATACAAGATGAATTGTAGGGCCCTGGAAGCACTGAGATCTAAGTGAGTTTGGTGTGTGTATCCACTGGTTTCTTGGTAGATAAAGTGGTTGAGAAGACATATTAAATAATTACATTTATTAGCTGAGGCAGATAGTGTAAGAGCAGGGAGATTATGCTGAACTCTATAAAACTTTGGTCATATTGCAGATAGAGTATTGTGTACAGTTCTGGAATCCATGTCACAGAAGGGATATGATCACACTGGAGAGGATGTGGAGGAGATTTACCAGCATCTTACCTGGACTGCAGAGTTTCCAGTTATGAAGAGAGGTTAGACAGACTGTTGGTGTTTTCTTGGAGCAGAGAACATTGGGTGGAGACATGAAATGTATAAACTTATGAGAGGAATCTCTACAGTAGACAGGTAAAAAAAAAAGGGAGCATAGATTGTAGACAGAAGTTTTAGGGGAGATATAGGAAAAAAAATTTTCACCCATTGGGTGGTGAGAATTTGGAACTCACTGCCTGCTATAGTAGTGGAGACAAAAGCTCTTATAACGTTTAAGAAGTAAGTAGATGTGCACTTGCGATGCCAAGGCTAACAAGGCTATGTGCCAAGTGTTAGAAAATGGGATTAGATTAGTTGTTGGTTTGATTTTGACTGGCTGAAAGACCATTTTCTATGCTGTAGATCTCTACATGTTGGTCCTCCTGGTGTGATTTGTAGGTCCACGTACCAAGATGACTATTTCATGACTTCATATGCTATCTTGACAATGCAGCCTTCAGCTGGTGAACACTTTTGGGTGTATTAAAAGTCTGGGGCTTCAGTAGAGCTGAAAACGTGGATATTTGAGCAATCTGTAGGCATATCAGTTTGCTCTGGGGGAGAAACCAGGATGTCTTGTCACTCTGTTGGAGCAGAATAATGGAAGCTGATACTGTGCATCTAACTGTACTATACGTGCATCCCTGTAAATATTGTGCTATTGTCCGTGAAACAACATGCGCCTGGAATATAAATTCCTTTCTCAACCTCAGGTCTAGCAGTGTGACAGATTTGTAATTAGATAACAGTAGTACTAGCTGATTTGTCTCAAGCTGGTGGTTTTATGTGCTATCTTTGGGATGCACATGAAGGGAAGGGTGGCTCTCTAGGGCACTTGCTGAGATGGGCAACAGGCTTTGAATAATTCCATCTTCTATCTTGAAGAGGAAGGAAAATGACATTGATTCTGATTGGTTTGAAAATTGAGGGAGGTTGGCAAATGAAGACTGGCACAGGACAGAGCTTTAGAAAGAGTGCTATGAACGAAGGCCAAGCACACACGATGGTGATGTCATGTACTAGTTGATATTACTTCTTAACTATGAGTCTGTATCAAGAACACAATGTTGTTCAGCTTCTTAATCGCATTAGCAGACTAGACATCACCCAGCTGTCATTTTTCATATTTTATCTGTAATCTGTTAACAATATTACACTTAATATGTTAACACTGCTACCTCTAAGGACCTCAAAATCAACATCAAGCATGTTCCAAACATTGCCAGCAGAGGCTGCCATTTTGTCTGCTGCAAACTGAACAGTTCAGGCCACCCACACAGACAGCAAGTTAGTCTTTCACTCATTAGCCTGCATTCATCTTCTCTCCAGGGACTGGAGGAAAATGCAGTAGCCAGAAACAAATTGTAATACTTAATGACTTCAAACCAACTGTGTCTGTTGTTCTAATGCCATAAGGCCACCCCTCCTGTGACGTTAAAATTATGGTTTCTCTAACATTCCAGGTCTCTCACAATGCAGTTGAGCTTTTCCTTGAATTGGGGCATTTTGCTACAAGCTGCCTAGTTGTGGACGTCTCTATCATCACACATGTCTACTAGATATTCAAGCCATGTATTCAGGCTGGTTTACGTTGTAAACCTAAATACTGTTGGGACAGGGTCTGTCCTTTTATAAAAGCTGTAGTTGTGTACAACATAAGGCACAACAAGGTTTGATGCATGGTTGTGGTAGTGATCCAGAGAATGTAAAGTTTTAACTCCACAGGTTTTTACTGCAAATGAGAAAGTTGACAGTATTCTGCTTTGATATTCTAATGGGTTTGTCTGATTAGAGAACACTGACTCAGCTTATTGAACGTTTACATTTCTTTTTGATGTCTGTTCATAGCTCAGAAACACACTTCCATCTTAGTTTTGAATTGTGCTTTGAATAACTATATTGACAACATTTGAAATTTTTATGACAATTGCACTTAAATTTAACATTATTTTGACAAAAAGGACTAAAAATTTGTTATTTTTGAACCCACTATAGGTGGAGAAACAGATCAAATATCTTTTTAGATACCATCTTTCTCAATTGTTGAAATTCATAACTGAATATTTATCTCCAGAATTTATACTTGCCTCCAGAAAGGTGTTAATATTTTTATCTTGTCTTATTTCCTCTACTGAGATAAATTATGTTTTGCTTTGCACAAATTTTACAACTCTCAGCGGATCAAAAAAAAATGTTATCAGCTTCCATGGAATCTCTTCCTTCCAAAAGGACTGAGTCTCTGACAAGTGCATTATGAAACAGAGATGAGTGTGCTCGTTAGAGAAAGCTTGAGCCCATTTCCAATGCTACCTCTTCACTGCAAGACCTTTGGCACAGTGCCATAGGGTTGAGTTTCAATGTTTGGTTCTGCGGTGTTATAGTGCATATTATATTTGTACCTGGAGATTGAGCAAATTTGGAAGAATATTCATTTTCATGTTTTTAAGTGTGACCTTCCTAATTCTAGAAAATACATCTTCCAGTCAACTACTGTCATTGTTTTCTGACCTGATGCTGGTCTGCAGTAGGTTTTGAGTATTCAGTTATTGTTTGTATCACACTGCTGGTTATAGTGCGATTTCTGAGAAGCAAGAAAATTATGGGATGGAATGGAAGAAGATAATATAGCAAAATAATCATATGTTGATGCAAATTTCCAAAAAAGGTGTGCCCAATCTATCATGGAATGATCGCAATTCCTGTTTTTAATCAGCAAAATGAGTGTCTTTCAGTAAATGAGGAAATTTAGAGCTGCAGTTAAGTAATCTAAGATCCATCAGTGACCCAAACTTGCATTCTGCTGGCCACAAGTGGCCTTGGTACATGTGCTGCCTTTTCAACTGAGAAAATGACTGACTACAACTGATATGCAGTTTCTGCTAATGTGACGGTTGTGGAGTGTTGAAAATTCATGATAAATTATTTTTTTCTTTATTTGATTCAGTTTTTTAAAAAGTTGTCGATGTCTCACAAATTTGTGGAAATCAGTGTATAGTTATTACAAGTCATTTTCGTTCTTCGTGCTACCTGTTGGATTGAGGCTCTAGCTCTGATGTATAATTGTCATCATAACAATCATACAAGAGATACTTTGCAATATTGCTGCTTTGATGTTCATTCCTAAAGACTACAGCTTCTCTAGTGAATCTCTATGCAGTTGTGAAAATAGTTATGTACCTCGCTAAGAGTGCCCAGTTATGGTAGGGGTTAGATTTATTGAATTGTCTAGTCACTTTCACAATGTTCTACATTGTAACATGTATGTAAGACCGAGGCACGTAAATCAAAAGGGTCCAGCTCCAGTTTTGGTTTTGTTTTGCTACTCTCAGCCAGGGCAGTTATTGTGAATGCCTCAGTTGATTTCTGTGCTAATAATTAACCAGTGATCCTCCTCCTGATCACTACGCAGTGAACCTTGTTAGAATATCTATGTGTCTGGGCTATGTTTGAATACAGGAGTGTTCTCAGGTGCTGTGCTTTCTTTTGTTAAATACCTTACTAATGTTTCCAGTGTAACAAGAGAATTTGAGAGCGGGAGAACACTAAGAAAATATACAGCGTGTATCAATAGCAATGTGGCTGTGTTAACTTTCTATGCAGTGAGAACTCTAATTGCTACTTTTTCACAATTGAAACTATCAAATGTTGCATGACCACCCCAAGTTAAATTAATTTTGACTGCTGGTCATCAATCATTGGCTTAGTGGCTCAGTGAATGGAGAAAAAGCTCAAAGGCTAAATGGCCTTGCAGTGCCAGGGAACCGGGTTTGATTCTAGCCTGTGTGGAGTTTGCACATTCTTCCCATGTCCAAAGATGTGCAGGTTAGGTGAATTGGCCATTCTAAATAACCCGAATTGTTCGGGGATGTGTAGATTAGGTGCATTAGTCAGGGGAAAAGTAGAGTAGTAGGGGAATGGTCTTGGTGGGTGTGGAATTTTGGGCCAAATGGCCTGTTTCCACAGTAGGGATTCTATAATATAAAGTAAAATGGATTTAAACTGGGTCCTTTTTAGTTTAAATGGTTCAGCTTTCACTAGATAAACTAGATAGATATGAGAGACCAATACCTGTGTTTTTCTTATGCTATATAATGTGCTGAATCTTCTGTTTCATGAGTTTGTGCGTTGCTTGCCCATAATATTTCACAGATGGACTCGCCAAGTACCAGAGTTTTGATTTGGTCATATTATTCATTGTTCTGCAATTGCCTGTTTTCCTCTATATCTCTCTCCCTCCTTCCTGAAAAACTACATTATCCACCCCAATACATTCCCCGAATGTAATGATTCATATTGTGAGTTTCTTCTGTTTAATTTTGTGGGATTGTGCCATATTTGTCAGCTTTGATATCTAAATCAGCTAAAATGGTTTGCTGTTTATAAGATAATTGAAGAGAGAAATATTGATTTGGACTGTTATCATACAATGGGGAGAAAAAGCATTTGATATAATTTCTTTTTAAGCATGTTCTTTCAAAATGTTTCTTGCATTTTTTTTTGTCCCTGAAGAGATGCAGTTGTTGGAAAGGAACCAACAATTTTGGAATGTGTGTTTGTGAGGATGAGTGAGTTCTGATCTGTCGGACCCACCCTTCAGATGCATTTTCTTTTTCAAAATTTTCCATTTTTTTTCATTTCATCACTTATTTTAACAGATTTAGTCAGAGAGAGAGAGTAGGAAAACCTAAACAAATGGAAACTTAACAATGTAGAAGTTGAAGATATAACATAAGTAATGGAGGAGGCCATTTAGCCCTTTAGCTTGTTTCGCCATTCACTGAAATCCTGGAAAATGCAACACGGGGAAGGAAAACAATAACTGGCTTCACACCATTCAGAATTTTAAATAGATGGCTCTAATTCAGCAGTCAGAACTCTCACGCAACCTCTCTTGTGTTTGTTTCCTCAGGATGATATGAATGTATTTGTCAGGGTACCTGGGCACTTTGTTGCTTTCAGCTACATGACTTTGTACAAATTGACAATGATGGAGATACTTTAACCTTTCAATATGTGCATTAATACAGAACACAGAAAAAGGCCATTCAGTCCAAATGTTCCACTCTGGGCATTTATGCTCCATACCAACATCTTTACACACTATCAACATATCCTTTTACCCTTTCTTATCTGCTCAGTTGACCTTTCTCTTAAATGCATTCATGTCATTCATTTCAACTACTCCTTGTAGTAGCAAGTCTTATATTTTCATTAAAGTATTTCTCCTAGATTGTATTTGAATTTATTAGTGACTATCTTATATTTAGTTTTTTCTGCAACAAGTAAAATTATCTTTTATATTTACTGTTATTTTGTATGCTATGACGTGCCCATGTTAATGAAGTAGGATTAACTCAGTGAAACAACAGTGCTGGGCACAGTCCTTTCTGAACATTCATCCCAAGAGATTTAAACCAAAATAAATGTTATAAGTCCAAATAGCATTGTACTGATTGGAATTTAAGCTTAGGATGCTTTCCACTGTTTGGACAGTATATGTAAACTGACCTGCAAGGCTGTCCAATATTGATGGCTTATATTCCCTAGAGTAGGAGACAAGGATTGCACTTGCATCTGTTTTCCTTACATTTAAAAAAACTCAGCACTTTTCAAAGTAAAAGAAAAGATTCTAAGTATATAACTATATTAAAAATTTATGAAGTAGTATAACCATTAAGGGGCTAGACCACAATATGAGTTTATGTACATTTTTACCTGCCAATCAATATTTTAAAAACACTGCATCAGTAAGAAACAAAAATGCATTTGCTAGTAGACCTGCATTAAACACGGTCATAAACATTCCAGAATAGATTAAAAAGAGTGATTTTTAAAAATCTTTTACTTAAAATTGTATAATCTGTCTTACACAGTTATAATTGTTGTAAAGTACAAATTATTTTGTTATGGATCTTAAATTGGACAGCAGGGGTATATTGGAGAGTTTTATTCCATCCCGATCTGATAGTCATAGAGTCATACAGCACAGAAGGGGCCTGCAGCCCAATGAGTCTGCACTCACCCATCTACACTAATCTCACTTTCCAGCACTTAGCTCATAGTTTTGAATGTTGTGACATTTCAAATACTCACCCATGTACTTTTTAAAAGGTTGCAAGGTTTCACCCTCCTAAGCAAAGACTTACAGATTCACAATATCTTCAGGGTGAAAAAGGTTTGCCTCAAATCACCTCTAAACCAAATTTTTATTTGGTGTTGAGGATTTTGAGGATTACAGTATGTAGTATTGTTAGTAGATAGCGTGAAGGTTCAGAAGGGTTAAATTCTAACTGACCGGATTCTAAGCAGGATTGAGGTGATGAATGGTTGACCCCTTTTCCTATGTGTATCCCTTGATGTGGGTTTTACCTGGCCCAGGAACATGTAATGGGCAACAGGTATATTTGGGAGCAAGCATTGCAGTAATTGGATACATTTGTGAAATTGTCACAAGTAGTATACTTCACCCACATACATCTGAAAAACTGAGGTCTTAGTCTCGTTTCATGAATATGAAGGCACAAAAAATTTAGGAATTGGACAAAAACTGACTAAAACTGCTAAGCCATCTTAAATCTTGACAAGTAATGGGTTACTTGTTAACAAAATGTTGAGAAATTTGGATCTTGGAGCCAAATATCTGTTGCACCACGTGATCCAAGGGAATTATTGCTCTGGTGAGGTCATAGGTTGAGTCTCTGTTCAAGTTCATTGCATCATTCAGTGGAAGTGTTAGCGTGAAGAGAACATTTTGTTAAATTAAACTTAAGGGGAGGATTGAATTTCTGAATATTGGGTTTTAATATGAAATCTATCAGCTGCTGTAATTTTAAAGCGCAATGCACTTCTGCTGATCATAACCAGGTTCATTGCTTAATGCTCACTTGGGTGTCGTACAGATTATCTAAACAATACTACGTTTTCTGTATGTCAACATATTTGAATGCTCATGACAAAGATAAAAGTCTGAATTTCATGAATCTTGAAGAAGTTCTTCAAACAAATATGTTAGGTAGAAAAGTGCACAAAGTTACCAAGACTGTCACACTCGACCATGGTACAGATCAAGAGGAATTACGTCAACTATATTAGCCTATTCCAAGTAAAGAAGATTCAACCCTTATCAGCAAATTGAAGAGAGAGAATGGTTTTCTTTTAACCCTTTCAAATTCAAATGAGACCATTCTCCTTCACCTTCTCACCCCAACACCTGCATTGGGTCCTTGTGCGCTACCATGTTTTGCTGAAGTATTTTGTCATTTCTCCTGATCTTTGCTTGCCTTGTGTCTCTCTGCTAGGCAAAACCTGGGGTATTGTGCTCTCAGGACCCCAATTCTTCTACCACAGCAATACATTTTCAGTTGTGCGTTGGATCGAGACTATGCTTAATATCTCCTTAGGGAGCTGCATGAGAGACAGTGCAATGAGCATAGAATCTTTGATTTGCCTGGGTGCAGAACTTGATGGTCTTACTGTAAGTCCACAGCATTATCCAGCCCTTGTAAAATGGAAATGTTGTCTGTTTCTCATTCAGAATGCTAAACATTCCCTCTCTGCTGAATTTGATACTGCAGATTGAATCATAGCATCACTGGCATCAAGTGCTTATACATTATTACAGAAATTAATAAACAACAAATATTATTTAATTAAACATCTGAAACATGATTCAAATCTTGGTAAAAGAGGTGGCTTTTCTAAGTGGTGGCTTGAAGTGAAGAGAGGTGCAGAGGTTTAGGAAAGAATTTCAGAACTTGGAGCTACGGTAACTAAGGACAATGGATGTACAAGTGTTTCAATGTTAGTTGTGCTGAAATCCTGAATTTTAACTTGCCTCCCTTCCCTTTAACCCTCCTTAGAAAGGTCTCCCTGAATCAGCTGATTACCTGTCACTACTTGTCACAGCAGCCAACAGTCAATGACTGTTAACAGACAGGAGTCTCCACGAACTTACTTGTGGACTAATAATCCGGAAGCCCAGCCTGTGGATGAGGATTCAAATTCCACCACTAAGATCAGCTAATAAACATGGAATTCAAAGCTTGCCTCAGTGGTGATCATGAAACTGCCATCAATTGTTATGAAAACTCATCCATTTCACTGATACTGCCCTTACTTTGTCTTCCCTACATGTGACTCCATTCCTAGAGTATTGTGACTGACTCTTAACTGTCCTCAGTAATGGCCTAGCAAACCATTAAGTTCAAGGGAATTTCGGATGGACAACAACTGCTGGCCATGCCAGTGGTGCCCACATCGATCATCAAGAAGAAAGGGAAAAAAACGTTCTGTTGTATGTGATGAATCATTGAGTAAATCTTGGATCATTAGTGCCAGTTCTTTCATTCACACCTGCATTTGTTCGTAATTGATTTGGTAATACCCAGTCTCTACTAGGAAGTATAATGTTTTGAAAGCTTTACAACAAAGATGTAAGGGTTTCTGCAAAGTTTTAGACCCCACTGACAAGCTAATTTCATTCTGACATGTTATCCTTTTTGTTCATATTTGTGTCAGAATTTTATCACATCAATGACAGTGTTAAAAGGTTCATATTCAAACTTAGAGAATTCAATACTTTTTTGAATTATTGTTTCACCTTATCAAAAAAGTCGGATCAATGGTCAAGTTGTTTTTGGAGACAGTAACCAGTAACCTCCCCTCTCAATCCTCCCCTACCGACTGAAAAGGATTAATACATGGTTAGCACATTGAGCACTATGAACAATGCAACTAGAGTGTTTTCTGCATGTCAGAAAGTGACGATACTGCAAAGTTCAATGCCCGTGCCACAAAGACTTTATCTATACCATGTCCCAGAGGCTTTATTTGTACAGTTGGCTAGAATCATGGACACACTGGAGTATCACAATTTCAGAAGTATCTATATGTGAAAGGATTGTGAACTTTCATCATGTAAAGGAACAGCATTTGCAGTGCTATACCCATGTCATTGCTTTTATTTGAATTTTTTGAGTTTGTGCCTTTGTAGCTGGTGGCTCCAGTCATTGTTATCTCATTTGGAAGTCGCAATTGTCTGGTAACGTCTGATTAGGCCACATGACCACAGCTCACTGTGGTAACACACAACGCTGCTCCGTAAGGTTACGATGGTGGCCATATGCTAAACTAAACCTCATGATGGGGCTTCGTGTACTTTATTGCTGGAGGAATAACACTCATCAAAGTAATATTTCAAAATAATATTTTGAACATTATAAGAGTGACATTTCACAAACACTGCAAGTTCTCTTTAATTAACAGTAGATTAGACACTGATGCACACAGTCTGGGTTTCACTGCCTACAGTAGACTTCTGTTAGCTTTCCTATTACAAATATGATGTGTACAGTTTTGCAGTAACTGGTATAATATATAAACACTTAATACCAGGCAGTGCAGTCCAGTTTCTTTGCTGAGGAGGAACGGTAAGCAATGAAGACCTCCCCTCAAGCCAGTCAAAGTAAAATCTTTAAACAGTCTCTCCAGTTTTGAGCTACGTAGAATTGACTTGCTGTTCCCAGCCAAGCTGTTCCCACCCATCACATCTGACTCTTAAAAAACAAAATTCTGTTTGCATTTTTAAGAATTTATGTAGTACATGACCTCCCTCTTAGAGTTTGCATATTGACAGCAATTTTGAAATAGTTGAAGAACTTGGGATTTTTTTTCCACTGATACTTATTATAAACAAAATATCTCTGATACACCCCCATTCTTTTATGGACTTTGAGACCATAAGATATACGAGCTGAATTAGGCCATTCAGCCTACTGATCATGGCTGACATGATTCTCAATTTCATTCTCTTGCCTTCTCCCCATAGCCCTTCCTCGATCTCCTTACTAACCAAGATCCTATTTATCTCTGTCTTAAAGGCACTCAATGACTTCTCCTCAATCTTCTGTAGCAATGAGTTCCACAGATGAATCACCTTCTGGCTGAAGAAATTCCTCCTCATCTCAGTTCTAAAGGGTCGTCCTTTCACTATAAGGCTGTACCCTTAGGTACTTGTCTCTCCCACTAGTGGAAACATCTTCTCAAAGACCTCTTAGTATTCTATAATTTTCTGAGTTTCCTCCTGACTCTTTTAAACTCTTATCAAGTAGAGACCGTGTTCTTAACCACTCCTCATATGACAAGCCCTTCATTCCTGAGATTATTGTTGTAAACTTCTCTACCCATTCCAATGCTGGCACATCCTTCTTCAGATATGGAGCCCCAAACTGCTTACGTTATTGCAGATGAGAGTGTTAAAATGTATTCTGGTGTGAGAACTAGTGCCAGAATGCACACAAAACGATGATGTTTGACTAATGCAATCTTTATTCACTCTGCATAAAACTGCAGCCACCTATGTAGTATGTTACAAGCTATTTTTAATATGAGAATTTTTTAAAATACTATACATTGAAGTGGTTAGAAATTAGTCCATCTTTATTCTTGGATTGTTACGTATATTTATAACTGCAGATTGACTTATTTACTGTTTAACTCCCAACAGTAGTTGGAAACATGGAATATATTCAAATGTATTTTCCACTGTAACTAGTTTTTTAGTATAGATGCTAGCCAGAAAATTTCAAAAGGTCTTGCACAACCTTAGGTTATCCCAAGGGTTTTGCAGCCAATTAAGCATTTTTGACTTGTAGTCACTGTTTGATGTTGGGATATGTTGCAGCCTAAAACAGTAATGAAGCTAAAAACCTAGTAAAATGTTCTATATTAATGCTAATTGAGACTCAGTCTATGACATGGAGATTTTCCCTACTTTTCTTGAAGCTTTGGGTTGGGACATTTTGCATCAACTGAGAAAACAAAGTGGTTCTTGATATAATATTTCACCAGAAGAATCTAGTTTTAGAGTACGTACTTAAGTTTTTGAAGTGATACTTCAGTCCATGACCTCCAGAACGAGATATGAGTGATGAACAAGCCAGCCCTGCCAACTTAAAGAGAATGAACCCTGTAAAGAACAGCTGTTTGTTTGAATGTGAATTGATCATGTTTGTGAACTATTGAATCACCTCAGTCTTAATTGTTTCCAACCCTGGTCTTCCACTAATTAAATAAGTGTATGTGATCAAGATTGAGTAATTCTCACAGGGTGCTTTGACCCTAACGGCCCTGCTTAATGATTTTGTTTGTAGTCTTCCAGGTGACCAATCTACAACCCTACAGTTTCATATCCTCTCACAGCAAATACTTCTGTAAAAGCTAGTTCATCTTCACAGTGTTGATAAACAGTGGTGTGTATCATAATCACACCTCCAACCAGTATCTGTCGGATTTGCACATCACCTCTATATATAGAAAATGGAATACACCATCACCAGAGACCTGAATTGTGTCACCTTCGTTCACAGGCAGTTCTGTTCCCTTCGTTAACATCAGTACCCATGCAAGTATTGATATAGCTGTAGGTCCAATCTCCGTCAAGTTTGAAATAATTTGCTTTTGATCTGTAAATGTTTGCATTCAATGCCTTGTGTAATACCATGCAGTTTTATTTCATTTTTGGAATGTGGGGTATTGTTGCCTCCCCCTAGTTCTTCTGAAGTAGCAGCTGAGAGGTCATCTTAGTAAGGATGGCTGGTTTGTACCTAAAAAAACATTAGTGAAGTCAGTCATCCTTTACAACAATTTTCCAGCTTCATGGTCACTTTTATGTTTGTCAATTTTATTTCTGGGTTTCTTTTAAATTGAATTTGGTTTCTCAAATTGTTATTGTGGGATGTTAAACCTCTGTTGTCTGAAGAAGCCATCAAAAAATATAACTGCTGCACTACCAGGTGCATTTCCTTTATATATGTTTATCAAGTTTCCCTGCCACTATAGCAGTCTTACAAATTCTGATAAAGTTTCCTGTGACGTTGAAGACTTCATTCTCTCTACAGTTGGCTCCCTGTCCTGTCTGACTGTGGCTGCTTGGGCCACTAATCCATAAATGCCTTATCCCAGTGGCCTTTCATCCTGCACAAACTTGACATTGAATTCGGAGCATGGGGGTGGTGTAGGGATGTTGTTTATCATAGCTGAACGAGCCAACAGGGAATTTCAACTTGAATTCTGCAAATATTTCATTTTTTTTCTTTTTATTGCACTGTAACAGACTAAAAGACTTCAGAACAGAAATAGGCAATTCGGTCCATTGAGTATGCTACACCAATTCAGTAAGATCTTAAAATCCTCGATTTCACATTCCTGCCTTTTCCTGATGACTGTTGATTCCCTTTTTAATTGAAAGTCTGCCTATGTAACCTTGAATATTATGAACAAACCAAACCCAACAGCCTTCTGCAATAATGAATTCCACCAATTCACTAAAGATCGGATATAGACGCAGGAATAGGCCCTTTGAGCATGCTCATCCATTCAGTATGATCATACCTGATTGTCCCACTCAAAAACCTGTTCCCACTTTCTCCTTATACCCTTTGATCTCTTTAGCCCGAAGAAATATTCTAACACCTTCTTGAAAATATTCATTGTTTGGCCTCAAGTGTTTTGTGTGACAGAGAATTTTACAGGCTGTCCACTCTCTGGATGAAGAAATCTCTCTGCCTGAATGGCCTTTCCCATGTCCTCAGACTGTGATCACTAGTTCTGAGCTCCCCAGTGATTGAAAACATCCTCCTGCATTTATCCTGTCTTGTCCTTTTAGGATTTTATGGGTTTCTGAGAGATTCCCCCAAACCACCCCTCCTCATTCTTCTAAACTCCAGTGAATATAGTCCTAGCCGATTCAGTCTCCCTTCACACTGATTCCTGGGATGGCAGGATTAATATCTGGTAAGTCTTTGTTGCATCCCGCCATAGCCAGAACATCCTCCTTTAGGTAAGAGGACCAGAATTGCACGTGATGCTCCCTGGTACATTTTTGCCATTTTTAAAATTTAACTAACATTCTGCTCTGTTATTCTTCCTTCCAAAGTGTACAACCACATATTTTACAAATTTTGATATGGCTGCCAAGTTTTCACTTGCTTTGTACATGCCTAAGATCCTCTGTAGTCTCTCTCATCCTCACTAACTGCCTTCCTTCCTAATTTTGTCATCCATAAACTTGGTGATAGTTTTTTAGCTTTCCTCATCCAAGTGATTAATATAGTAGATAATTGTGATCCTTATGGCACTCCTAATTATAGATTGCCACCATGCAAATGCTCCCTAATGCCAACTTTCTCTTATGTTAGCCAATCCTCTATCCATGCTAATATAACACCTCCAACCCCATGGGTTCATATCTTATTAGTAGGCTAAATAGCCTTCATTGTGGTACCTTTTCAAGCACCTTATTGGAATCTAAATATATTGTTTTTTTAAGCTCTCCTGCTTGTTACCTTTATTTATCCTTCTTGTTGTCTCTTCAAAGAATCTGAATAAATTTGTCAGGCATGAGTTCTCTTTTGTGAAGCTATGCTGACTCTGCTTGATTATACAGCATATTTCATGAATATATTTCATGTTGGGCTGTTATATTCTTTATAATCAACTTTATTTTTTGACCCTTTCCCTTTTTAATAAGGATACTCCATTGGCAGTTTTCCAATCCACCAGGATTATTCCAAAATATGAGGATTTATGGGCGATTACTACCAGTACATTCACTGTCTTCTTTTGAGCTCTTAGAATGCAACCCATCGGGTCTGGGTGACTTGTCAGCCATTGTTCCTTCATTTTTTTCTCTAGAGATAGTTACTGTACTTATTTTCTGACTGCCTTTGTCCCTTGATTATTTAGTACTTTTGGAATGCTCCTAGTGTTTTTTTACTATGAAGACTAATGCAAATTATTTCCTCAACTCCTCTGCCATTTCTCCTTTTAAATTTCCCTAGCTTCACTGTCTAAGGGGCCTCTGTTCACTTTGGCCTAAAAGAAGGTCTTGCTGTCCACTTTAATATTACTTGTACATTTACCCTCAATGATTATTTTCTCCCTCTTTATCATTTTTTGGTCATCTTTTAGTTTTTAAAACTTGCCAAATCCTCTGGTTCACCTTTGACATATTTTATATTTTTGTCTTTCAATTTGCTGCTCTCCTGAGCTAACTTAGTTAACCATGGTAAGTTAATCCCTTTCTAGAATCCAACTTCCTCAGTGGCATATATCTTTGTTGTCGGTTATGAACTGTTTTTCTTAAATGTCAACCATTGTTTTATTTGCCACCTTTTTTACTAAACCCCTCTTCCAGTCCATCCCAGCCAACTCAGCCCTCATTCTTATGTAATTTCCATTATTTAAGTTTAGCAAATTGTTTCTGACCCAAGATTCTTACTTTCAAACTACATTTTGCTAACTTAGCATCACTCTTTTCTAGGGGATCTTGCAACTCTGAGATTATTTATTAAATCTACGTCAGTACCAGATCTAAAGTAGCCTGATCACTGGTTTGATCAATGTCATTAAGAAATTATCCCAAATGCAAACTATGATTTTTTTTCCTCTGACTCCTGGCATCGAGGTGGTTGATCAACTATGATCTAGTCAAATGGTAGAGCAGGCTTGAGGACTGATTGGCCTAATGCTCCTGTCTTCCTAGTCAAACTGAAACCAACAGTACTATTCAGCTTTATTCAACACAACCATCGCACCTTGCATGACAACTCAGTTTGGTTAGTATTTAAGTCAGAAAATTAGCACTCAAGCACACAGACTCACCCAAGACTCCAGTGCGATTTTCAAACTTTTCACATGAGAATTAAGCACATTCTGCATATTTGGTTTTGTACTAAAAGACTAAAGAAGAACGTGAGAAGTTTCTGTGTTCCAGCCTATTAGACTTTAACTGACACCACTAACGGAAGTTAACTCATCACCACCTTCTCAAGTATAGATAGTGTTGGCCTACAATATTCGAATCCCAAGAACGTGTACTGTTATTGGAAAAAAAAAGTAACAGTGACTACATTTCATTGAGACATCCAGAGGTTGTGCAAGATACTATGCAAGTGAAAGTTGGATATTTATTGCAGATCTGTACTATTATTATAGTGTACATAGCATTGCTTGTTAAATTGTGAAATCGGTCATTTTCCATATGTTGCATTGACTATTTAATTAAATAGAACAGTCTGAAATATGGTTTAGGACTTAAAAATTCATAATAAATTTCTTAGCTTTGATTTTCATCAGCACTCCCAATGTGACCCTGAAACTGACATTAAAATTCCTAGAGGAGTTCTAACATTCTTCATTAATCAAATCATAAAACATTGATTTTTTTATGGTGGTGGCTCTATGACACTGCAATATTTACTGAATCTGCATTCTTCAAATTTGATTCATTCTAGCATCATAATTGAGTAACTGAACTACCATGCTTGCCTGTGTAATAGGATGGGATAGTGAATCAAGATCATAAGGAAAAACTGTGGTTATGTAGGTGACCTTTAATTTCAAAAGGGAGGTGTTCTTCTGAGGCTGCAAACATGGCCTGTTGCAGGATAGATTAATGACAATTTAAACCTTTATCTGGCTCTGCAATTGAAGAACTTGATTTAAGAGTGCAAGCTTAATTCGTAAACATTTCACAGCTGGATGTAGCAGGATTGCAGAGCTTGGATCTCCTCCTTTGGTTGTGGGATTGCCTGGTCCTGTGTTCTGCATGCTGCTTTTGATGTTTGGTATTCAGGTATCCTTGTGTTATAACTTCATCTGGGTTGACTCTGCATTCTTAAGTTTGCCTGGTGCTGCTCATGGAATACCCTCTTGCACTCTTCATTGAACCAAAGGTGAGGAGGTATGTTATGCAGATGTTAAGTCGGCTAGTCTGATCTTTATTATGTAGGAAGTACTTGGAAGTTCCAGTTCACAGGTAAAGGTTGAAAATACTGTTTGAAATAATCCTGTTGCCATTAGTCAAATTTGAAATGAAACAGGCCACAGAAGTCAGGATTCACTACTACCTCAAAACAGTCCCATATCTGATTGCAGTTTGCTGTTGTGATTATTGCAGTGATCATGCTTCGAGAGGTACTTTGTTTTCCAGCTGATTGAAATCAATAATGAGATAACTAACCAGTGATTTCAAACAGTGGTTGATTCCTCACCTGTATAGATGCAACATCCAGTGTGGTGCTGAGAAAGGTCCTTAGCTTAATCCCTGAATAGAGTCACATTCGAAACGTGGAAAAGACACACCCCAAATATTAGATTAGATTAGATTACTTACAGTGTGGAAACAGGCCTTTCGGCCCAACAAGCCCACACCGACCCACCGAAGCGCAACCCACCCAGGCCTATTCCCCTACATTTACCCCTTCACCTAACACCACGGGCAATTTAGCATGGCCAATTCACCTAACCTGCACATTTTTGGACTGTGGGAGGAAATCGGAGTACCCGGAGGAAACCCATGCAGACACGGGGAGAATGTGCAAACTCCACACAGTCAGTCGCCTGAGGCAGGAATTGAACCCGGGTCTCTGATGCTGTGAGGCAGCAGTGCTAACCACCATGCCGCCCACAAATGTTGACTTCTCCACCTCCGATGCTGCCTGGCTTGCTGTGTCCTTCCAGCCTCCTGCCTGTTTACTCTAATCCCTGAATAGGGGCAGGGTGAGCAAGAACATACATGTGGTAGGTAGGCCCTGCAAGAGCAAGCAGCCCTGAGATGCCCTGGTGCAGTCTGTGAGCTAGGTGCCTGTCCCTGCGCACAGCAGTGTCTTAATAGTCACCAGTGCCCTGTAAGTGAATCAGGGATGTGCTGTAATGGCATGGAGAGACTGTTGGATGCCAGCAACTATGGCATAAAGCTGATGGCCTAAAGCATTAGTGCCCGGTGTCCTGCAACTGTTCATGATGTAAATGATTTGGAAGAGGAGACTGTGTGTAACATATCCAAGTTTGCTGATGACACTAAATTGAATGGATAAGAGATGGATAAGAAAAGACGGGCTTCAATGTGATTCTCCTCTGGCACTAGCCGATGATTAGATCTGTAACTACCAAATAAGCATCTTTGGTGGAAATAAAGTCGAAAAGGCTTGACCAGTTTGATTACTCTGTAAACATTCACAACCTGATTAGAATGCAGCTTGAAGCTAGTGTTTCACTCATGCCTAGGTAAAAACTGAGGTGTTCTGATTATCTCAGCTTTCTGGATTTATTAACCTCTCAAAGTTTCTGGAAGCAAGGGCAGGAATAGAAACACTACCCCATTCAGCTTTGTTTTCTTTTTACCTCTGCAATGTCTTGAGAATCACAATGGGGCGGCACGGTGGCACAGTGGTTAGCACTGCTGCCTCACAGCGCCAGGGACCTGGGTTCAATTCCCGCCTCAGGCGACTGACTGTGTGGAGTTTGCACGTTCTCCCCGTGTCTGCGTGGGTTTCCTCCGGGTGCTCCGGTTTCCTCCCACAGTCCAAAGATGTGCGGGTCAGGTGAATTGGCCATGCTAAAATTGCCCGTAGTGTTAGGTAAGGGGTATATGTAGGGGTATGGGTGGGTTGTCGCTTCGGCGGGTCGGTGTGGACTTGTTGGGCCGAAGGGCCTGTTTCCACACTGTAAGTAATCTAATCTAATCTAAAAAAAAACCTATATTTCCCACCCCAGCCAAAACAACAAATAAGTCTTGCACAAATTGGAAGGGCCTGTGGACGTGGAAATCTGAACATTTCTCTCTCGATCCCTTAACGTATGAAATTAGTCCAGGACAGTACCCTGGTTCTGATTAACTTTACAGGAGTCCCATCTGTTATAGAGGGAATTTAGAGAACCATTCTCCATTGTACAAACCAGCAATCTCGTATCCCCTGCTGCCGCCAGTGTTCTCCATTCTTTGGGAAAAGAATGGTCTCTTGATGTTTAACCTTGTTCTGCCCTTGCATAACTTATTGGAGTGACCACTATCTACCCTCTTCAATTGGTAAACTTCCAATAGCAACAACGTTTTGTAAAAGGCAGGTGGAAAATTAAACATTTTGTTCAGCCAGCAATGGGATCTTGGGACTTAACTCCTGTTTTGCACAAACTCTGGTCAGCCTCATTTTGTTCCTTATCATCTGATTTCCTATGTGTTTATATAACCAGGTTCATTGCTTCAGATTTACCCAGTTTATACATGATAGCAAATAGAAATTGATGAGAAAACTGTAGATGCGCAATCTTTCTAAGGGTTCAGCTTCTCTGCAGTACTTTGCAAGGCCACTTTGTGTGCAAGGATGGGTACCCAGCTCACACACTGTACCAGGGCATCTTAGGGCTGCTTGCTTGCTCGTTCTTGTAGCACCTAACTAGATTCTCTCAGCATCTTTGCCTTCCCCTTTTGTGATTTGTCTCCTTGAGCCACAGTTTAAAGGTTCACAGGACTGTTGTCTTCCCTCACCAAGTCAGGCGGCATGAGATGTTGTTCAGCGGTCATCAGTCAAAGGGTCAGACATCTTTCTGCACAACACATTGCTGCCTCAATCTCATGCTTGCACCAAATGCCTGCAGCTTATGTAAACACACTACGTGTATTGCAAGCAAACGACATGGTTTGAAAGTCTAAGGGGAGTGGTTTTCACTGAAGTTCAGGAAAACACTTGTTCTAGGGGCCCCGGTACAGTAAGTGAAGAGAAGTCCAGGGGTTTGGACATTGTCATTTGGATCCTCTAGACAGGTAGAATCGACATGTTCTCTTTGTAGAGCATCCTACCAGTCATATTTGCTTCTTTTGCTCGTTGTGGGCTGTTTTCTCCTCTACTAAGAGAAAAGTAGTGATTCAGTGAGGTGAATATTGATGGCACAGCTGTTCGTGGGAGGGGAGGAAGGTAGTGAGGTGTCCCGAGTGAGAGTATTCAGGCAGGATAAGGGCCATGCAGATTTCTGTGTGTGTATGTGAGTGGGTGTGGTGTTTAGGTGGGTGAGAGGAGTGAGGACATACTTGGCAGGCAATAATGAGAGCTAGAATGTGAGCTTTGGTGGAAGGTAGGTGCAGTAGTAAAAATGGGGTGAGTGGAATGTTGTAGAGAGAGGCATTTAACCCAGCAGTGCGAAGGAGGTCATCAACCTTCCTATATTGCTGGCCATTTCTGTAGATAACTGAGACCACATTAACCAGGATAGCAGCATCTGGTATTGTGGTCTCATCAGGCTGTTCTGGGGAATAAAGGACGCCCCTCCTCTGCCTGAATATTCCCTGTAGATTAGGTATGGCGATGTTAGAGGTATGCATATTTAGACAGAAAACTTTAGCTGAACTCACTTTTGTCAAAACAGCAACTGCTAAGGAAACTTACAACTGGGTCACATTGGGGCCCAGAATCCAGTAATATTCTTTTTAATCTTCTTTGGAGATTTATGTGCTCTTCTATTGTGCTGACAAGGCAGTCTAAGCTGGTAGAAACTATTTTGTTGTTACAGAGCTCCCAGTTCGGACAATTCTAAGTCACAGCACCTACTGCATCACTTCTCGTATAGTATTTGCATAATTTTTATTTTTGGAAATTGACAGTACTGATTAATTCCCTGAGAGGTGGTTTTCTTCATTCTTTTAATTTACCAGTGTCCTTTCAATTTGGCCCCCACATTTTTGGCTTCCTAATGTACATGTATTTAAATTCTTAATGAAATTTTTGAAAGAAAGGAAAATAATTCTGAATCAAGCCCACTGTGCAGCATACACAGAAGAAAGACCACATGACCAATATGGTTTTCTCATGTTACCACACAAGAAACAGCAACTCACTCGGTTTCCTGCTTTATGGTAATGCCACATTTGTCTGAATCAGATTGTTGAATGGGCAAATGCACATCCACAGCTGAAATGTACTCTGAGTAATCTGTCCTCTCTATTACCACGATAGGCAGCAACCTTTATTACGAAGCATAGTTAATTTGCAAAGCCAAACACTGAATTAAATTTTGCTGCTGTTATTTGAAATGAATGAATATCTGAAGCAAACTTTGGGTAACTCGTACAGAATTGTAGTGGCCCAGAAGTCCTCACATTTGCTTCCATTTAATGAACTTGCAATGAACTAAAGCCCTCTAATATTGTACAGAACCCCAGTCAATCATGCTTCCTTCCCTTGCACTTTTACTGTCTCAAACAGTAAAAGAAAATATGACATTGTAGCCCAGCCTTGACAAGGAAAGAATTGCATAGTGTTTGGCATTATTTTGAGCTACACCAAAGCAGTTTGCAGCTTATTTGCTTTTAATACAGTCTTTGTTATGATGGAGGGAAATGTGGCATCCAATTTGTGCGCAGCAATGTTCCTCAACTGATTATTAACAGAGTGGCTGTTTTACGAACATTAGGAGAAGGATAACTGTTGAGCAGGACATCAGGAAAATCTCCCTGACTGGTTCTCAAGATATTAGTTCAACATCCATTGTTGCTAACTGATATGTGGAAACAAGTACTTTTATTTGAATTCTGTTAACACAATACGTTTGGCATCAAGCTATTTTGCCAAGTGACTAATGCAAAGGATAACATCTAGTTGATAACATCTAGTAGGATTGAATGGTGGGAATCGTGTGGAGGTTGGGACTTAATATAATTGTCATAGCATCTTGAAATCTAAGGCTCAGATCAGAATGCATGAAACCTGGATGTTATTAAATGGGTCCTATTTAAATGAAAACTTCCTATGTATCTTCTCTTTTGACCCAACTGATACAGGAAATGTTGGAATTTGACCTCATGATAACTATTATAGGGCATCACTCTCCATGGGAATCATACTGGAGGATTGGAGGGAGGTGGATGTTGTTCCTCTTTTCAAGAAGGGGAATAGGGAAATCTCTGGCAATTACAGACCAGTCAGTCTTACGTCTGTGGTCAGCAAGGTTTTGGAAAGAATTCTGAGAGATAGGATTTATGGCTATATGGAAAAGCATAGCGTGATTAAAGGCAATCAGCATGGCTTTGTGAGGGGCAGGTCATGCCTCACAAATCTTATTGATTTCCATGAGGAGGTGACGAGACAGGTTGATGAAGATTGAGCAGTGGATATGGTGTACATGGACTTCAGCAAGGCATTTGATAAGGTTCCTCATGGTAGGCTCATTCATAAAGTCAGGAGGTATGGAATACAGGGAGCTTTGGCTGTCTGGATTCAGAATTGGTTGGCTGACAGAAGGCAGAGTGGTTGTAGATGGAAAGTATTCTGCCTGGAGGTCAGTGTTGAGTGGGGTCCTGCAGGGCTCTGCTCTGCTACTGTTGGAATATTGCATGCAATTCTGGTCTCCTTCCTATCGGAAAGTTATTGTGAAACTTGAAAGGGTTCAGAAAAGATTTACAAGGATGTTGCCATGGTTGGAGAATTTGAACTATAGGGAGAAGCTGAACAGACTAGGGCTGTTTTCCCTGGAGCATTGGAGGTTGAGGGATGACCTTATAGAGGTTTACAAAATTATCAGGGGCATGGATAGGATAAATAGACAAAGTCTTTTCCCGGGGATTGGGGAGTCCAGAACTAGAGGGCATAGGTTTAGGGTGAGAGGGGAAAGATATAAAAGAGACCTAAGGGACAACTTTTTCATGTAGAGGGTGGTACGTGTGGAATGAGCTGCCAGAGGAAGTGGTGGAGGCATTTGGATGGGTATATGAATAGGAAGGGTTTGGAGGGATATGGGCTGGGTGCTGGTAGGTGGGACTAGATTGGGTTGGGATATCTGGCCGGCATGCACAGGTTGGACCGAAGGGTCTGTTTCCATGCTGTACATCTCTATGACTCTAGTCTCGTGACAGCCTCCTGTAACCATGAAGCTACTTTATAACAACTTTTCACAATCATGGGTGACTCAAGAATATGAGAATTATAAAGTAATTTTAACTCCTTTGTACTTGTTACCACACTTAATTTATGCGTATGATTTTGGGCACCCATGTTCAACCACATTTCAATTTGTTCAGTGAAAAGTAGTGGGATTCTCGCACTCAGACTCTATTGTGTAGAGTGATGCAAACAACTGAACTGGAGAAAGGAAAATCAAATGAGGATATGATTGCAAAGTGGGTGGCACAGTGGCTCAATGGTTAGCACTGCTGCCTCACAGCACCAGGGTCCCAGGTTCAATTCCAGCCTCGGGTGACTGTCTATGTAGAGTTTGCATGGGTTTCCTCCCACAGTCCAAAGATGTGCAGCTTAGTTGAATTGGCCGTGCTTAATTGTCCATAGTGTTAGGTGCATCATTCAGGGGGAAATGGGTCTGGGTGAGTTACTCTTTGGAGGGTCAGTGTTGACTGGTTGGGCTGAAGGGCCTGTTTCCACCCTGTAGGAAATCTAAACAAAATGCAGAACGCAAATTTAAAATCTGTAACCAGCCTCAAATAAGTGAATCCATCACTTTCCATGGTCAGCACATATCCCTCAAAAACCATAATTGGAGTAATATGAGCAAGTGGGGTATAAGAAAGGAGAAGTGTGGATACAACTTGTCGGGCAGAATTAGAGTGGATTACTATTTATAAGAAATCTATGAAGTGTATTTGTTTACCTTCACTGAATGGTAAGAGGTATTAAAAAGTATTGTAAAGTGTTTCTTGATCTCTGGCCATCCCAAAATGTTTAAATAAAAGCAAAGTCCTGTGGAGGCTAGAAAAACTCTATAAGGTCTGGCAGCATCTGTAGAGAGTGCGAAAGAGTTACTGTTTCATGTTTCATTTGCATCTCCTTCAAAGAGGAATCCTGTCAGACCTGAGACATTAGCTCTGTTTCTGTTTTCACAGATGCTGCCTGATCTGCTGAGTTTCTCCAACACTCTGATTTTATCCTAGGCTTCTCCACAATCTATGAAATTCTTTGAAGTACAGCCACGATTGTATTAAAGAAAACACGGTAAACAAATTGCAAACAGCAACATCCTACAAAGTTGGAGTAAGGTTTTGAGTATCCAGGAATTATATTAACTTGAGTGTCGGAAAGGGCTTGCAGATCTTAATCTATTTTAGTATAGACTCTGGTTAGCTGACTGACTTCATAAATTAGGCAGGCTATACCAGGTTCGAGGGTAAATTGTACAGCCTGGCAGTAATACCTGAAGGGCTAAATGCAGTTTTATGTACATTACTAATAGTCAAATGCTCGAAACATGCAGCACGATTTTTAAAAATGAATTGTTCATTGGTCTTTTTATCTGATTTGTAGTTGGTCATGGTTTCCAAACTCAGCCACAAGAGCTCTTGTCATGTACAGCTCGTGGAGGAAGCTCTGCTGATCATCAATCAGCTGTCATGTTGCTGTCTCACTTTGAGTTGATTTCTCAGCTTTTCACACATGGTTTTGGTTGCTCTGTCTAAGGGCTGCACATCTCCATCAAGATGTATTAATACTTCCCCTGTGTTTTTTTCTCTTTCCAGTTTGGTAATGAAGAGCAGCAGCTGGAATGGGCAAAAAGGGAGAGTGAAAGAGCAGAACGTGAGAGATTGGAAAGGTTGCGAAGGCAAGAACAAGAGGACCTAGAGCTTGCAATAGCACTCAGCAAAGCAGAAATGTCTAATGTGTAAATAATGTCCTGGTCCACTTAATCAAAGGAATGTGAACTGTCAAAATGAAAGGCGGAAGAAATGGAAAGGAAAGAGAAAATGAGCAGACACTGGGTATTCTGAATGCACTGGACAGTAACTGGCTCCAACGTCCCCTTCCTCTCCTAGGGGCAGTTAAACAATCACTTTGTGGACCAGTGGGATCATTTGCATGGACTCGGTTGGGGGGCGCTGGAGGTGATATTACTTAAAGAATACTCTTTGTAATTAAAAAGGAGAGAGTACCTGTAATATTCTCAGTCAATCAGCTATTTCAGTTCTTGTGTTTATACACATGAAAGACTTGAAAGCTTTGTTACTGATGCTAACAAATTTAACTGCGGTATTGAGAGAAGTAAAGCCAAACCCCTGCACCCTCTCTCTCAAAGGAAAAATTACATAATATATATAAATTGCCCAGTTTGTTCTCCTCTTTGTGGTGCAAAATGCCTTGTGGTGTTTCTGCAAATTCTAAATGTACAGTGTTCTGTTTTATGTTTTATAACAACCCACCCATACCTCCCCATAAAACATGCCTTAGTGATACTGCAAGACTGCAGTAAACTAAAACCCTGGACAGGAACCATCCTGTTCAGTACAGCTTATTAACCTGTAAAGACTTGTACATTATGTCAGTTATATTTGTCCAATAGAATGTTGTGTAACTTAAAAATCTATCAGATTTTAACTCATTGCACATTGCTTTTCTTTAATATAATAAATGTGTGAAGACATTCCTGTACAACTGGAGAATGCAGCACGTTCCTGACATTTCAGTACTTTTTGATTGTAGCACAGTGGAAATATGTGTTCTTGTAGCCTCCGATAAGATTGTACAGACTCTTCCTGACAAACTGCACATGCTGATGTCATATGCCTGAAATTTTGGTTTTGAGTCTTTTACAAGGAGGCATGAGGAACTTGAGTGCATGGAAGGTGGAATAGTTTGCGGTGAACTGAAGTTAGAGACAATTAAATGGGAGAAAGTGTGGCATTCCTTTTAAACTTTCTGCATGAGTAGAATGAAACTAATTTCGGTCTTGTACTGTCTGTCTTTTAACAAGTGTTCTGAATACAATGCATCCAATGCAGAAAATTGCCCTTTGTCATGCATGATGTAAACTTATACTAAGATTTTTCTTCCAGCTTAATTTTTGATTGCTTGTTCTTGCTGTCAAATGGTAACAATTTGTATTTCCCCAGCACTGGGAACACCCCATAACATTTCCCTTTATGTTGCGTAAAGTAAGTAGCAGTAGGTTTATAAATAATGGAAAAAAAGTTGTCAGTTCCAGTGAACTTAATTTTTACACCATGTAAATACTTTAAACCTATTGCTTAATTGTTGGTTAATCCTTGTTTGATCATTTTTAAATAGTGCCCAATAAGCGTGCACATTGCAAAGTGACAATGCAAGTGTGTATGATTATGCCAATTTGTTTGATTGCTACTAGATTCTAGCTTATGTATCACAATTTGGTAACTGTGGAAATATGCAGGTGGTGTATTGTTGGAACTTCTGCCCCAGAGAGCTGAAAATGTGTTGCTGGTTAAAGCACAGCAGGTCAGGCAGCATCCAAGGAACAGGAAATTCGACGTTTCGGGCCAGAGCCCTTCATCAGGAATGAGGAGAGGGTGCCAGGCAGGCTAAGAACAGGCTTCGAATTTCCTGTTCCTTGGATGCTGCCTGACCTGCTGTGCTTTAACCAGCAACACATTTTCAGCTCTGATCTCCAGCATCTGCAGACCTCACTTTTTGCCCCAGAGAGCTGTCTACCTCAGAATACTAATAACATAAAGCAATATGGGGAAAGTAGGGCAAGTAACATTGAGGCAGAAGATCAGCCATAATCAAGTTGAATGATGGAATAAGCTCATTGGGCTAAATTACCTCTTGTTTTTATGTTCCTTCAACAGTCATCAAAGGCAACAGGAGTAGTGAAACTGCTTTTAAAGCTTGTCTGTGATTTTCACCTTTTTTTGCTGTGAGAATTGTCACAGTTTATATATATGGATTTATACTATTAAGCATCTCATTGGAAGCGTTTAATTCATTTGTTGAAGTCAGCATCATGTCTTCATACTTGTGTATCTTTCAAGTGTTCACACCAGGCAATGCCAAAGTTTGGCAGGATTATGATTGCATTGCTGAACTCCTAGTGATAACCATACACATCAAATCCTGTCCAATTTGTGTAAAACACGATGAGCTGCATCTTTCCTTTGTGTATATCTTACAGTTCCCTTCATCCCACTTGATTCTGTGGTTTGTCAGTGTCCATGCCTTGTATGACGTTGGGAAGTTGTCTCGAAAGGAACACAGTTCTGTGCGGTTGTATAACACTTGCACAGAAATTCCTTTATCATAAGAACAGACTGTGCTTATTCAGCAGTAGGATCTGTAGAGATTTGCCCAGATAGGCTCTCTTTATGGACTCTGAATGTCAATGCGTCCAGCTCTGCACATTCTGTGACTCATACATAATATTAGGAACAGACTGGAAGAGGAGCAGTGCACAGCAATACCCATTTTTCTGGATTCATCAAAACAGGCATGACTTTTTAAAATTCAGTTTGTGTCTTAATTTTAACACTCAGAATTGCGTGATGCCTTTACTTTGTTTCGCTTGACTTCCATAAAATAGGTTTAAATTTAATTGTTTATCCATAACTCTCCACCTTTAACAGTTTTTTGCTTCTCCCATTTGCCTATACCTTTACAGGAGGTGGATGTCATCCACATTTATATCTCATCCCTGAAAATTGTTGAGGTAGTGTAGTTTTCCTCCTTGAGCTACTGCAACCATGTGTTGAAGAAGCTTTCTCAGAAAGGGAGGTTCCAGACTTAGACTCAGTGATGAAGAAACAGTAGTGGTATGTATTCAAGTCTAGATGTAACTTGGGCAACATGAAGATGGTTTTCCCATGCATCTGCTAACCTTTTTCTTCAAAGTGGTAGAACTTGTGGGTTTTGTAGGTGCTGTTGAAGGAGGCTTGTTTAAGTCCCATGCATTTGGTATATATTGCTGCCACTTTGCTCTAATGGCAGAGAGAATGAATGTTTACAGTGTTGGATGGGATACTTTGTCCTAGACAGTGATGAACTTCTTGAGCATTGTCAAAGCTGCACTCACCCAAGCAACTATCCTGTCACACAATCTAGGTTTAGTGGTTTAAGTGCCGTGAAAGTTGTTGCGTTGTATATGCACTTTTCCATCAGCTGAGCCGCCCCCCTCAGCAAACACCAGTACTTGCTTTATATACATTTTTATATCTTCACATGCTCTCAGCAGTCGTGGCTGAGGTTTGAAAGAATTGTGATTACACAGTTGTATGTGTATCGTTTACATTTTATGGTCTTGTGCCTTGTAGATGGTGGTCAGGCTTTGAGGATTCATGAGGTGAGCCTCTCATCAGATTTCCTAGCTTCTGAACTGCTCTTTTAAGCAGTGTTCATATGGCTGATGTTAATTTTCTGATCTGTGGTGATCCCACTCACCCCATCCCCTTACCAAAACAAAAACAGATTCTTCATAGTGGATCATTCAATATAGAGCTGCCATTGAAAAAGACAGGGAGGTCATTGGAATTCTCTTTAAAGCAGATGGTCATTGTATGGGACTTATGTTGCTTGACACCAGTCAGTATAAGTCATGTTGTCCATGATTGCTGTGTCACCTGAAGAATTTTAAATTGAATTGAATAAACTTCATCAGCCATCATTAGTGAATGTCCTCTAGTCTGAAAAGAAGGTGAAGGAGTTGGAGTTGGTAAGACGAACACTGCCCTGAAGGGTTGCTGCGTAAATGTTCTGAGGCTGAGATAGTTGGTCTTAAAATTTCACAGCAATTTTTCTTTATGATGTATATGACTCCAGAGTTGATAAAGCGTGGTGCTGGAAAAAGCACAGCAGGTCAGGCAGCATCTGAGGAGCAAGAGAGTCGGCGTTTCAGGCATAATCCTTCTCCAGTTCATGACATTCTGCCTTTTCTCCTATGTATATGACTCCAGACATTTTGAAAGTTTCTCTTTCATTTCCCATTGATTTGAATTTAATTAGAAGCTCCTTCACAAACATTTGATCAAATGCAGCCATGGTGTTGATGACAATAGTTGTTACCCACTGAGGCTCTGATGAAGGGCTTATGCCTGAGACATCGATTCTTCTGTGACTCAGATGAGGTCTGGACAAATAATTCTGCTGGAATCCTCTCTGAGTATGGTTGAGCAGGATATTGATAATTAAGTGCTGTTTGATAGCACTATCGACAAACTTTTCATCTCTGATGGTTAGGTGTAGGTTGATGACATTGGCTAGATTAAATTTGTTCTGCTTTCTGTGGATAAGACATGGCTGAGCAGTTTTCTGCTTGGATGCTCTGTTGTTGTAGATCACAGATTTATCAATGATATTCTGCTTTTTCTATGCATTTGGTCTTATTTTGTTTTTTAGTTTTAGGTGTGTCTCATGCTGCTTCTGGCTGGTTGTTTTATTTTCTCATTTTTCATCAACTTCTTTGTCAGGCCTGTTCCTATAACTAGCCAACAGAACTGAGAGACTGACCCTTGAGTTGGAATGTATCGTCTGAATCCAATGGAGGCAGATTCATTTTCAAAAGTGATTGAATAGATGTGCTCAAGGAGGAAACACCAAGGATTAGGGATGTTTTTGGACAATTCTTGCAATTAACAGATATGATGTGCTGACTGGCCAATTCCTGTGCTGTAAAATTCTGAAACATTCTTCAGTGTCTGTTGGCAAGTGTCTGGTCCACTAGATAGCTGCAAAACAGCACTGCCAAATTCATGGCATGACTGGTGAAATACAGCCATCCCCAGCTGTTATCTCTAACATTGGCACATTCCCATTCTAATGCACAAAATACTTGAAGAAATTATATATGTGGTGACATATAAGATTGCAGCCATTTATTTTAGCAATTTTGCTTTTGAAATCTTTAGGCTTCATGTCAGTTTTATTTTAATAAAGTTAGAAATCACACAGCACTAAATTATAATCCAATAGGATTATTTGGAACTACTAGCTTTCTGGTAAAATCCTTCATCAGGTAACTAGTAGGGAAGGATCATAGGATACAGAATTTATAGCAAAAGATCGGTGTCATGCAATTAAAGCGATACATGGAACAAACCTAGATTGCTGTTAAGTCTTTCATCTTTTAGAATGAGTTGCAGGTTTCGGTTCATTAATATGAAAATCCCAGAATTTCTTTTAGGTCACATTCTTGAGATAACTTAATGTTTTATTTAAAAAGGTGACATCTCAGCTCAGAAAATACATTAAAGGTGTGAGGTTAGAGTCTGTCTGCATCCCAATCTTGAGTCAGACTGGCTCTATTTCCAAAATAGGAATTTTAGCTGAGATGTCACCTTTTTTAATAAAGCATTAAGTTATCTCGAGAATGTGACCCATTCTAAAAGATGAAAGACTTAACAGCAATCTAGGTTTGTTCAATACATCCTCTTAATTGCATGACACTGTGATCTTTTGCTATAAATTCTGTGACTTATGATCCTTCCCTATAAGCCACCAAGTGAAGGAGCAGCGCCCTGAAAGCCAGTGATTCCAAATAAACCTGTTGGACTATAACCTGGTGTTGTGTGATTTTTAACTTTGTCCACCCCAGTACCACATCGGCACCTTCACATCATTATTTTAATAAACAGCGGGAGGATGCATATATTTTTAAAACTGTCTCCCAGAGCTAAACCACTCCCTAAATTTTGCATCAAGATTAGCCAACCTAAGCATCTACCATCATTTCAAAGCAAGCATCTTAAGAATTGTAAAGTGCAATATTCTAGTTGATGATAGTTGATTTTTAAATTAAGATACCATGGAAGTGTTCAGTGGTATAGAAATGTCTTTTATAGCATCAGTTATGTTGGGGTTAGTAATATTTTTAATATTCTGTTAGATATCGTGTTCCCAAGGTAATTGTGATTCTACTCTTGCACAGGCAGAATTTAGCTGGAGTGAATTAATGGGTGGAGGACAACAAATCCAGACCAGCTTAGATGTATTAGTAACATTCCCGGTTAGGCTTGTTTCATGTCTACTTTAATATTGTGTCAATGCTGTAATTTTGCTTGGTAATCTTTAAGAGCTGAAAGAGATTTTACACTTAGCTCTCTGTGAAAGTTATCTTATGCCATAGAAATTAAAGAATCTGCTGTCAGGAATGTGCAGTGGTGCTATTTGTACGTGGAAGCAACAGCATCTGAGTACATGATTAATATTAGCAAGACTGAAACCCAATGTTTGATGACTCTTACAAACACACTTCAGATGCCAGCTTCCAATCCTCTCAATAGTATTCAATCTTCATCTTAGCTCCTACTCTCCCCAGACTTCTCACTGCATATAAACTTTTCCATCTTGCAGTATACTGTGTCCTTTCAGGTCAGATCATCTTCCCCTATTGTTCTTCCTTTACTCCTTTTAGTTTTGCAGAAGAGCCACCTCCCACTTCCAAACTTCCTAATCTTTGGCACACCATTCATTGGAATACTTCTGGTGATTTCTCCAGCTATTCCCACATTTCTACATTTGCGAACCTTTCTCAGTAAACCTTCATGTCTTGCATGTCAACCCTTCTCCAGTGATTTCCCCCTCCACTCCCCAAATTTTCGTTCCTTCATGTCTAAAAGGCATAATCTTGAGTTTCCCTACTGCATAACTGGTTTGACCACTTCAAATTGAATTGAGCCTTGTTATCCTTCTCTAAGAGCACGCATTACCCAAAGGTTATCCTGCAAGGCAACATAAACTAACTTCAATGTGTTTTGTCTGCCACAGATCAGCTCCTTAAAACCTCTAACTGCCCCTCCACATTCACCTCTAAGAAATGTGAGGAGCTTGTCGAAATGTGAGGAGCTTAACATGTGGCTGCGAGACTGGTGCAGGAGGGAGGGCTTCAGATACTTAGACCTTCTGGGGAAGGTGAGACCTGTACGTGAAGGACGGGTTGCATGATTAATGGGGGGGCAGTAACAGGATCTAGTGAATCTATCAGGAAGGTTTCTGAACTGGAGGGGCACAAATGTCCTGCGAGGAAGATTTGCTCGTGTGATTCAGGAGGGTTTAAACTAGATTGGCGGGGAGGTGAGAATCAGAGCCACATATCAGAGAAGGGGCAATTGCAGATGGGGCAGTGACAGGATGTAGTGAATCTATCAGGAAGGTTTCTCATGTGATGAAACACAGGGATTGGTTAAAGTGTGTCTGCTTCAATGCAAGGAGTATCAGAAATAGGAGTGATGAACTTAGAGCATGGATCAGTACCTGGGGATTCGATGCTATGGCCATAACAGAGGTGTAGGTTTCACAGGGGCAGGAATGGTTGTTTAATGTTACAGGGTTTAGAACGTTTAAAAAGAACAGGGAGGGTGGAAAACGAGGAGGAGGTGTAGCATTACTAATCAGAGGGTGTATCACAGCTACAGAAATGAAGGTTGTTGAGTCAGTATGGGTGGAAATCAGAAACAGCAAGGGAGCAGCCACCTCCTTGGGGGTTTTCTACAGACCCCCTAATAGCAGTAGAGAGATTGAAGAACTCATAGGCAGGCAGATTCTGGAAAAATGCAGAGGTAGCAGGGTTATAGTTATGGGTGATTTCAACTTTCCCAATATCGACTGGAACCTCCTAAGTGCAGATGGTTTGGATGGAGCCATTTTTGTCAGGTGTGTTCAGGAGAGTTTCCTCACTCAGTATGTAGACAGGCCGACGAGGGGAGAGGCCATTTTGAATTTGGTACTCAACAATGAGCCAGGACAGTGTCAGATCTTGCGGTGGGAGAATACTTTGGTGATGGTGATCACAACCACCTCACATTTACCATAGCCTTGGAGAGTGAAAGGAGCAGTTACCGAGGGAAGATATTTCATTGGGGAAAAGGAAATTATGACGCTATCAGACAGGAATTGGGAAGTATAGACTGGAAGCAGTTATTCCACAGAAAGGGCGCAGCAGACATGTGGAGACTGTTTAAGGAGCAGTTGTTGCGAGTAATGCTCGCATTTATTCCTCTGAGACAGGTAAGAAGGGGTAAGATTAAGGAACCTTGGATGACGAGAACAGAGGAGCTTCTCGTCAAAAGGAAGAAGGCAGCTTATGTAAGGTGGAGGAAGCAAGAATATAGTACAGCTTTAAAGGATTACAGGCTTGCTAGAAAGGAGCTCAGAAATGGACTGAGGAGAGCCAAGAGGGGGCACGAAAAAGGCTTGGCAAATAAGATTAGGGAGAACTCGAAGGCATTTTACTCATACGTGAGAAATAAGAGAATGATCAGGACAAAGGTAGGGCCGATCAGGGATAGCGTAGGGAACTTGAGGGTGGAGTCTGAGAAGATAGGTGAAGTCTTAAATGAATATTTTGCTTCAGTTTTCTCTAAGAAAAGGGACCTTGTTATGAATGAAAACTTTGAGGAGCTGGGATACAGGCTTGACCAGATCAAGATTGATGAAGTTGATGTGCTGAAAATTTTGGAAAACATTAAGATTGATAAGTCCCCAAGGCCAGACCAGATTTATCCTAGGCTGCTCCGGGAAGCGAGAAAGGAGGTTGCTAAGCCACTGGTGAGGATATTTGCCTCCTCACTCTCCACAGGAATCGTACCGGTGGATTGGAAGGAGGCAAATGTTATTCTTTTCAAGAAGGGTATTAGGGAAATCCCTGGCAATTACAGACCAGTCAGTCTTATATCTGTGGTCAGCAAAGGTTTGGAAAGAATTCTGAGGGATAGGATCTATAACTATTTGGCAATGCATAGAGTGATTAAAGGCAGGCAGCATGGCTTTGTGAGGGGCAGGTCATGCCTCACAAATGTTATTGGGCTCTTTGAGGAGGTGCTAAGACTGGTCGACGAAGTCCGAGCAGTGGATATGGTGGATATGGACTTCAGCAAGGCATTTGATAAGGTTTCCCATGGTAGGCTCATTCATGAAGTCAAGAAGTATGGGATGCAGGGAGATTTGGCTATCTGGATTCAGAATTGGTTGGCTGACAGAAGGCAGAGAGTGATTGTAGATAAAGAGTATTCTGCCTGGAGGTCAGTGTTGAGTGGGGTCCCGCAGGGCTCTGTTCTTGGGCCTCTGCTCTTTGTAGTTTTTTATAAATGACTTGGATGAGGAGGTTGAGGGGTGGGTTAGTAAATTTGCAGATGACACAAAGATTGGAGGTGTCGTCAATCGTATAGAGGGCGACATAGACAGGATGCAGAGCTGGGCTGAGAAATGGCAGATGGAGTTCAACCTGGATAAATGTGAAGTGATGCATTTTGGAAGGTTAAACTCGAATGCTGAATATAGGATTAAAGACAGGATTTTTGAAAGTGTGGAGGAACAGAGGGATGTGGGTGTACAAGTACATAGATCCGTCAAAGTTGCCACCCAAGTGGATAGGGTTGTTAAGAAAGCAGATGGTGTTTTGACTTGCAGTATCAGGGGGATAGAGTTTAAGAGCCGCAAGATTTTGCTACAGCTCTACAAGTCCCTGGTGAGGCCACACTAGGAATATTGTTTCTAGTTCTGATCACCCTACTATAGGAAAGATACAGAGGCTTTGGTGAGGGTACAAAAAAGGTTTACCAGGATGCTGCCTGGACTGGAGGGCTTTTATGAAGGAAGGTTGAAAAAGCTCAGACTTTTCTCTGGAGAGAAGGAGGAAGTGAGGAGACCTGATCGAGGTGGACAAGATAATGAGAGGAATAGATAGAGTCAATAGCTAGAGACTTTTCCCCAGGGCAGGATTGACGGGTACAAGGAGTCATAGATTTAAGATATATGGGGAAAGGTATAGAGGAGATGTCAGAGGTAGGTTCACTATGCAGAGAGTTGTGAATGCATGGAGTGCGTTGCCTGCAGTGGTGGTGGAAGCAGAGTCATTAAGGACATTTAAGCGACTGCTGGACATGCAGATGGATAGCTGAGTTGAGGGGTGCATAGGTTATTATATTTTACATTAGGATTAAACCTTGGCACAACATCGTGGGCCAAAGGGCCTGTTCTGTGCTGTACTTTTCTATGATTTATTTCTTCACCAAGATGAAAATCATGTTCAGCCATCTCTGAGATTTAACCCCGAATCTCCTTTCAGCTATAACCCTAGTTTTCTCTCCCATCAACCAAGTTAAACATCACACAACACCAGGTTATTTGGAAGTACTAGCTTTCAGAGCGCTGGTCCTTCACAGCTACCTGTTGGACCTTACCCTGGTGTTGTGTGATTTTTAACTTTGTCCACCCCAGTCCAACACTGGCTCTTCCACATCAAAGCTCCTATTAACTAGTTACAGAGAACATTACAGCGCAATACAGGCCCTTCGGCCCTTGATGTTGCACTGACCTGTGGAACCAATCTGAACCCCATATATTCTCCACTGTTCCATTCTCACCCATATGCCTATCCAATGGCCACTTAAATGTCCTTAAAGTTGGCGCGTCTACTACTGTTGCAGGCAGTGCGTTCCATGCCCCTACTACTCTCTGAGTAAAGAAACTACCTCTGACATCTGTCCTATATCTATCACCCCTCAGTTTAAAACTATGTTCCCTCGTGCTAGCCATCACTATCTGAGGAAAGAGGTTCTCACTGTCCACCCTATCTAACCTTCTGATTAGCTTATATGTCTCAATTAAATCACCTCTCAACCTTCTGTCTAATGAAAACAGCCTCAAGTCCCTCAGCCTTTCCTCATAAGACCTTCCCTCCATATCAGGCAACATCCTAGCAAATTTCCTCTGAACCCTTTCCAAAGTTTCGATGTCCTTCTGATAATGCAGCAACCAGAACTGTATGCAACACTCCAAGAGCAGCCCCACCAGAGTTTTGTACAGCTGCAGCATGACCTCGTGTTTCTGAAAGTCAGTCCCTCTACCATTAAAAGCTAACACACTATCTGCCTTCTTAACAACCCTACCAACCTGGGTGCCGGGGATCAATGTACACGGATCTGTCTGCTCATCTACACTACCAAATATCTTACCATTAGCCCAGTACTCTTTATCTCTGTTGCTCCTTCCAAAGTGAATCACCTCACACATCTTCATTAAACTCCATTTACCACCTCTCAGCTCAGCTCTGCAGCTTATCTATGTCCCTGTGTAACCTGCAACATCATTCAGCACGATCCACAACTCCACCAACCTTAATGTCATCCACAAATTTACTAACCCATCATTCTACTCCCTCATGTAGGTCATTTATAAAAATGACAAACATTTTGAACATTTCCCATCAATCACTACCCTCTGTCTTCTTTCAGCTAGCCAATTTCTGATCCAATACACTAAATCACCCTCAATCCCATGCCTCTGTATTTTGTGCAATAGCCTACTGTGGGAAATGTTATCAAATGCCTTACTGAAATCCATATGCACCACATCAACTGCTTTACCCTCATCCACTTGTTTGGTCACCATCTCAAAGAACGCAACAAGGTTTGTGAGGTATGACCTACCCTTCACAAAACCGTGTTGACTATCCCTAATCGACTTATTCCTCTCTCTTTCACTATGATTCTAAATCCTATCTCTTATAACCTTTTCCAACATTTTACCCACAACTGAAGTAAGGCTCCATTGGTCTATAATTTCCAGGGTTGTCTCGACTCCCCTTCTTGAACAAGGGGACAACATTTGGTATCCTCTATTCTTCTGGCACTGTTCCTGTAGACAATGACAATATAAAGATCAACAATCTCCTGCCTTGCTTCTCAGAAAATCCTAGAATAAATGCCATCCAGCCCAGGCGACCGATCTATTTTCACACTTTCCAGAATTGCTAACACCACCTCCTTGCGAATATCAATCCCGTCTACTCCAGTAGCCTGTATATCAGTATTCTCCTCGACAACATTGTCTTTTTCCAGTGTGAATATTGATGAAAAATATTCATTTAGCGCTTCCCCACCTCCATGGACAACTTCCCACTATTGTCCTTAATTGGCCCTAATCTTACTCTAGTCATTCTTTTATTCCTGATATACCTCTAGAAAGCCTGTGGGTTTTCCTTAATCCTATCTGCTAATGACTTCTCATGTCCCCTCCTGGCTCTTCTTAGCTCTCTCTTTAGGTCTTTCCTGGCTAACTTGTAACCCTCAAGTGCCCTAATTAAGCCTTCACATCTCATCCTAACATAAGTTCTACCTCTTCACTGTTCCCTCAGCCCCATTCCACAAAATTAGCTGCATGTCACAAACTGATATGAACAACATTCTCCCTTCTTTCTTTGGTTTCCATCACAAATTCCATACCCACCCATTGACTCTAGTTCTGGATCTGCCCACAGCCCTGGGTTAAGTCATCCTGCATGACTCTGCGCTAACTTTGAATCCACTATCCCTTCTGTATCAAAGTCATCCTTTTTTCCATCTCCAATTCTTAACACCTATTTCCTTGAGTTTTTGATTATCCCTCCGACTCTGCTTTTCTGGCTTAGCACAAATTGTTCCTCATGTCTCTGCAACATTTGACTGCTTATACAGTGCAGGTTGAGTAGGTTGGGAACTTTGTTTGAACAGCTTATGATAGTTACAAAATAATTGAATACAATGATGGTAATTGGGTTGATTTTAATTTGTACTGAAGTCTTTGAATGAACGGTGAACATGACGTAACAAGGAATCCCCATAGCTTACAGGCCATTTAAAGTAAATTAATTGCATTTCATAAATGAACAATGCTGGCTGTGTTCTCTAGACCCAAGATTTGGTTTGTTTTTCTTTGGGCATTTAGGAGCAACTGTGTTCTCAGGAAGGATGGTTTGAGATCTAATGGATAAAATCTGTATTTCGGAGGGGTTTGGGCTGGCATCTGGAATTATGAATGGGCAGTGACTGTGACAGGGTTGGATGTAAATCAGGAACAGCTAGGCTCAGCTTATTGAGGAATAATTGGAAATAAAGAGTTCCTGCAATTATTGAAGAAAGTGTTAATGGAACCCAGTTCTGTGTAAAGTAATTAATTAAAAACCTATAAGTTTAGCGAAGTGAGGAATTTGTTACTCTTTTGCTGATGTTTTCACACTATTTTCTTTCGATTTAGATTACTTTAGATTACTTACAGTGTGGAAACAGGCCCTTCGGCCCAACAAGTCCACACCGACCCGCCAAAGCGCAACCCACCCATACCCCTACGTTTACCCCTGACCTAACACTACGGGCAATTTAGCATGGCCAATTCACCTGACCCGCACATCTTTGGACTGTGGGAGGAAACCGGAGCACCCGGAGGAAACCCACGCAGACACGGGGAGAACGTGCAAACTCCACATAGTCGGTCGCCTGAGGCGGGAATTGAACCCGGGTCTCTGACGCTGTGAGGCAGCAGTGCTAACCACTGTGCCACCGTGCCACCCTTCTATATCTCTGTTCTCATTTGAAATGCTTTTTAAAATATATATCTGACTAAGCTTTGGTCATCTGCTATGGTAACTGTTGTTGTGGTCCATTGTCAGGTTTTGTCTGTAATCTGCTTGTGAAGTGCCTTGGGACATTTTGCTATGTTAAAGGTGTTCTCCAAATCCAAGTAGTCAAGCCCTGCATCTTTTGACAAGGGGCAGCAATCTATGTCCCAGACATGTTCTCAATCTTGCTTATGTCGTAATTTGGAGGCTCTTAAATCCCTTGCATTTGCCAGAGCTTCCCCATGAACTGCTGTTTCCCACTTCTTTCAATACATACTTGTAGAATGTCCACTGAGGGGATGTTAGACCACAAGCTTATTTGAAACAAAAGATGTCACCATCTGTTGAAAAGAGAAAAAATATGGGGTTTATGTTGAGGAACTTGATACTGAAGACTCACCTGCCTTTATCTGAAACCTAGTCTGCGATGGAGTCTCAGTAAATTTCACGTTGTCCAAAACTGCTGCCCATGTTTTGGGATTGTACCAGGTTTTGTTCTTCTATCACCTCTGACCTCAACTGATTTCCAGTCAAGTAATGCCTCCATTTTGAAGTTCTAGTCTCTCTTCAAATCCCTTGCTATTCTGCATCTCTGCAGTCTCCTCCAGTCCCACAACCCTCAGATACCTGCATTATCCCAATTCAGAACTGTCTTGCATCCTGACTTTAATCACTAGTGGCCTCACCTTTAGTTACAATAGCTCCATGCTCTAAAAGTTGTGTCCACACCTCACTGCCATTCAACCTCACTTTCCTTCTTTAAGACTGTCCCTAAAACCCACTTCTCCAATCAAATGCCATCAACTAACCTAATTTTTTTGGGTGCTTTTGTCTCATATTTTGCTTTATAGTGATCCTGTGAAGTGATTTTGAATATATATCACCTTTAATATAACAAATCAAAGACATTTTTTGGTGATCTTGACAATGTGTTGATGTGGAAAATCAGACACTTCTTAACAGCACCAAATTGTACCAGGCAGCTTCCAAGTGGCCCGATATCTCCATTTACAGAATCACAGAACTATTAAAGTGAGAGAGGAAATCCTCACTGTTCCCTTGGAATATTGGAAAAATTTGTTTTAACTTGAGATGTATAAATCCTGAGCCTCTGTCAGAGAGAGAGAGAGAAGCATCACCAATGAACGAGAAACTATTTTTTCCATCCCCTCAAAGTTGCTGGTTATTCTGTCCTCGGAGTGTGACTGGGGCAAGGCTGGGGTGAGAAATGAAAATGGCTACATTCGCTGCAAGTGAAAGGAGAACTATTTCACAAAAGGCACTCATTGGATCCATGTAACTGAAGCTGTGGCTCAGTTGGTAGCATTCTTGCCTTTGAAGCACAAAGTTCCAAGCCTTGAATACAAAAATCACAGCGAACAATCCAGTACTGCTCTGTTGGAGATGCTGTATTTCAGGTGAGCTTTTAGACGTTGGCCAAAGGCATGCTATCTGGTGGATTATCACAATCCTGTTTTGGGGATTTGGCAAATTTACAGCTACATTTCCTGTATGAACAATGTACATTCTCCATTTCAGGCCTGTCATGCAATCCTGATTTAATGTCATGGTCTCATCTTTAGTTGCATCCATCCCACACTGTCATATGTTATCTCCACACCTCACTTTCTTTCAGTCTGACTGTACTCCTTTAAGACAGTCCTTAAATGCAAATAGAACAGTATAGCACAGGACAGGCCCTTCAGCCCATGATGTTGTGCCAAGCATTTACTTTAATCGAAGATCAACCTAACCTACGCACTCCTCAACTAACTGCCATCCATGTGCTTGTCCAGCAGTCACTTAAATGCCCCTAATGTCTCTGACTCTACTACTGTCACTTGCAGTGTATTCCACACACCCACCACTCTTTGTGTAAAGAATCTACTTCTAACATTTCCCCTATATCTTCCTCCAATCACCTTAAAATTATGACCCCTCGTGAAAGCCATTTCTGCCCTTTTTTTGTGTAAATGCATGGAGGATGTTCCCAATGGTGGATGCGTCCAGAACCAGGGATCACAACGTGAGGATTCAGAAGTAGACAGAGATGAGGAGACATTTATTCACCCAAAGAGTGGTGAGCCTGTGGAATTAATCACCATGGAAGTAGTTGATGCCAAAACATTGAATGTATTCAAGAAGTGGCTAGATATAACACTTGTGGCTAGATATAACACTTGTGGCGAATGGGATTAAAGGTTACAAGAAGAAAACAGGATTAGGCTGTTGAGTTGACGATCGGCCATGATTGTAATGAATAGCAGAGCAGGCTCGAAGGACCAAATGGCCGCCTCCTGCTCCCATCTTATATGTTTCTGTGTTAAAACCTATCGCTTCCTCCAAATGTCATCAACTAAGCTAATATCTTATTTTTGGTGCCTTTGTATTTATTTTACTCTAAAATTAATACTTTACCTTAAACAATTCAAGTCATTTTTAGAGTGAGGCTATACGTGACATTATTGAATACTGAGAGGATGGAATTTCAGATGAGGTATTGGGAAGATTTCCTTGAGTGAGAGAGAGTGGAATTAGCACTTGCACTCAATTCTTTTAAATCAACATTAATTATGGTGTCAGTCTTGATTCTTGGCCCTGAATCAGATTGTTATGGATTTAAACACCAATCTTGACATTTGAGCACATAATCCAGTGTAGTACTGAGGGACCATGAGAACATTGGAAATAGGAACAGGAGTACTCTGTTTGGCCCATTGAGTTAGCTTGCCAGTTAATAAGATCATGGCCTCAGTTCCACTTTCCTGTCTGCTCATTAGAACCCTTTTCTCTGTTGTAGATTAGGAAATTGCCTAACTTGATTCAGTAATCCAGCTTCCACTGCTATCTGGAATCAAGAATTTCCAAACATTACAACCCTCTGAGAGAGGAAATCCCTTCTCATCTCCATCTTAAATAGATGCATATCCCTGCAATGTGGAGGCAGGACATTCAGCCCATTGAGTCCACACCTACTGTCTGAAGAGCATACCACCCAGACCAACCCCTACCCTATCCCTGTAACCCTTCACTCCCCATGGCTAATCCACCTAGCCTGCACATCCCTGGACACTGGGCAATTTAGCATAGCCAATCTACCTAACCTGCACATCTCTGGACTATGGGAAGAAACTCATGCAGACAAAGGGAGTACATGCAAACCTCACACAGTCACCTGAGGCTAGAACCGATTCCAGGAACCCAGTGCTGTGAGGCAGCAGTGCTAACTACTGAACTAATCAATGTGTTTGTCCAGCAGTTGCTTAAATGTCCCCAATGTCTATGACTCTACCACCGCTGGCAGTGCATTCCATGCACCCACCACTGTCTGTGTAAAGAACCAACCTCTGACATCTGCCCTATATCTTCCTCCAATCACCTTAAAATTATGACCCATTGTGACAGCCATTTCTGGATTTTGTCATGGATTCTATGATTCTAAATAGGAGCCTATGTATTTTGAAAGCATGCCCCCATTTATAGATTCCCCAGCGAGGGTAAATACTCTCAGAATCTGCCCTAGAACTTACTCAGAATCTTGTACGTTTCAATAAAAGAACCGCTTATTCTTTTGAAATTCAATCAATGAGTATCGGCCCAAGGTATTCAACCTTTCCTCATTAAACAAACCCGCCATCTGAGGAGCTGATGGTGTGAAACTTCTCTGAAATATCCCCAAAGCAAGTTTATTCCTTAAATATAAGTATCCAGTCACACCACAGTGGGTGAGTCCTACTAATGCTCTGCACAGGTGTAGCAAGATTTCCTTAATTTTATTCTCTTGCTTGCTATAA
This sequence comes from Hemiscyllium ocellatum, assembly GCF_020745735.1. Lineage (NCBI taxonomy): Eukaryota > Metazoa > Chordata > Chondrichthyes > Orectolobiformes > Hemiscylliidae > Hemiscyllium > Hemiscyllium ocellatum. The sequence continues at coordinate 47,258,556 of NC_083428.1, forward strand.
AGACTGGTATTCCATTTGCCATACTGCACCTGAAATCTAATTTCTTATATTTCATGTACGAGACCACTCATTTTCCTCCTATCACACAATTCTATGGCTCTACATGTATGGATTATTCTGCTTTTCCACTGCTAACAAAATGTTCCAGCTGCCTTTTTCCTATATCATACTCAATATGCCAGTGTTGCTCAATTCGTACTGTAGCTATATCCCTTCATAGATTCTTTGTGAATTCTTCAGAATTTGCTTGACATCCCATCTTGTATTGCTGGCAAATTTAGCTACAATATAGTCAGTCCCTATATCACTAGTTAGTTTGCCAACTGACAAATAACCCATTTATCCCAAATCTTTGTTCTAGTTCATTAGCCAATTTTCCAACCATACCAATACAGACTTCCAGTTGTTAGCTCTTACCTGTAATGTGGCATCCTAACAAATGCCATTTGGAAATCCAAATGCAATACAACTACTTTTACCCACCCTGCTTGTTATGTCCTAAAGAATATATTTCTCAATACAGTTGCATCCTAAAGAAAGCTTTTTTTTCAATAAACCCTCCCTTTCAAATGATGCTGTCTTGACTCTGATTGTATTATGATTTTCTGCTATTATTCCCTTCATGAATTTCAGCATTTCCTCTGTCACAGATGTTAGACTAACTGAGCTATGGTTTTCCTGCTATCAGTATTCCTTTGTTTTTAGCTGTTCTTTATTGTCTACTTATATGCTTCTTGTTAGTTTACTCTCATCCTACTTGCCGCTCATTTTGTAAAATTTCCAGTCTCTGGTTTACCATTTTTTTGCAGCATTGTATGTCCTTTCTTTCAATTTGACATCTTCTGTGTGTACCTATTGATGTTGCATCTTTCTGGATGGAATTTAACATTATTTATAGTGAGGAATTATTTATTGAGATGTCTACCATTGCTTTTCTACTGTTCTACCTTTTCACTTATTTTCCAAGTCTGCTATGAGCCAACTTTAATATTTTTGTAATTGTCCTTCCAGAAGTTTGAAGACAGTAATTTCAGTTCTCAACCCCAAACTCAATATGAAGTTTGTTATGATCATGATTGCCTAAAAGATTCATTACTATGAAGTAATAAATTAGTCCTCTCTCATATGTTTCCACGTCTAAAATAACTGTTTCCCAGTTCTCGGATAGTGTTCTGAACGCATTTTACAAACTGATCTTTAAGGTTCCTATTACTAATTTACTCCATCTATCATTTGCTTTATATGAAGGTTAATGCAACTCACATTTGTAGTAGTACTTACTTACAAGCCCCAGTCTGCCTTGATGCTATCCTACCATCTAGCTGCAATTAGGAATCCTATATTTCATTCATCCTCATGACTTCTTCCTTTTCACTGTTTTTGTTCCCATCCAAACTGACATTACATCTTGTCCTTCAGAACCAAGGCCACTTTTTATAACCATGCAGATCTCATCCCTAACTAACAAAACCACCTGACTTCCTTTTGCTTTTTATCTACCTTTTACAATGTTAAATATCTTTGAATATTCAGATTCAAGCCTTAGTCACCTTGCTACCAAGTCGCTGGAATAGTGCAATGCCAAGAGAATTGATGCCTGTTTACTTAAATTTGTGCTGTTAATTTACCTACCTCATTACAAATGTGAGAGTATTCTAATAAATAACTTTTAATTCTATCTTTTTACTATTTTTCCCTCCCACAACCTAAACTGTTGGTGCACATGATCAGATGCTGTGTTCCTTCCTGTCACGTTCTGGTTATCATTCCTCGCATCACTGACCTGCTCCGTTTCCTTGCCCTTTTCTCGTTAAATTTCTAAATATCCCATCATGAACATTCCCCTTCTATCACTATTTAGTTTAAAGCTCTCTCTTTAGTCCTAGTTTTCATCATCATGGTGTCTAAATCTCAGACTTCAGCTCATCAACTCTGAATCAAAGTTCTGGAACCTGCTAACACTTTATTACAGATGTGGTTGATGTGGATAACACTGGGGTCCACCATGTTACAACTTCAACACATCACCTCACCTACCCTACCATCTTTCTTGTATTCTCTTTAACTAACAGGTTAAAGTTTAGAAAATCAATCAAACCACTTGATATAACAGTGAATAATCATGAAGTATAACAGTAAATCATCATTAACTAGTTAAACAAGAAACGTAATACAGTACCTGTATCCCCCTAGACCTAGTTTAAACTGCCAATCTCATTTAGAGGGGGAAAATACAGTAAAACCCAACCAATTGCTTACTTGGTGAATAACTCAGGAACAGAGCTCTCAAATTTCACTCTCACACCCACTTTAGGATTACAAAGGTAAAAATCACAGCACACCAGGTTGTGTTATTTTCAACTTTGTACACTCCAGTCCAACACTGGCACCTCCAAACCATGACTTTAAGATTATTTCTTATTCTGTAAAAAGCCAGACAGTTCTTCCTCCCTCCCTGCATCGAATTGCCAACGTTAAGCAAGTAGTCTATTGCTGAGCTGGACTTCATGTTGCATGTGGAGAAAGTGGGGATTGGAGATGCTGGAGATCAGAGTCGAGAGTGTGGTGCTGGAAAAGCACAGCAGGTCAGGCAGCATCCAAGGAGCAGGAGAATCAAGAGCCCTTCCTATGTAGCGGAGTAAAAGATGGGGAATGGTGCCAGTGTAACTGTGGAAGATGGGCTGTTCCATGTAACTGACGAAGAGACAGGCATAGCTGGGGCCCATGAAGGTACCATGGCTGCCCCTTTCATCTGGAGGAAGTGGGAGGATTCAAAGAGAAATTATTGAGGGTGAGGACCAGTTCAGCCAAACGAATGAGAGTGTTAGTGGAGGGGTACTGGTGAAGGCATCATGAGAGGAAGAAACGGAGGGATTGGAGGCCCTCATCATGGTGGATGGAGGTGTATATGGACTGGATATCCATGGTGAAGATGAGGCATTGGGGACCGGGGAAAAAAATGTCTTGGAGGAGGTTAAGGGCGTGGGTGGTATCCTGAACATATGTGGGGAGCTCCTGGACTGGGGGGATTGGACAGTATCAAGGTATGTGGAGATGAGTTTGCAGTCAGATTTGTGAATCTTGAGTAGGAGGTAGAACCAGGCAGTGCGGGGTTCCTGAGCTATGAGGTTGGAAGCTGTGGGTGGGAGATCCCCTGAGGTGACAAAGTTGTGTATGGTCTGGGAGATGATGGTTTGGCGATGGTGGGGTGAGGTCATGGTCAAGGAGACAATAGGAGGAGGTGTCTTCGAGTTGGCACCCGGCTTCCGCGGTGTAGAGGTCACTGTGCCAAACCACCACTCCTCCCCCCCCCCCCCCCCCCCCCCCCCCCACCCCTCCCTGTCTGCTGGTTTGATGGTGAGATTGGGGTTGGAGTGAAGGGAATGGATGGCTGCGTATTGTGAGGATGAGAGGTTGGAGTGGGTGAGGGGGGTGGACAGGTTGCACGTGCCACCTTTTAGATCACTATTGAACAGGTGGCCTCTGTACCTCAGATATAGTTAAGGAAATCATTGTACCACTTGGAGAAGGATAGGGCAATTTTCTCTGTTATTCCAATAATTATTACGTTAATTGAAACAGATTATTCATCTCATTACTGTTCATAGAACCCTACTGTACTACATTTCACTTCATTTTGACAGCACCGACACTTAAAATAATTTAATGACTAAAATCTTTTCTAGCCATTTTCACAACATGGCATATCCAAAGTACACACTCCTGAGAATAATGGGCTTATAAAAGTACATAAGATTACTACAAATAATTGTATCAAACTTAATATTTTTGTATATGTTTATTGACTTGAAGCGTTAACTATTTTTCTCACCATAGATGCCTTCCAGACTTGTTATTTTCACCATTTTCTGTTTTACTACATAAAATCGTAAAATAAACCCAGAATTTTTAAAAGGCATTTTAATAGTGACTTTTATATCTTCATGATGTTTAAAAGCAGCCAATAGTTTGCTTTTATAGTCTAGTTGCTGTTGTTGACAATCAAAAAAGGCAGATTACACATTCTGTGAACCTACAGCAGGATGGAGTTAATTGTTGAAATTTAAATTTGCCTAGAGCACCAGCCAGATTTTTAAACAGAACTATAGATCCTTTGCATGTACCCGAGAGGCAATGAAGAATCCTTATTGAATTCTGTGAGAAAGTGACCAAACAGGTGGATGAGAATAAAGCAGTTGATATGTTGTATATGGATTTCAGTAAGGCGTTTTATAAGGTTCCCCATGGTAGGCTATTGCACAAAATACAGAGGCATGGGATTGAGGGTGATTTAGTGGTTTAGATCAGAGGTTGGTAAGCTGAACGAAGACAGAGGGTGGTGGGAAGCATTCATTTGGAGTTCAGTTACTAGTGGTGTACCGCAAAGATATGTTTTGGGTCCACTGCTGTTTGTCATTCTTATAAACGATCAGGATGCGGGCATAGGGTGGGTTAGTAAACTTGCAGACGACTCCAAGGTTGATGGAGTTGTTGATAGTGACGAAGGATGTTGTAGGTTACAGAGGGACGTAGATAAACTGCAGCAATGGACTGAGAGGTGGCAAATGGAGTTCAATGCAGAAAAGTGTGAGGTGACTCACTTTGGGAGGAGTAACAGAAATGTAGAGTATTGGGCTAATGGGAAGATTCTTGGTTTGTGTAGGTGAGAAGAGAGATCTCCGTGTCCAGGTATATAGATTCTTGAAAGTTGCCAGCCAGGTTAATAGGATTGTTAAGAAGGCATATGGTGTTAGCTTTTATTGGTAGAAAGTTAATAATCACAACAAATGGTTAATTTGGAATCACTAGCTTTCAGAGCGCTGCTCCTTCATCAGGTGTTTGTCATCTTTATTGGTATAGGGATCGCGTTTCGAAACCATGAGTTTATGCTGCAGCTATACAAAATACTGGTGCGGCTGCACTTGGAGTATTGTGTACGCTTCTGGTCACCGCATTATCGGGAGGATGTGGAAGCTTTGGAAAGTGTTCAGAGGAGATTTACCAGGATGTTGCTGGTCTGGAGGGAAGGTCTTACAAGGAAAGGCTGAGGGACTTGAGGCTGTTTTCATTAGAGAGAAGAAGGTTAAGAGGTTACTTAATTAAGACACATAAGAAAATCAGTGAGTTAGATAGGGTGGACAGTGAGGGCCTTTCACCTCGGATGGCGATGGTTAGCACGATGGGACATAGCTTTAAATTGAGGGGTGGTAGATCTAGGACAGATGTCAGAGGTAGTTTCTTTACTCAGAGTAGTGGGGGCGTGGAACACACTTACCTGCAGCAGTAGTAGACTCGCCAACTTTTAAGGGCATTGAAATGGTCATTGGATAGGCATATTGATGAAAATGGGATCGTGTAGGTTAGATGGGCTTCAGATTGGTTTCACAGGTCAGTGCAACATGAAGGGCTGAAGGGCCTGCACTGTAAATTTTATGTTCTAAGAGCTCAATTTAAAGTCTCCTTCTTAAAGTCAGTGCAGCATTATAAAGTCATGTTTCTGCATTGGAAGTTCCCCTCCAAACCACTCACCGCCCTAATGTGGAAATATACTGTTGTTCCTTCAGTATTGCTGGGTAAAAATCCTGGAATTCCCTCCTTACTGGCACTGTACATCTGTCCAAAGCACAAATGGGCTGCAGTGGATCAAGAAGGGTACTTATCACCACCTCCTCAGGGGGCAACTCGGGACGGGCATTACGAGCTGGGCCAGATAGCAACACCCCAATCCCATAGATGTATACAAGGACAGACATATAATCTTCCATCAAAATATTTGGAATTTTCTGTGTTGGAGTACTGCCACTGAATCATGCCTAATGACGAAAAGTGATTTATGAATGTAGGTCCAGAGCCTATGATTTTAAATCTAAATTCTAGAGCTGTGTTTACCCCAAGTCTGCAATGCATGGGGTTGACAGCTGGTAGCTGGACATGTTGGAATCATTTACAGCTATCTGTAATTTCCATCTATTAGATCAGGGGAAGGCTTTTTTGCAGTTACACTGAAGTGGCAATTCATGGAATCCCTACAGAATGAAGGCAGGCCATTTGGCCCATCAAGTCCATACTGATCCTCTGAATAACACCCCATCCAGAACCACCCCCCTCTACCCTATCCCTGTAATCCTGCATTTCCCATGGCCAGGCCACCTAACCTACACATCCCTGTACACTATGGGCAATTTAGCATGGCCAGGCCACCTAAACTGCACATCTTTGGACTGTGGGAGGGAACCAGAATGCTTGGAGGAATTGCACACAGACATGGGGAGAATGTGCGAGCTCCACCCCCAAGGGTGTAGCTGAACCTGGTCCCTGGTGCTCTGAGGCAGCGGTGCTAACCACTGAGCTACCGTGCCACCGCATGGGCAAATCAGTGTCACAAATTTGACAAATCACCCTTGAAAAGTGTGAAGTTATCAGAATAATTTACTCGCGAGCTGGAGGTGTTGGGCAGAGAGTGGTGGCAAAATCACGAGGGAGTATTGACCATGCAGCTAGGGGAGCAGTGGGATTTTGCTTTTCCCTGCCCCTGATTTGTTTTTGTATATTTTGCGACTTGTTCAAGTGTGCAAGCATTCGTGCGTATTTCCTCCCTAACCATACATAAGCTGTTGTTTCCTGCTTTGAAAAGCCGCACACAGCTATTGCAGCCTTTCAAACCTCTGTTTATTCTCAAAGCTGTTGTTATATTGCATGAGACTGGGCTGGTGAAGCCAACTCCTGACAGACAGGGGTCTCTTGTGATTGCCTGAACCCTGTGCAAATGCATTACTTGCCTCAATTGGTTCTGAGCAGGTGTAAACACATGGTACAATAGAGCGAGTGAGACCTCTGTGTGGGAATGTCTCTCTGGGTTCTCTTACCCTCATTTTTTTTATTTCAGGGAGAAAGTCTGGTGATATCCAATTGGACAACATTTTAGTTATTTTTAAAGAGAAACCAACTATGTCACGACATTGCTACCAAATTCTTTCTTTAGTTCATTTCACAGGATGTGGGCAACGCTGGCAAGGATACCAATTATTGTCCATCCCTTGATGAGTGGGTAATGGTGAGCTGTCTAAGTTGTGTGAGCCTGTGTGAGATGGACCCCCTGAAATGCTAGGGAGTTCCAGTGACAAGAAGAGTCCATGATCTATGTCCAAGTTCACTTGGCTGTTTGACTTGGAAATGATGGTGTTCTCAACTTGCTGCTGTTCTATAGACTTGGACCGACGAGAGTTGGAACTGAGTTTTGCTGCTGATGTTGTATTTGTCAGTGATCTGCTGAGACCGTGTTGCAAATTTCCAATTGTGACTAAGTTGCTGCAGGCCCGAGTAGAGCCTCTCAGACAACTTGCAAAGTTATTCCATACGCGCACCACCCTCTGTGTGAACAGGTTGCCCCTTATGGAGTGGCATGGTGGCTCAGTGGTTAGTACTACTGCCTCACATCACCAGGGACCGAGGTTCAATTCCATCCTCAGGCAACTGTCTGCATGGGTTTCCTCCGGTCTCCTCCCACAGTCCAAAGATGTGCAGGTCAGGTGAATTGGCCATGCTGAATTGCACATTGTGTTGGATGCATTAGTCAGAGGGAAATGGGTCTGGGTAGGTTACTCTTTGGAGGGTCAGTGAGGACTTGTTGGGCCGAAGGGCCTGTTTCCACACTGTAGGGAATCTAATCTAACCTAAAAAATAGCATCTTTAATGTAAAATGTTCTAATACACTTCACAAGAAATTAATAAATGTTATTGCTCAAAGGAGAAAACATTGAAATAGGTGATCAAACGCTTGGTCAAATATCTTGATGGAAGGTGATCAATCTTTTTTTGTATTCATCCATGGGTATTGCTAGCTGTGCCAGCACTTATTGGCCATCCCTATTGCCTTTGACAAAATGGTGGTGAGCTGCCTTCTTGATATCCACTTGTCCATTTGCTGTGGGTAGACCCACAATGCCAATAAGGAGGGAATTCCAGGATTTTGACCCAGCAACACTGAGGGATACGAAATATATTTCCATGTCAGGATGGTGAGTGGTTTGAAGGGGAACATGCAGATGGTGGTGTTCCCACGTATCTGCTACCCTTGTACTTCTGGATGGAAGTGATCGTGGGAATCTGTAATGCTAACATTTTTTTTCACAGTTGCTGTCAGTCCTGAGTATTTTGATGTATCATGTCAAGGATGGTCTTAAAGGAGGAGAGCATGATGAATCACTTTTGGAGCACATGGCATTGCTTTGTAGAGAATTGTAGCAATTCCCTTTGTTTTAATGGACTTGCAGCCCATGAACGACATGCTGTGCAGTTCCTATGAACATCAAATTGAAATGCCACGTCACTTGCTCATAGGAAGTGATATATCTATTTCTGCATCTCCCAAGAACATCATGGCAATGAGGAAGTGCACAAAGATGGATTATAAAGCCAAACTCATGACAGTTATGTCACCTCTTGCTAACAAGAGGGGGTTGTGCTTAAATGCATGCAGTCTATGAAACAAGGTAAATGAGTTTGTAGCACAGATTGCAGTTGGTGGGTACGATGTTGTGGGATCAGGGATGGGAGTTAAATATCCAAGGATACACGTCCTGTCAAAAAGCTAGGCTGAAGGGTTAGGGTTATCTTTTTAGTATGAAATAAAACTGAGAACAAAAAGTGGCGTAGGGTTGGAAAGCATAAGGTCTGTGTGGGTATAGTTTAGGAAATGCAAAGAAATAAAGACCCTGATGGGAGTTATGTATAGCTCCCATGAGCAGCATTCAGAATGTAGGGAAGAAAATAAATCAGGGGATAGAAAAGGCACTCCGAAATAACAGGGGACTTGGATATGCTGATGGACCGGGAAAATCAGGTGGGTAGCAGATCGCAAGAAAAATAATTGTGAGATGCTAGGTGTTTTATTTTTAAGAGCAATTTGTGGTGAGCCCACTAGGGAATAGGCAGTAATGGATCTGGTGATGTGTAATGAGGCAAACTTGATGAGGACACTTTAAAGTGAAGGGACCCTTGGAGGCTGTAACCGTAATATGTTTGAATTCATCTTGCAGTTTGAGAGGAAGAAGTTTGAATTAGATGTAATGGTATTATAATTGAGTAAAGGTAACGACAAAGATGTGAGGGAGGAGCTGGCCAGAGCTGATTGGACGAGAAGCCTAGCAGGGAAGACAATGGAGCAGCAAGGGCAGGAGTTCCTGGGGGGTCATTTGAGAAGCACAGCAGAAATTCATCCCGAGGAAGGAGAAACGGACTAAGGGAAGGACAAGGCAACCAGTGTCAAGGACAGCGTAAAAACAAAAGGAAAAGCACACAGTGTGGTGAAGGTTAGTAGGAGGTCAAAGGATTGGGATGCCTTTTAAAACCAGCAGAGGATAACTGAAAAAAAAGCAACAAGGAAGCAGGAGATGAAATAAGAGGATAAGCTGGCTAGTAATACAAAAGGAGATTGCGAGAGTTTTTATTTTGGAAACAAGCGAGAGACAAAACTGGAGATTGGACCACTGGAAAATTAGGCTGGAGAAGTAGTAATGGGGAGCAATGAAATGGTGGAAGAACTGAATAGGTGCTTTACATCAGCCTTCACAAAGGAAGACACCAGCAGCATACCAAACTTCAAGAGAATCGGGGAACGGAGGTGAGTGTAATGGCCATCACTCAGGAGATGGTGCTGGGGAAGCCACAAGGTCTGAAGGATGGATACATCACCCTGTTCCAGAGGACTGCACCCCCAGGGTTCTGATGGAGACAGATGAGGAGATTGTGGAGGCATTCATGGTGATCGTTCATGAATCGGGGACGATCTGACAAAACTGGAAAATAACAAATGTAACATTCCTGTTTAACAAGGGAGAGGGGCAGTTAAGAGAAAGTTATAGGTCGGTTAGCCTGACCTCGGTCATTGCCAAGATTTTGGAATCTAATATTAGCAATGAGATTGCGATGTACTTGGAAGTGCATAGTAAAACAGGGCTGAGTTAGCACAGCTAGGTCAGGGGCCTGACCAAAACTCTCAGAATTCTTTGAGGAGGTAACGAACAGTTTCAACAAAGGAGAGCCAGTGGATGTTTAGATTAGATTACTACAGTGTGGAGACAGGCCCTTTGGCCCATCAACGACCCGCAACCCACCCAGACCCATTCCCCTACATTTACCCCTTTGCCTAACACTACAGGCAATTGAGCATGGCCAATTCACCTAACCTGCACATCTTTGGACTGTGGGAGGAAATCGGAGTACCCGGAGGAAACCCACGCAGACACAGGGAGAATGTGCAAACTCCACACAGTCAGTTGCCTGAGGCGGGAATTGAACCCGGGTCTCTAGCGCTGTGAGGCAGCAGTGCTAACCACCGTGCCGCCCACAAATGTTGACTTCTCCACCTCCGATGCTGCCTGGCTTGCTGTGTTCTTCCAGCCTCCTGCCTGTTTACTCTAATCCCTGAATAGGGGCAGGGTGAGCAAGAACATACATGTGGTAGGTAGGCCCTGCAAGAGCAAGCAGCCCTGAGATGCCCTGGTGCAGTCTGTGAGCTAGGTGCCTGTCCCTGCGCACAGCAGTATCTTAATAGTCACCAGTGCCCTGTAAGTGAATCAGGGATGTGCTGTAATGGCATGGAGAGACTGTTGTGATCTATCTGAATTTCCAGGAGACCTTTGACAAGGTGCCACGCGTGAGGCTGCTAAATAAGATGAGAGCCCATGGTATTCGGGACATGTACTGGAATGGACAGAGGGTTGGCTGACTGGCAAAAGGCAGAGAGTGAGGATAAAGGAGTGTTTCTCGAGAGGGCAGCTGGTGATTAGTGCAGTTCTGCAGAGGCTAGTGTTGGGACCACAGCTATTCATGTTATATATTGACAATGTGGATGAAGGAACTGAGGGCATAGTTGCTAAATTTGCAGATGACACAAATGAGAGGTGGCAGCACAGGTGATGTTGAGAAAACAGGAAAGCTGCAGAAAGACTTGCAGAGACCAGGAGAGTGGGCAAACAGGCAGAAGAGATACCAAGTGGGAAAGTGAGAGGTTATTTATGCACTTTGGTAGGAAGAATACAGGCATAGGAGAAAGTGAGGACTGCAGATGCTGGAGATCAGAGTCCAGAGTGTGGTGCTGGAAAAGTACAGCAGGTCAGGCAGCATCCGAGGAGCAGGAGATTTGATGTTTTGGGCATAAGCCCTTCATCAGGAATGAAGCATAGACTATTTTCTAAACAGGGAAAGGCTTCAGAAGTCTGAAGCTAAGAGGGACTTGGGAGTCCTGGTTCAGGATTCTCTTAACAGTTAACGTGCAGGTTCAGTTGGCAGTGAGGCAAGTAAGTTCAATATTCACATTCATTTCAAGAGGACTAGAATACAAGAGCAGGGATGTACTGCTGAGGCTGTATAAGGCCTAGTCAGACTGCATTTGGAATATTGTGTGCAGTCCTGAGTACTGTATCTAAGGAAGGATGTGCTGGCATTGGAGGGGGTCCAGAGGTGGTTCACAAGAATGATGCTGAGGATACAGGGCAGTCATATGAAGAGTGATTGAGGAGTGTGGTTCTGCATGTGCTGGAGTTTAGGTTTCAATGAGGTCATCTCATTGAAACTTGCAGAAGACTGAGGGGCCTGGATAGAGTGGATATAAAGAAGATGTTTCCACTAGTAGGAGAAACTAGGACCTGAATACACAGCCTCAAAGTGAAGGGATGACCCTTTAGAACTGAGAATGAGAAGGAATTTCTTCAGCCAGAGGGTGGTTAGTCCGTGGAACTCATTGCTGCAGAGCACTGCGGAGGCCAAGTCACTGAGTTTATTTAAGACCGAGATAGATATGTGCTTGATTAGTAAGAGGATCACAGGTTATGAGGAGAATGATGTGTCAGCTATGATTGCATAGGCCGAATTGCTTAATTCTGCTTTGATATCATATGGTCTAAGATAAATAATTTGGTGATGTTGAGAAATAAATGTTTTACAAGGTACCCTGCACGTGGAATCTTTCAGGTCTGTCTGAATATGCTGAGTTTACCATCTGAAAGACAGCACCCCATAATACTGCAGGATGCCCTTGGTTGATCAGTAAGCTTTCATTATGAAGCCAAGTCCCAAGGAACGACACTGTCTCCTTTGTACTCTGAGCCGAGAGTGCTGGGACTGAGCGAAGCTGATCACTCTCCTTGGAGCTGGGTTGACTTGTCCAAATCATCTTGACCCAAAGCAGTTTGCAATGTCTGTGCAGATAGCAAAGAAGGGGGGAGAGAGAGGGCAGAGTATCCTGTCTGTGTGCTTCTGTTTATTTTGAGTGACATTTGCCTTGGTTGCATGTGACCTCCCTTTTCTAGGCCGAGCAGGTAATGGGGTCCCATTCAAACAGAGCAGGTAAAACATTGGCTGCACTAGGCCTGCAATCCACTCCTAGAGTACAGGTCTCTCAGGCCTGGGGTTTTACATGGCCTCTGGCCTTCTGGAATGCTGAAGTGTATTCCATGGTTCTGCTCTGAGTGCAAAGCGGTCAGTGTCCCATCATCATCCCTCCCTCTCTGCTTCTCTGAGATAGCATTGAACAGAAAATGAAATCTCCCCATCGCTGGCCCAACTATGATGGGGGGTGGGGTTGTGAGGGATCCCAGTTTGAGCAGAGCATCTTCAAAACATGACAACTGAGCCAAGAACATGGTCCTGCTAATCTCACAGTACAAGAAGACAAACTAAAGTCACGCAAAATCAAATTCTGATGCAGGTGAAAACGATGACAGAATCATTTTTTTGTGAATTATGACAGGAAACAGATAACGAGCTGTAATGGGAAAGTTATGGGTCTGTTTTTGGGTGAGGCACAAAGTCACCGAATCTCCCATTGGATTCAGACACCATGTGTTGTGAATTAGGCATTTTAAGGAATTTAATGATCTGAAAATTGAATATTTTTGTGCAAATTGCCCTTTTGCCAGCTCTTCGGTATTGTTAATCATCGTGGAGGCTGATGTATTTAATCAGCTGCTCTTGGAGTTTTATTGGTCACTGGTGAGTAATTGGGCTGAAGGGAGGTTTCAGATTTTTGGCACTGAACAGGATTTTCTAACAGTTATATCGGAGTTTCAGGGGGACTGGGATTAAAATTATCCAGATGCCACCAGTCCTGTGCCAGCAACTCAACTCTGGTGGTGATTGGGGTGTGGGGCTGAACACGAGGTGAGGGGACTGTGGGAGGGAGAGCTCATCTTTCTGTTGTTCCCTCCCCCACCTTTTTGTTTTTAATTTTCCTGCCCAGTGTGGTTACTTAACTTCAGATCGTTGAAACCGGGCGACTGATTTAACTCCTTGCCTGCTGGCTCTGCATTCTGTCTGCTTCGGCAACCTTCAGTTGTTGTCTGAACCCAATCCCCAGGGAAGGAGTGGAAAATATTCTGCTGTCATTGTCCCTTTAAGCAGTACAGGGCAGCAAAGGGGCGATGATTGTTCTTGAGGATGTTTTGTGTACTTGTCTTATTAGAGCCACACCCTTGTTTCTTTTACAATTTGGTTTAGCAACACGAGATCCCACAATCAGATAAAACTTATCTGTTCAAAACACTTTTTGAGCTCTCTTTTCTGGTCTCAGGTTTTGACCATGGCTGTGTTTTGTTCGAGTTGTTTTTCACAGCTCTGCGTGCTAGCTTGAGTGATATCATTCTGTCACATTGCAGCCTGACTTAGTCACAAACACCTGGACTTCAAGGAGCTGGTGACTGCTGGCCAGAGTTCTGAGTTTTGGCAGGGCAAGATCCATATAACAAGCTGGTCCTGTCTCTCATGCTCACTTCTATGCACTGTCCTACCATTATCCCCAAAATGTGCATTGTTCACAATTTCCAAAGACGTGACCTTCAAACTCAATATTCGATTTCTCATCAGGATCTTTAAATGTTCCTATCTTTTTATATAAATGGTAAAACAGTAAAGTCACCATAATCTTCTCAGATCATTGGGCAGCTCTCTCGTGAGAGAGAGAGTTACAACTCTCACAACACCAGGGTATAATCCAACAGGTTCATTTGAAAGTACAAGATGTCAGAGCTCTGGTCCTTCAGCGCGCAGCTACTGGGGCAGGTAGATTAGATTAGATTAGATTCCCTACTGTGTGGAAACAGGCTCTTCGGCCCAACAAGTCCACACTGATCCTCTGAAGAGCAACCCACCCAGACCCATTCCCCTCTGACTAATGCACCTAACACTGCGGGCAATTTAGCCTGGCCAATTCACCTGACCCGCACATCTCTGGGCTGTTGGAGGAAACCAGAGAAACCCACACAGACACGGGGAGAACATGCAAACTCCACACAGATAGTTGCCTGAGGTGGGAATTGAACCCCAGTCCTTGGCGCTGTGAGGCAGCAGTGCTAACCACTGAGCTACCGTAGGACACAATTTATAAGTCAAATATCACAGTGTCATACAACCGATGTAATGCATTAGACAAACCGCGATTGCTGTTAGAATGGGGAAGCAGGTTTTGATTGATTAATGTGTAAATCTCAGAATTTCTCTGAAATAACAGCCCCGAGATAACCTCAGGTTTTTTCAGTGGATAACAAAAGGTCACATCTCAACTCAGACAATGCAATAAAGGTTAGGGATTAGAGTCTGTCTGAATCCCAATTTGGAGTCAGACTGGTTTTAATTCCAAAGTAGGAATTTGTAAAATGCCACATTGATTACCTGCCTCCAGATTGTGGTTTTTTTTGATAAATTAGAATGTATCCGCAAATACAAATCTGCAAATGCAAATTCACCCCATCAATTTAGAGGTGTGTGTGTGTGTGCGTGCTTGATAGAGTGTGTGTCTGTGATAGGGTGAGAGTGCACGTGTAATTATGTGTGTGAGAATGTGAGAGTTTATACTGTAGTGGGGTCACCTGTAGTGTGACATGAATCCAATATCTCTGTTAATGATGAATGCATGGGTACTGAGCTTAGCTATCAGATTCTCTCTTTCACAAACACACACTTTCCCTTTCCCTCTCCCTCTCCTTGTCTCTCTCTCTCTCTCTCTCTCTCTCTCTCTCTCTCTCTCTCTCTCTCTCTCCCTCTCTCTCTCCTTCTCTTCCCCCTCTCCCCCCCACTCTGTCACAAACACACACACGCGCGCGCGTGCTTTCCCTCTCCCTCACACACCCAGTTTCCCTCTCCCTCACACAGGGAGAAGGTGAGGACTGCAGATGCTGGAGATCAGAGTCAAAAGTGTACTGTTGGAAAAGCACATCTGCTGGGCTTTTTCAGCACTACACTCTCGACTCTCCTGTGCACACACGCACACGCACATACTTTCCCTCTCCCTCACATGTACGCGCACACAATTTCCCTCTCCCTCACACGTGCGCATACAAGCGTTCCCTCACACACACGCACGCACACATTCCCTTTCCTGTATACAAACACGCGCGCAAACACACATCCCCTCTCCCTCACGCACACATGCCTGCACACACTTTCTTTCTCCCTCATGTACACACATGCACACTTTCCCTCTCCCTCACACACACTTGCACGCACACACATACTCTCCCTCTCACTCACACACACATGCACACACACATTCCCAAGGCTCAACCCACAGCAGTTTGAACAGACTGCAGCTGTTCAAAATGGCAGCACACCCCCACCTTCTGGAGGTATGCCTGTCTGCTATGAATGAATTACAAAAGGAACTTTGGAATACTGTGGTCTTTGGTTGTAGCTCAGAGAGGTCTTCATGCAAGCTATCTCTAAGTATCTCCTCCGAACGAAGTGCAATCAAGTCAAGTTTCCACAGTCCTGCCAGACCATAGGGCTGTGCTGTTATTGGAGAGAGACAACTGGTGATGACTTAATCTGAGGGCCATCACACCTCAGGTGAGGGGAAAGGTTGAGAAGGAGAGTCCTTCGTGAAAGCCTCAGCCAGTATGAGGATTGAACCCGCACTGCTGACCTTAGCAGGCCAACTGTCCAGCCAACTGTGCTAAACCAACCCCCCCCCCACTCCCATCCGTTCGGTGTGACTCCCCTGCCTTTTCCCCATGACCTTGCAAAGGTCTTGCTTTCACATTGTACTCCTGTTTATGAATACACCGGCAGGCAGGGGATTGTGGATCAGGTAGATCCGCCCCACCAGACAATGGTGGATCAGGTATGACTGCATAATGGATCCATTTTACAGGAATGTTAGCCTTCCTCTCGCAATGATGTACATGATGAAAATCCGAACAAGGAACAAGAGTAGGCCCCTCTGTCCTTTGATCCTGTTCACTATTTGAGACGATCACAGCTGATCACCCCTACCTTCCTGCACAGCCCAGATAATCTCTCCTTCCCTTTTGGTCATCAAGAGTCTAACTACCTCTGCCTTAAACATATTTAAAGATTCTGCATCGACTGCCTTTTGAGGAAGGGAATTCCAAAGTCTATCAACTTTCTGAGAGAAAAATCAATGTTTTGTCATTTTTGATTTATATGCGCATTCCCTTATTGTAACCTCTAGTTCAGATTCTCCCACGAGGGGAAATGTACTTTCCAATCCATATAGGTCCCCTCAGGATCTTGTATTTTTCAATTGGGTCACCTCGGACTCTTCTAAGCTCCAGATCATACAGGTCGAGTCTGTCCAGCCTTTTCTCATTCCTGGTATTGGTCTAGTAAGCCCTCTCTGAATTGCTTTCAACACGTTAACATTCTACTATAGGTACGGTGACCAGTTCTGTCACAGTACACCAGATGCAGGTATAACTGAAGCATAAACTTCCTGCTCTTGTATTTAATTCCCTTTACAATAAACCATGTTATCCTATTAGTTTTCCTGATTACTTGTTACAGTACCTTGTTCCAATGCTGCTTCTTTAACAAATTTACTCTGTCCTTGATTTTTTCGAGAGGGATCGTAAAGGCAGAGGTGCCGAAATGTCTGAACTGGCTACTTTATTAATGGCTCGCAGATGCTGCCGAAGTCAACAATCACAAAAGGCTTTCAGGATTTTTTTTAAAAAACACTTGCACGCTGAAAGAGGAGCAGCCACTTCTCCCAGTTCTGGGGTTTTTCTAGCTTTGGGTTAGTTTTAGCTGGGGACCCGAAGAAACAGCTCCATGCTGATCATCTCCCTCCGACGTCTACCTCTCCTGTAAGATCCTATGATTGAATTTACCTTTTTGCCAAGGGGTGTGTTTATGTGGTGTTGCAGATTGCCTTATGAGAAAAGGCTAGACAGGCTAGGCCTGTATGATCTGGAGTAAAAAGTGAGGTCTGCAGACGCTGGAGATCAGAGCTGAAAATGCGTTGCTGGTTAAAGCGCAGCAGGTCAGGCAGCATCCAAGGAACAGGAAATTTGACGTTTTGGGCAAAAGCCGAAGGGCTTTTGAAGGGCTTTTGCCCGAAACGTCGAATTTCCTGTTCCTTGGATGCTGCCTGACCTGCTGCGCTTTAACCAGCAAAGCATTTTCAGCTCTGTATGATCTGGAGCTTAGAAGAGCCCAAGGTGACCCAATTGATGCATACAAGATCCTGAGGGGACTCGTATGAGTGGATGAGGAAAGCTCTTTAAGTTGTGTTTTCATGTCGGTTGAGTTTTCAAAGAGTTATGTTATTCTAAATTCTAATTTCTTTTGTTCATGTGTAAATAAATTCTGTTTTGTTTAAAACGGAGTGGTTTGACCAGCTGCATTGCTCCTGGAATATCCAGCTCCATACCTTCCACCCTTTCATCGAAATAATTTGTAAGGAGTTGAGTCCCAAGCATGACCCCCATGGCATAACCTCTTGTGGCACCCTAAGAACCCGAGAAACTCATTTATTCCTACTCTGCTTCTTGTTAGTTGGCCAATCTTCTATCCATGCCAATGTTACCAACTACACCATGCGCTTTTGTTTTCCACAATAACCTTTGATTTGGCATCTTATTAAATATCTTCAGAAAATCTAAATATAGGGCATCCCCTGGTTTCCCTTTCCCTACAGCACAAGTTACTTCTTCAAAGAACTCCGATAAATTAGTAAAACCGTGATTTCCTTTTGACAAAACCATATTGGCTCTGCCTGATTAGATTGAACTTATCCAAGTGCCATTTTATAACCTTTTTAATAACAGCTTCTAACATTTTCCCTTTGACAAATATTAAGCCAACTGACCTGTCATTTCCTGCTTTCTGCCTTTTCAAAAATAAGGAGTTACTTTTGTTATTTTCCAATCTAATGAAACCTTCCCCAAATCTAATAAGATTTGGAAAATTGAAACCAACACATTGACTGCCTCAATAGCTGCCACTTTGAAAGCTCTGGGATGAAATCTGACATTATGTCTGGGATTTCTTAGTAAAGGCAGTTAGATTTTCAGGTGGATGTGGAGCTGATGCTGTGGATTACACCTTTTACTAGTGGAATGGTATCCAGTGTTGTTAATACTGGCCACGTCCTCCCTGATCTAGACCTAGATCTCTGAGCAGGTGGATCAGAAAATAACTACAATATAAAAATGAGGAATTGACACCATTATTTGGTCTATAGTCCCAATGTTCAAAGGATTTTGAGAGGCCTTTTGTTTATGTGTAAACAGATGAGACTTCAGGCCAAAGGGATCATGTATAATGAAAGGGAAGTGGACAGTTCTCTAGCTGAGCTGAGTTGCGCTGAGCGGTTTTAGTTCTCTTGAACTGGGAAGTTCAACAGGGAGCTGTGGAGAAACTTTCTCTCTTTTCTGCCCTTCAACTTCAACCTGTCAGTGTGTGTTCATTTCGGAACGGCACAATGAAGTCTATTTGGCTTGAGTTCTGTAGGGATTCTTTATTCTGTTCTTTGTGTTTCATTGTGTAACTTTGTGAATATTGTGTAAATTTTTGTCTTTTAAAATCTAGTAGTCAACCTAAACTGCCTTACTCTGGGTGATTTTCATTGTACACTTACTGAAACAAACTGCAAAGTTATGGTCTGGAGCTGCCTGCTTCAAAATGTTTTGAGTAGTCTGGCCGAGCCCACAGCAATTTGCACTTCCTGCCTTCTCCAGGTTGAATTCCATTTGCCAAACTTTCCACTCACTCGACCAATGTGCTTAACAGCCATCCCTTTCACTACCTGGCCAAATATTGTCTTTTCTGCAAATTGCCCAATCTTGTCTCTCGCATTTAACTCAAATTTATTAACAGCAGGGGCCACATTGCTGAGCCTTGTAAATATCACTGGAAACTACTTCCATTCACAAAAGAACCCCTTCATTTCCTTGCACTGAGCTAAGTTTGGATCCAACTCATCACATTTCCATAGACCTGATGAGCTTTCTTTGTAATGGTCTGCCTTGTTAGATTCTGGATGTGTGTTGCTGGAAGAGCACAGCAGTTCAGGCAGCATCCGAGGAGCAGTAAAATCGATGTTTCGGACTGCTCCTTGGATGCTGCCTGAACTGCTGTGCTCCTCCAGCACCACTCATCCAGAATCTGGTTTCCAGCATCTACAGTCATTGTGGTGAATGACAATGACCTTCAAACCATGAATGAGAAATTCAACCACTTCATAACGAACTGAGGAATTCAACACCACCCTCTCATCCCTACACTATCCCCACTCAAGTGAAAAGGCTGCGGCAGCAATGCAATCATTAAAAGGGTCATAAGGAAATTATACAAATCCATCACAGACTTGTACAAGGCAACCCTAGAGTGGGAAAACACACCCACTGAAGCCATGCGAAGGTAGTCTAGTCTAAAGACTAATGTCATACTGTACCCACGCTGCTGTTCCAGTAATGAGTAAATAATGAAACCAGAAGTAACAACTGCCGTGAGTAACAGAATCACGATGAAATGACAGAAAGTTAAATTTAACTTTGATAAAACTGTCAAATCATTACCAGAGCTGAGTACTGTAAAAGCCAATCAGTCAGGGAGTAATGTTTAATGTTCCGAACAAGAGTCAGCCTACAAGGGGAATGTGCTGAGCAGTTATAACTCGATCATACGCAATGAGACAACAGGCAGATATACCAGCACAAGCACAAATATCTGTGTACATCTACTGCAGGCAGGAGATCCAGAAGATGTGATCCCCTTGCTGGCACAGGACCACCATCATAGAAGGTTGACATAGAGCAGTACAGGAGAGGGACAGGCCCTTCAGCCCTCACTGTTGTGCTGAACTTGCCACCAAATGAAACTAAAGCCTTCAGCCTGCCTTTGGTCCATATCCCTGCATTCCACGCGTATTCAGGTGCTTAAATGAAAATCCCTAAAAAGCCCCTATCATACCTACCTCCACCACCAGCCCTGGCAGCGCGTTCCGGACTCCTACCACTCTCTGTATGCAAAAACACTTGCCCCTCACATATCTTTTCAACTTTCTCCCTCTCACCCTTGGGCTTGGATGGGCGCAACATCGAGGGCCTGTACTGCGCTGTATTTTTCTATGTTCACCCTAAATGCATGTCCCCTGGTTTTAGACCTTTCAATTCTGGAGAAAAAGTTCTGACCGTCAACCCTACCTATGCACCTCAATTTTATAGACTTCTATCGAGTCTCCTCCACCGCTGCAGAGAAAGCAATCTGAGTTCCAGAGATCCACTATTTCCCAGCATCGGAAGTGGATCAGTGAGCACAGGATGACACCCAGCCCCCACTGGCCTGATTCCAAGAAAAGGAACACCACCCCCAGGAGGGAGCAGAAATCAAGTGAACATCGACAATAATGCATGTGTGCACCACTGGGAGAGCAGTAACATTTCAAGGCCTCCAGAAATGATTTAAATTTTAATGTTGCTTCATGATAGTGCAAAAGCAGTCACATGACTATCAGTGGCTGCTATCAAAGACACACATCACTTGGAACACACCCCGTGTAACCTGTCGCCATCTTGATGCTGTTGAATGATCGAACTTTCACAGTTCTTTGGGGTTGGAGATTTCCAAAGCTTTGGGGAGCGGCACAGTGTCTCAGTGGTTAGTACTGCTGCCTCACAGCACCAGCGTCCCAGGTTCGATTCCAGGCTCATGTGATTGTCTGTGTGGGATTTGCACATTCTCCTCATGTCTGCGTGGGTTTCCTCCTGGTGCTTGGGTTTCCTCCCACAGTCCAAACATGTGCAGGTCAGGTGAATTGGCCATGCTAAATTGCCCATAGTGTTAGGTGCAGCAGTCAGAGGGAAATGGGTTTGGGTGGCTTAGTCTTTGGAGGGTCAGTGTGGATTGGTTGGGCCGAAGGGCCTGTTTCCACATTTTAGGGAATCTAATCTAAGCTTAAGGGAATCTAATCTTTACCACTCTCTGGGTGAAGAAATGTTTCCTCACTTCAGCTCAATAACTCACTCTGAAATGGTGCCCTCCTCTCAATTTCAAGACAGCTTGAAAGCATCCTTCCTGTATCTAGCCAGTCAAACCCTTTCAGAATTTTGTAAGCTTCAATGAGGCCTCAACAGAGTACAGGTTTGGTCTCCATATAGGAATCCTTCACCATCCCAGAAATCTTCAATCAACTCCATCTATGGCAAACATATCCTCCCATTGAGCCATAGCAACAATACAGCACAGGAGGGAATCATTCAGCCCCATCTTGTCCATGATGTCCCTTTCCAATCCCATATCCCTGAACACAGCCCATAGCCCTGCAGCTTACAGCACCGAAGATGCAGATCCAGATACTGTTTCAAAGCACTATGGGTCTCTGCCTCCATCACCAACTCAGGCAATGAATTCCAGACCCCTGCCATCCTCTGCATAGAAAACATCACATCCTCACTAATCACTTAGTTTCAATCTCTGACTCTGGTTTTTGAACTCTCAGCCAAGGGAAACAAATTCCTCCATCTAGCCTATATATATATTGCTCACAATTATATATACTGTAAAAATGTCACCCTGCCACACCTCCACCATCGGCCCAAATGCCTTCTCTATTCCAAGGATAACCACCCCAACCTCTCCAATCTCCCCTCATCACTACAATTCTCCAGCCCTGGCAACATTCCAGTGAATTCTCACTGCACTCTCTCCTCCCTGGAATGTGGTGACCAGAACTGCACAGAGTAATCCAGGTGTGGCCTCACCACTGTCTTACACAGTTTCATCATTATATCCCAACTTTTGTATTCTATCCCTTTGTCAATGAATGAGAGCGTTCCATCTGCCTTCTTCACTACCTTGGCGAAAGTGAGGACTGCAGATGTTGGAGATTAGAGTCGACACCTGTACTGCTACCTTCAGGGACTTGCACAGCAAGATCTCTCCCTACATCCAACCCCCTCAGTGTATTCCCATTATTGTTGATTCCCTTTTACTGTCTGACCACCCTAAATGCATTACCTCACACTTATCAGAGTTGAACTGCATCTGCCACTTTCCTGCCCACTTCACCAACCCATTTCTATCATTGTGGATCTTACAGCTATCCCCTTCACAATCCATGAACAGCCAATGTTTGTGTCGTCTGCAGATTTCCCAATTGTGCCTCCCATGTTCAAGTCCAAATCAGTAACGTATAAAACAATCAGCAGGGGTCCCAACATCAAGCCCTGCGGATTGCCACTTGAAACAGCTTCTATTCACAAGGGCAACCATCAACCATTACCCCTTGTTTCTGTTATTAAACCAGCTTTGGATCCAATTCAACACATTACCCTGTACCCCACAGGCTTTTACCCTTTCTGGCCAGTCTGCCTTGTGGGTCCTCGTCCAATGCCTTACTAAAATCAATGTAGGCATCATCCACTGCACCACCCTCACTGACCTCCCTGTCACTTCCTCAAAGAATTCAATCAAATTTGTAAGCCATGAGTTTCCTTTAACAAAGCCACGTTAACCATCCTTGACTAGTCCTTGTCTTTCTAAATGACAGTTTTATCTGATCTCTTGGATATAATCATTTGCTCACTGACTAACTGGCCAATAGTTGTTTGGCCTTCCCTTTGTAACCTTTTTAATCATCGGAAAACATTTGCATTCCTCCGGTCCTCCTGCACCTCACCTGTACCTAGTGAAGGTTGGCAAACGATCCTCAGAGCATCTGTCAGTTCCTCCCTGACCATCTTCAACATCACAGAGAACAAGCCAGCCTATCCCGGCGACGTATCCACTTTCAGGGATTCTACATCCTGTAGCACTTTATCTCCATTTTGATTATTTTGTTCAATATTTCACTCTGCTCCTCTTGAATTCCTGTATCTATACCATTTCTTTTCGTTTGTGAATATGGAGACAAAAAAAAATCATTTCAATTTCTTCCCATATCCTCTGCATATTCATACAAGTTCCCTTCTTCATCTCTGATAGGTCCCACCTATTCCTTAACTATCCTTTTGCTCTTCATATACTGGTAAAACATCTTTGGGTTTCCCTCAATCTTGCTTGCTAGTAATCTTTCATGCCCTCTCTTTGATTTCCTAGTTTCTTTTTTAACTTGATCCCTGTACTTCCTATACTCCTCCTAGCTTTCTACAGAGATGAGTATTTTGTGACTTTCATAAACATCCTTTTTCAGTTTAATCTTTCCTTGTATTTTTCTAGGCAACCAGAGGGGTCTAGACTTGGCAGGATCATTCTTATTTTTGGAGGAGACATGTCTGCTTTGTGCCCTAAAGACCTTATATGTTAGTGTCTCCCACTGATTTATCCTTTGGGAGTCCTGTCCAGTCCACCTCAGCCAAGTCATTTCTCACTTTTGTGAAGTTTGCCTTCCCCCATTTTAAAACTTTTCTTCCTGATTTATCTCCGTCCTTTTCCATAGTAATAGTCAATCTAATTGAATTGGAGGCATGATTTCCAATATGGTGACCCACTGTCACTTCACCCACTTTATTATCTTCACTTCCCAAAACTAAAGCTAGAATTGTGTTTCTCCCCTCAGTGGTCTTGTCACATATTGTGTAAATATAATTTCTGGACATTGTGCATACATTTTCACCTTTATATTTTTTTGAAACCCGGTTCATATTGAGATAGTTAAAGTCTCCTACTGTTATTAGCCTCTTATTCCTGTAGGAGAATGTGAGGTCTGCAGATGCTGGAGATCAGAGCTGAAAATGTGTTGCTGGAAAAGCGCAGCAGGTCAGGCAGCATCCAAGGAACAGGAGATTCGACGTTTCGGGCATAAGTCCTGAAGAAGGGCTTATGCCCGAAACATTGAATCTCCTGCTCCTTGGATGCTGCCTGACCTGCTGCGCTTTTCCAGCAACACATTTTCAGCTCTAATTCCTGTAGGCAAACATTCTTTTATCTCCCCTCACGATGTGGGTGGTCTGTAATTTATTCCTAAACTCAACCCATAATTAACTCATTTGTTAATCTGTTTAGTTTATCATCCCTTGTTATACAGTCATAGAGTCATAGAGATGTACAGCATGGAAACAGACCCTTTGGTCCAACCCGTCCATGCCGACCAGATATCCCAACCCTATCTAGTCTCACCTGCCAGCACCCGGCCCATGTCCCTGCAAACACTTCCTATTCATATACCCATCCAAATGACTTTGTTGCAATTGTACCAGCCTCCGCCACTTCCTCTGGCAGCTCATTCCATATACATACCACCCTCTGTGTTAAAAAGTTGCCCCTTACGTCTCTTCTATACCTTTCCCCTCTAGTTCTGCACTCCCTGACCCCAAGGAAAAGACTTTGCCTATTTATCTTATCCATGCCCCTCATGATTTTGTAAACATCTATAAGGTCACCCCTCAGCCTCCGATGCTCCAGGGAAAATAGCCCCAGCCTGTTCAGCCTCTCCCGATAGCTCAAATCCTCCAACCCTGGCAACATCCTTGTAAATCTTTTCTGAACCCTTTCAAGTTTCTCAACATCTTTCCAATAGGAAGGCAACTAGAATTGCATGCAATATTCCAACAGTGGCCTAGCCAATGTTCTCTACAGCTGCAACATGACCTCCCAACTCCCAAAGGAAAGCATACCATATGCCTTCTTCACTATCCTATCCACCTGCGACTCCATTTTCAAGGAGCTACAAACCTGTACTCCAAGGTCTCTTTGTTCAGCAACATTCCCTCGGACCTTACCATTAAGTGTATAAGTCCTGCTAAGATTTGCTTTCCCAAAATGCAGCACCTCGCATTTATCTGAATTAAACTCCATCTGCCACTTCTCAGCCCGATGGCTCATCTAATCAAGATCCTGTTGTAATCTGAGGTAACCCTCTTCACTGTCCACTACACCTCCAATTTTGGTGTCATCTACAAACTTACTAACTATATCTCTAATGCTCACATCCAAATCTTTTATCTAAATGACAAAAAGTAGAGGACCAGCACCATAATTGCAATTGATTCTTTAACCAATGCCACTATCCCCTCCTTTTCTGTTACCCACTCCATCCTGCCTGAAAACTCCACATCCTGGGATATTGCACTACCAATATTGCCCTCTTTTAGCCAGATATCTGTTGTAGAATTGACATTGCCCTGCCACATGTCTATCTGCGCCCTTAGTTCATTTACTTTGTCTGTAATACTCCTTGCATTGAAGTATAAACAGCTCATCCCTTTGGATGCTTTTTAACGCGTGTTTCTTTACCAAATAATGGTAAAGAAACTTCCTGCTTCCCAATCTGAATATGACCCATCTAAGCCTCCAGTTTGGTTCCTATCCCCCTGCCAGATGGATTTGGTCCCGAGACCAGAACTCCAAGCAAATGGCAGGCACTCCCTCACCCACAATAATTATAGCAAGCCGTCTTTACACCTTTACTCAAACTGGCTTGCTCTGGAGGCCAGCACAACATTAACCTCCCTAATTACTTGCTGCTCCTGCACATTCACATTGAGTAAGTCATGACCTGACCAAAGACATCCAAACCATTTCAGACTCCGACATTTCCCAACCTCTCACCATTTAAGAAATACTTCTTATTTTTGCTTTTCCATTTCCACATTCTTGCCCCTTCACACAACCTGGCTATATTCCCCTGAAGTCTCTTTTCATCGTCTTCATGACTTGGAAATATTATATTTGGTCCATATTCAAATCATTGATATAGATTGTGAACAGCTGGAATCTAAGCACAGATCCCATTTTTTTTTGAGCAAGTAACTCTAATAAAACAGGTCATGCTCGACTTAAGACATTAACTCGGTTTCTCTCTCCATAGATGCTGCCAGACCTGCTCAGTTTTCCAGCACTTTCTGTTTTTATTTTGGATTTCAAGCATCTACATCATTTTGCCTTTTGCCTTTATTTAACCTGAGAATGACATGTTTATCACTAACTTGTCTTCTGTCTGTTAAACAATTCTTAATTTCTCAAAGGATCATCACTGTGTAACGGGACAGAGTCAGTGTTTTATTCAGTAGAAAGTGGGGACTACAGATGCTGAAGATCAGAGTCGAGAGTGTGATGCTGGAAAGCGCAGCAGGTCAGGCTGCATCCAAGGAGCAGGAGAGTCAATGTTTCAGGCATAAACCCTTCATCAACTTCATTCCTGATGAAGGGCTTTCGCCTGAAATGTCAATTCTCCTGCTCCTGGAATGCTGCCTGACCTGCTGTGCTTTTCCAGCACCACACTCTCGACTCTGTTTATTCAGCAGGGTAAGGGTCACTCACTGAGTAACTGCATAGAGTCAGTGTTTAGTCAGCAGGGTAAGGGTCACTCACTATGTAATTGGACAGAGTCAATGTTTATTTAGCAGGGTAAGGGTCACTTACTGTGGAACTGCACAGAGACAGTGTTTATTCAGCAAGGTAAGGGTCACTTACTGTGGAATTGGACAAACTCAGTGTTTATTCAACAGGGTAAGTGTCACTCACTGTGTAACTGGACAGAGTCAGTGTTTATTCAGCAGGGTAAGGGTCACTCACTATGTAATTGCACAGAGACAGTGTTTATTCAGCAGGGTGAGGGTCACTCACTGTGTAACTGGACAGAGACATTGTTTATTCAGCAGGGTAAGGGCCACTTACTGTGTAACTGCACAGATGCAAATGTGTTGCTGGTCAAAGCACAGCAGGCCAGGCAGCATCTCAGGAATAGAGAATTCGACGTTTCGAGCATAAGCCCTTCATCAGGATCACTCACTGTGTAACTGTACAGAGACAGTGTTTATTCAGCAGGATAAAGGTCACTCACTATGTAACTGTACAGAGTAGTCTTTATTCAGCAGGGTAAGGGTCACTTACTGTGTAACTGCACAGAGACAGTGTTTATTCAGCAGGGTAAGGGTCACTCACTGTGTAACTGGACAGAGACAGTGTTTATTCATGAGGGTAAGGGTCACTCACTATGTGACTGCACAGAGTCAGTGTTTATTCAGCAGGGTAAGGGTAACTCATTGTGGAGCTGTACAGAGTCAATGTTTATTCAGCAGGGTAAGGATCACTCACTGTGTAACTGAACAGAGACACTGTTTATTCAGCAGGATAAAGGTCATTCACTATGTAACTGTACAGAGTAGTCTTTATTCAGCAGGGTAAGGGTCACTTACTGTGTAACTGCACAGAGACAGTGTTTATTCAACAGGGTAAGGGTCACTCACTGTGGTGCTGTACAGAGCCAGTGTTTACTCAGCAGGATAAGGGTCACTTACTGTGGAACTGGACAGATTCAGTGTTTATTCAGCAGGGTCAGGGTCACTCACTGTGTAACTGTACAGAGTCAGTGTTTATTCAGCAGGTAAGGGTCACTCACTATGGAATTGCACAGAGTCAGTGTTTATTCAACAGAGTAAGAGTCAATCACTGTGGAACTGTACAGAGACGGTGTTTATTTAGCAGCGTAAGGGTCACTCACAGTGTAACTGGACAGAGTCAGTGCTTATTCGGCAGGGTAAGGGTCACTCACTGTGTAACTGTGCAGAGACAATGTTTATTCAGCAGGGTAAGGGTCATTTACTGTGGAACTGTACAGAGACGGTGTTTATTCAGCAGGGTAAGGGTCACTCACTGTGTAACTGTACAGAGACAGTGTTTATTCAGCAGGGTAAGGGTCACTCACTGTGTAACTGTACAGAGACAGTGTTTATTCAGCAGGGTAAGGGTCACTGTGTAACTGTACAGAGACAGTGTTTATTCAGCAGGGTAAGGGTCACTCACTGTGTAACCATACAGAGTCGATGTTTATTCAGCAGGGTAAGGGTCACTTACTGTGGACTAGACAGAGTCAGTGTTTATTCAGCAGGGTAAGGGTCACTTACTGTGTAACTGGACAGAGTCAGTGTTTATTCAGCAGAGTAAGGGTCACTTACTGTGGACTGGACAGATTCAGTGTTTATTCAGCAGGATAAGAGTCACTCACTGTGTAACTGCATAGAGTCAGTGTTTATTTAGCAGGGTAAGGATCACTCTCTATGTAACTGTACAGAGACCGTGTTTATTCAGCAGGATAAGAGTCACTTACTGTGGAACTGGACAGATTTGATTCTTTTTCTTAACAGAACAGTTACACCTTCTTCCTGCACTGGCCCAAGTTCTGTCGCTCACTAAACTCCCCATGCTCAGTACTCTGTTCAAGGGGTTCCTCTGAAGACCCTTCAGATCATGTTAGCAAAAGCCTTATAGGGATGTTATGCTCATGTTGTGTTTGTCATTTTTTTTGTTGTTGCTGTCTTGATGCTGATGGAATGTTGTCAGTCCATGCTAGTTGTCCATTGATATTCTGTAGGTGTATTTATTTCTGATTTTCTGACATCTTCAGAATTTCAACAACAAGAGTCTGGGCCCTGTTTGTATCCCTTCGCTGAGATTAGATGGGTGGTGGTGCTGCTGAGCATTTTATCTTCGCCACATCTAAGGATTAGCAAGTCTCTGTGTATTGACGTAGCTGTCTGTGAAAATGTCTGGCGCTCACTCAATCTCGATTTCACTTGTCTGAGATTCGTACCAGTTGTCAAACCTCAACTTCAGCCTCAACTCCTGGAAACTGTTTCATATGCAATGTTTTTCTTTGCTTTAAAGAAACCCCAGATCTTAAAGCTATACTGTAGTCACATACCTTGTCTGGAAACAAAAGAATATTTTCTGCACACACTCAGTATCTGAGAGACACCCACCTTTCAACCTGAGACATAACTCATGCTATACCCTGTAGGCTCAGTACCCTATATAGGAGAAAGTGAGGACTGCAGATGCTGGAGATCAGAGCTGAAAATATGTTGCTGGAAAAGCACAGCAGGTCAGGCAGCATCCAAGGAGCATGAGAATCGACGGTTCGGGCATGAACCCTTCTCCAGGAATGAGGAAAGTGTGCCAAGCAGGCTAAGATAAAAGGTAGGGAGGAGGGACTTGGGGGAGGGGCGTTGGAAATGCGATAGGTGGAAGGAGGGCAAGGTCAGGGTGATAGGCCGGAGTGGGGTGGGGGCGGAGAGGTCAGGAAGAAAATTTCAGGTTAGGAAGGTGGTGCTGAGTTCGAGGGTTGGAACTCAGATTTCTCCAGTTTCCTTATTTCCCCTCCCCCCACCTTGTCTCAGTCGATTCTCTCTTGGATGCTGTCTGACCCGCTGCGCTTTTCCAGCAAGACATTTTCAGCTCAGTACCCTATATACTCCCAATTCTCTACCCTATACATTCCTCATCCTATACTGTATAGTCACCAACTCAGTACCCTCTAAACATCCAATTCTATACTTCATACATTGCTCACCTTATATTGTGTAGGCATCTACTCAGCAGCCGATATGCATCTGATGCTGTTTCTCAAACTATACTTTACACACACCCTGTTCAGTACTCTGTACATATTGTACTCTATACCTTATACATACCCTGTTCAATACTCTGTACATATCTTCCTCTATATCTTATACACACCCCACTCAGTACCCTGTACATATCTTACCCGATACCTTACACTCACTCCTCACTAGTAGGCTGCACATGTCCCACTCAGAGCCTTTTATAAATGCACCTTGTTGCCTTTGCCCAGTGAGTTATCTCAGCTCTCTCTGTCTAATGGAAGACAGACAATGTGTCTTTAGGGAGTGGAGGTATACAGCATACTAAATCATGAGGCATATGGCCAACCCCTGTTTCCATGACACCAGAGTTTGACTCAATAGCATTGCTGCTGCCCTGGGATTCCACATTTATAACACTCTCTGGCAGGGCCTTTTCACAGTGTAGACTGTTGTTGGATGCGGGAAACCAGTCAGATGTTGTCACCAAACAGTTCTGCCATTTTGGATTGTTGTGGTGCAGGTAACATGGTATCTTCATCATAGAGAGATCGCCGTTAGCTCCTAAAAGGGGCTGCCACACTGTTATTCCTTCCCCCAACCGCATTCCCCGAGCTCCGCCTCACCTTTAAATCACTCGAGTCATTTAAAGTACGTGCAGCTTTCAGGTGAGGTGCCTTAGACTTTCTTTTGCTGCAAACAATTAATGGACGTACTGTGCTAATGCAGCAGTTAGAAACTATTCTGCAAATACAAAGGATCTTGATATATGAGGGGGACTACAGCGGATGTGCATCTTGGGGAGTGAGAGTTGGGGAGCTGTTTTACAGAGGGAGGAGGACATGCTCCACATGGAAAACCCTCTCCATAGAAGGATATTTATGGAAACCTTCTTCTCCTTCCATCCCAGCCAATATCAATGTATGATTTGCCTGTCTGTAACCAAGAGCACAGCAAATGGACAGAACTAATTGCCTACATCCCAAGAGTGCATTGAAATAATAATCTTTTTATAGACTTAAGTTTTGCTTTTAACTTCACTTTAACCTTAATCTGTAGTTCCTTTCAGAGTTTGAGACAATGGTGGACACTGCTGGTTAACGACAATTGCCAAGTAAGTTATTTTGAACTGGGAGTGACTGGCACATGCGTTGTCTCAGGTATGTGGAATTTCTGCTGGTATAAACCCATAAGGCTTTTGCTAACATTATCTGAAGGGTCTTCAGAGGAACCCCTTGAACAACGTACTGAGCATGGGGGGTTTAGTGAGTGACAGAACTTGGGGCAATGCAGGAAGAGGGATAACTGTTCTGTTAAGAAAAAGGAATGGTCTGAAAAAGGTAGCAGTAGAAAGCATGATTGCAGAATTGTGGGAGGCAGGGTAGGATAGCAATACAGAGTTTAAACAAGTTATGGAATCCCTTCTGGAAATAGGAATGGGATTCCCGGAACTGGAGCAGCAATTCAACTGAGAGTTTCCTGGTTTGGACATTTCATCAGGAGGGCTGCACCTCAGACAGGAGCTGTTCAGGAAAGTGGATGGTCATCCAGAAGAGGAGGAAGAGAGAGGAATTGCAGGAGAGTCCTAGGGGCCACTCCCAAAGGCGGAATGAATATGGCAATGGAGACTGCAGGGTGTGACAACATTCTGAAAATATGCGGCCTGGATCATAGCATCTCTAGTCACGGGACTGCGCAGGAGGCTACAGCAATGAACCGAAATGCAATTGGTCAGTAGGATATCCCATGGTTTAGGAGATAGACTGTCACCATAAGCTGTCCATGGGGGTGGGGAATCAGCTCCTTGCTCCCTGGACAATTAGCCCTCCTAAAGAGAGAGCTCAGAAGAGCCAGGAGGAGACATGAAAAGTTGTTGGCGGTTCGGATCAGGGTAAACCCTAAGGCTTTCTATAGGCATTTAAGGAATAAAAGAATGACGAGAGTAAGATTAGGGCCAATCAAGGATAGTAGTGGGAAGTTGTGTGTGGAATCAGAGGAGATAGGGGAAGCACTAAATGAGTATTTTTCAATAGTATTCACTCTAGAAAACGACAATGTTGTCGAGGAGAATACTGAGATACAGGCTACTAGATTAGGTGGAATTGAGGTTCACAAGGAAGAGGTATTAGAAATCCTGCAGAGCGCGAAAATAGATAAGTCCCCCGGGCCAGATGGGAGTAATCCTAGGATCCCCTGTAGAGATAGGGAGGAGATTGTCGAGCCTTTGACGTTGATCTTTAAATCACCATTGTCTACAGGAATAGTGCCAGAAGACTGGAGGATAGCAAGTGTGGTTCCCCTGTTCAAGAAGGGGAGTAGAGACAATCCTGGTAATTATAGACCAGTGAGCCTTACTTCAGTTGTTGGCAAAGTGTTGGAAAAGGTTGTAAGAGGTAGGATTTATAATCATCTAGAAAAGAATAATTTGATTAGGGATAGTCAGCATGGTTTTGTGAAGAGTAGGTCGTGTCTCACAAACCTAATTGAGTTCTTTGAGAAAGTGACCAAACAGGTAGATGAGAGTAAACCGGTTGATGTGGTGTATATGGATTTCATCAAGGCGTTCGATAAGGTTCCCCATAGTAGGCTGTTGTACAAATTGCAGAGGAATGGGATTGTGGGAGATATAGCAGTTTGGATCAGTAATGGCTTGCTGAAAGAAGACCTAGGGTGGTGGTTGATGGGGAATGTTCATTCTGGAGTCCAGTTACTGGTGGTGTACCGTAAGGGTCGGTGTTGGGTCCACTGCTGTTCGTCATTTTTATAAATGACCTGGATGAGGGCATAGAAGGGTGGGTTAGTAAATTTGCAGACGACACTAAGGTCGATGGAGTTGTGAATAGTGACAAAGGATTAGATTTTTTTAGATTAGATTAGACTTACAGTGTGGAAACAGGCCCTTCGGCCCAACAAGTCCACACCGACCCGCCGAAGCGCAACCCACCCTTACCCCTACATTTACCCCTTACCTAACACTACGGGCAATTTAGCTTGGCCAATTCACCTGACCCGCACATCTTTGGACTGTGGGAGGAAACCGGAGCACCCGGAGGAAACCCACGCAGACACGGGGAGAACGTGCAAACTCCACACAGTCAGTCGCCTGAGTCGGGAATTGAACCCGGGTCTACAGGCGCTGTGAGGCAGCAGTGCTAACCACTGTGCCACCGTGCCGCCCAATGTTGTAGGTTACAGAGAAACATAGATAAGCTGCAGAGTTGGGCTGAGAGGTGTCAAATGGAGTTTAATGCAGACAAGTGTGAGGTGATTCACTTTGGTCGGAGTAACCGGAATGCAAAGACTGGGCTAATGATAAAGATTCTTGGTCGTGTAGATGAGCAGAGAGATCTCGGTATCCAGGTACACAGATCCTTGAAAGTTGCCACCCAGGTTGACAGGGTTGTGAAGAAGGCATACAGTGTTTTAGCTTTTATTAATAGAGGGATCGAGTTCCGGAACCATGAGGTTATGCTACAGCTGTACAAAACTCTGGTGCGGCTGCACTTGGAGTATTGTGTACAGTTCTGGTCACCGCATTATAAGAAGGATGTGGAAACTTTGGAAAGGGTGCAGAGGAGATTTACTAGGATGTTGTC
The DNA here is from genome assembly GCF_020745735.1 of Hemiscyllium ocellatum. Classification (NCBI taxonomy): domain Eukaryota; kingdom Metazoa; phylum Chordata; class Chondrichthyes; order Orectolobiformes; family Hemiscylliidae; genus Hemiscyllium; species Hemiscyllium ocellatum. Next base: position 47,291,710 of record NC_083428.1, read on the forward strand.
TGGTATGGAGGGAAGGTCTGAGGGACGTGAGGCTGTTTTCATTGGAGATAAGAAGGTTGAGATGTGATTTAACAGAGACATATAAGGTAATCAGAGGGTTAGATAGGGTGGAAAGGGAGAGCCTTTTTCCTCGGATGGTGATGGCTATGGAGGGGACATAGTTTTAAATTGAGGGGTGATAGATATAGGACAGATGTCAGAGGTAGTTTCTTTACTCAGAGAGTAGTAAGGGTATGGAATGCTTTGCCTGCAACGGTAGTAGATTCGCCAACTTTAAGTGCATTTAAGATGTCATTGGACAAGCATATAGACGTATATGGAATAGTGTAGGTTAAATGGGCTTCAGATTGGTATTACTGGTTGGTGCAACATCCAGGGCCGAAGGGCCTGTACTATGCTGTAGTGTTCTATGTTCTGTGAAGGTGGTCCAGGAAACTCTGCCAAGGAGGGAAGTGAACCAGAAATGGTGTTTCACATTGGGAGCAGTGATGGATGGGGCAGAGAGTGAGGGTTTACCGCTGGAATTTCAGGAGCTAGTGAGGAAATGGAAAATAACAAGTTCTTGAAGGCAGCAGCCTCTGCCATACGTCAGAGAGAGTAGAAATAGAAAGGCAGAGAGGATTGATGTGTGGCCTGAACTCTGATACAACATGGAGGGCTTTTGATTCTTGAGGTAGTTCTGGGGAAGGAGGCACAGGACCAATATCCCTGCGAGGTCATTCCCTGGAGACTGAGGTGAGCGGGATGACGACAAGTTATAGAGTCAAGGAGACGTACAACACGGAAACAGATCCTTTGGTCCAACTCGTCCATGCTGAACAGATTTCCTAAATTAATTTAGTCCCATATGCCTCCAAACCCTTCCTATTCACATACCTAACCACATGCCTTTTAAATACTATAATTGTATCAGCCTCCATCACTTCCTCTGGCAGCTCATTCCATACACATACCACACTTTGCACGAGAGTGATACACCTTTGGTCCCTTTTAAATCTTTTCCTCTCATCTTAAATCTATGCCCTCTAGTTTTGGACTCCCCTACACAGGGGAAAAAAACTTGGCTATTTACCCTATCCATGTCCCTCATGATTTATACCCTCTATAAAGTCATCCCTCAGACTCCAACACTCCAGGAAAGCCTTTTCTATAGCTCAAACCCTCCAACCCTGGCAACATCATTGTAAATCCTTTCTGTACCCTTTCAATTTTCATAACTTCTTCCCTATAGTAAGGAGACCAGAATTGAATACAGTATTCCAAATGTGGCCCAACCAATGTCCTGTACAGCCATAACATGACCTCCTAACCATAAAAACAATGCACTGACCAATAAAGGAAAGCATACCAAATGCTTTCTTCAATATCCTGTCTATCTGGGACTCTACTTTCAAAGAACTATGAACCTGCATTCCAAGATCTCTTTGTTCGGAAACACTTCCCTGGACCTTACCATTAAGTGTATAAGTCCTATTCTAATTTGCCTTTCCAAAATGCAAGTTAGAGTAAACCGGAAAAAAAAGCGGGAGAAGGAGGGAACGGCTGCAGGTTTCTGAGCCATGGGTGCAGAAGGAAGGTGAGGCAAACCTCTTTCTTTCTTACAGCAGATGGCAATGAGTTAGAAACAGTGGGGGTGGTGGAAATAATCAAAGTGAACAATTTCTAATGAAAGGTGGATAGGTCTTGGAGGGAAATGGACTCAGTAACAGAATCAAAGGTTGGGGAAAGAGGCAGGAAAGGGGAGTTGAGGATTATCAAAGCCACCGTGATGTCATTGAATGACAGAGCAGATTGGATGAGCTGAATGACCTGTGCCTAATGGTCTAAGTTAGACTGAATTACTATTCAATTAAAATCGGAGTTAATTCAAGTTTGAAGACCCATTTTTTAAAAGGAAGTGTTGTAGTTTTAATTTTATTTGAGTATAGGCAGTTATACACTCCTGACGAGATAGCTACATTGGCACAGTCACACAGCACTGCCAAGATTTAAGCTCATCATGCTTCCTGAAACAGTCTGGCAGTGCCACAGATCCAGGTATACTCTCAATACAATCTACACCCACTATAGTGGAGCAGGCCGCACATGACTCAAGACAATCAGGCAAATTGGAGATGATCTCAATGTTGGACAGTACCACCTTGGCCAGAGCCAATTCCAATCAACAGCTGGTGACAGGATAAACTACAAGGATATCAGAAAAAAATCATTATCCTATCCTCTGACCGAGATAGCAGTGCAGGAGGATATCCAACTGGAACTCCTCCGCTCTTTCTGTTCATTTCCTGCTTTCCTCTCATTTTTCACCATTTTCCTCTATTCAGTGTTTTCCCATGAATTACATCAGGACGGAGGGGTGCAGCACGGTGTGGACAGTCAGTGGGCTGTAGGTATGGAGCGGGGACGTGGACGGTCAGTGGGCTGTAGGTACGGAGTGGGGTAGGGATGGTCAGTGGGCTATAGGTATAGAGCGGGGTAGGGACAGTCAGTAGGCTGTAGGTATGGAGTGGGGTGGAGACGATCAGTGGGCTGTAGGTATGGTGTGGGGTGGGGACTGTCAGTGGGCCGTAGGTATGGAGCGAAGTGGGGACTGTCAGTGGGCTGTAGGTATGGCTAGGGGTGGGGACGGTCAGTGTGCTGTTGGTATGGAGCGGGGATGGGGACGGTCAGTGAGCTGTAGGTATGGCTAGGGGTGGGGACGGTCAGTGTGCTGTTGGTATGGATTGGGGTGGGGACGGTCAGTGGGCTGTAGGTATGGAGTGGGGTGGGGACCGTCAGTGTGCTGTTAGTATGGAGCGGGGTGGGGACGGTCAGTGGGCTGTAGGTATGGATCGGGGTGGGGTCGGTCAGTGGGCTGTAGGTATGGAGTGGGGTGGGGACCATCAGTGGGCTGTAGGTTTGGAGTGGGGTGGGGACCGTCAGTGGGCTGTAGGTATGGAGTGGGGTGGGGACCGTCAGTGGGCTGTAGGTTTGGAGTGGGGTGGGGACCGTCAGTGGGCTGTAGGTATGGAGTGGGGTGGGGACCATTAGTGGGCTGTAGGTTTGGAGTGAGCTAAAACAATGACTGCAGATGCTGGAAACCAGATTCCGGATTAGTGGTGCTGGAAGAGCACAGCAGTTCAGGCAACATCCAACGAGCAGTGAAATCGATGTTTCGGGCAGAAGCCCTTCATCAGGAATACCGAAACGTCGATTTCGCTGCTCATTGGATGCTGCCTGAACTGCTGTGCTCTTCCAGCATCACAAATCCAGAATGTAGGTTTGGAGTGGTGTGGGGGCTGTCAGTGGGCTGTAGGTATGGCGTGGGGTGGGGATGGTCAGTGGGCTGTAGGTTTAGAGTGGGGTGGGGACTGTCAGTGGGCTGTAGGTTTAGAGTGGGGTGGGGACTGTCAGTGGGCTGTAGGTTTAGAGTGGGGTGGGGACTGTCAGTGGGCTGTAGGTTTGGAGCGGGGACGGGACGGTCAGTGGGCTGTGATGATGATAGTGATGACGATGGTTGTGTGGCGAGATGTTGAATGACATCAGCCAGCAGCAAACCAACAAAGTTCTCAGTCAAGAATCACTGAGAACAGTGTATATCTTTCCAGCTGGTTATACAGTCACTAGATCGGGGTGAGGGTTTGAGAAATTAAGACAGTAAAGTTTGTTTTTGCATGTTCACATTACTAATGTGTGTCCGTGTGCAGCCATATCTGTCTGGGATCAGTACTTTTTTTCACTTTGGAAAAGTAGGATGTTGTGCAATGATTCATGGTTAGTATGTCCTGAAGAGACATATACATGATACATCAATGTAACACAGCATGTGACTGGAGGGGATAAAGGTCTCAGACTCCAGCTAAACTCTGGCCATTTGAAACATGACATGCTGCTGTAAACAGTCTATTCATTGCAACCAAATCCTCACGTTAGTCCAGATGTGAAGGTCCTAGTTAGCTGAATAGTGACCTGAAATAGAAGCTGTTGAATCTTTCAACCCACAGCCTACTTTCTTATGTTATGGGAACTAAATCTTGCACATCAGAGTATGGTAACCTGCTTGAGGCAAGACACACATCACTCAAAGTGTAACATTTGCCCAGTTCTGAAGTAAAATATCAGCCTAGGTTCCCACTTTACGTGAGATTTGAACCTACATTTCTAATTTAGAGGCATGATTGTGGAGACATTGGACACATATTGAAGGTGGAAATATATGAATCGTTACCATGATGCTTTACTCGTTCCCTCAGGAACCATGTACATGTTTGCTCATTCAGTGCTCATTAAATATAACTTAGAAAATATATGATATTTATCTCCTTGTGCACTCTGACTCACTCATTTAAATCTTCACTGTCTGAGATATCTTATTTATAATCAGGAATGGACTTCGCATTTTAAACAATAATTGCAGTCATCTTAACACAGTTGTTTGGATATAGCTGGATGAAGTAAACGGTGTGGAGAATTCCATGTGAAATATTAGAAATCATAGATCATAGAAATCAAAAAACAGTACAGTACAGAACAGGCCCTTCAGCCCACGATGTTGTGCCGACCACTGATCCTCATGCATGCACCTTCAAATTTCTGTGACTATATGCATGTCAAGTAGTCTCTTAAATGTCCCCAGTGACCCTGCCTCCACAACTGCTGCTGGCAATGCATTCCATGCTCTCACAACTCTCTGTGTAAAGAACTCGCCTCTGTAATCCCCTCTATACTTTCCTCCAACCAGCTTAAAACTATGACCCCTTGTGTTAGTCATTTCTGCCCTGGGAAATAGTATTTAGATTAGATTACTTGCAGTGTGGAAACAGGCCCTTCAGCCTAACAAGTCCACACCAACCCACCGAAGCGCAACCCACCCAGATCCATTCCCCTACATTTACCCCTGCCCCTAACACTACGGTTATGGACTGCACATTTTTGGACTGTGGGAGGAAACTGGAGCACCTGGAGGAAACCCACGCAGACACGGGGAGAATGTGCAAACTCCACACAGACAGTCGCCTGAGGTGGGAATTGAACCCGGATCTCTGGTGCTGTGAGACAGCAGTGCTAACCACTGTGCCACCGTGCCGCCCACTGACTCTATTTGATAGTCTCTGGCTATCGACTCTATCTATGCCTCTCATTATCTTGTATACCTCAATTAGGTCCCCTCTCCTCCTTTTCTCCAATGAAAAAAGTCCGAGCTCAGTCAACCTCTCCTCATAAGATAAGCCCTCCAGTCCAGGCAGCATCCTGGTAAACCTCCTCTGAACCCGCTCCAAAGCATCCACATATTTCTTATAATAGGACGACTAGAACTGGACGCAGTATTCCAAGTGCGGTCTAACCAAAGTTTTATAGAGCTGCAACAAGATCTCACGACTCTAAAACTCAATCGCCCTGTTAATGAAAGCCAAAACACCACATGCTTTCTTAACAACCCTGTCCTCTTGGGTGGACATTTTAAGGAATCTATGTACCTGCACTCCAAGATTGCCTCAGTTCCTCCACACTGCCAAGAATCCTATCCTTAATCCTGTACTCAGCTTTCAAATTCGACCTTCCAAAATGCATCACCTCACATTTCTCCAGGTTGAACTCCATCTGCCACCTCTCAGCCCATCTCTGCATCCTGTCAATGTCCCGCTGCAGCCTACAATAGCCCTCTATACTGTCAGTGACACCTCCAACCTTTGTGTCATCTGCAAACTTGCTGGCCCATCCTTCAATCCCCTCATCCAAGTCATTAATAAAAATTACAAACAATAGAGGCCCAAGGACAGAGCACAGTCTTCCAGGCAGAATATTTTCCTTCTACTACCACTCGCTGTCTTCTGTTGGCCAGCCGATTCTGTATCCAGACAGCTATGTTCCCCTGAATCCCATTCCTCCTGACCTTCTGAATGAGCCTACCATGGGGAACCTTATCAAGTGCCTTGCAGAAGTCCATATACACCACATCCACAGCTCGACCCTCATCAACTTTTCTAGTCACATCCTCAAAGAACTCAATAAGGTTTGTGAGGCATGACGTGCCCCTCACCAAGCCGTGCTGACTGCATTTAATCAAGCCATGCTCTTCCAGATGGTCATAAATCCCATCCTTTCTAACACCTTGCAGACGACAGACGTGAGACTTACCGGTCTGTAATTGCTGGGGATTTTCCAATTTCCCTTCTTGAAGAGAGGAATTACATTTGCCTCTCTCCAGTCCTCAGGTACGACTCCAGTGGAGAGCGAGGATGAAAAGATCTTCACAAAGTGGCAAAGCAATTACATTTCTCATTTCCCAAAGCAGCCGAGGACAAATCTGGTCCGGGCCTGGCTACTTGTCAATCTTAATGTTTGACAAATTTTTAGCACATCAGCTTCCTCTATCTCTATCCATTTCAGCATGCACACCTGCTCTTCAAAGGTTTCATTTATTACAAAGTTCGTTTCTTTCGTAAAGACAGAAGCAAAAAACTCATTTAGGGCTTCCCCTACCTCCTCAGACTCCACACACAAATTCCCTATGCTATCCCTGATCGGCCCTACTCTTTCTTTGACCATTCTCTTATTCCTCACATAAGTGTAAAATGCCTTTGTGTTCTCCCTAATCCATTCTGCCAAGCCTTTCTCGTGCCCCCTCCTGGCTCTCCTCAGACCATATTTAAGCTCCTTCCTCGCCTGCCTATAATCCTGTAGAGCTGAGCTTGACCCTAGCTTCCTCCACCTTATGTAAGCTACCTTTTTCCTTTTGACGAGAAGCTCCACCGCTCTAGTCATCCAAGGTTCCTTTATCTTACCACTTCTTGCCTGTCTCAGAGGAACATATTTATTCATCACTTGCAACAACTGTTCCTTAAACAGTCTCCACATGTCTACAGTGCCTTTACCATGGAACATTTGCTCCCAATCCATGCTTCCTAACTCATGTCTAATCGCATCATAGTTCCCTCTTCCTCAAATAAATATCCTCCCATTTTGCCTAATCTTCTCCTTTGCCATAGCTATGTAGAATGTGAGGCAGTTGTGGTCACTATCACCAAAATGGTCTCCCACCACAAGATCTGATACCTGCCCTGGCTCGTTTCCGAGCACTAAGTCTAGAATGGCCTCTCCCATCTTCGGCCTGTCAACGTACTGAGTTAGGAAACCCTCCTGAACACACCTTACAAAAACAGCTCCTTCCAAACCATCTGCTCGAAGGAGTTTCCAATCAATATTGGGAAAGTTAAAGTCACCCATTACAATAACCCTACTGCATCCACACTTTTCCAAAATCTGCTGACCTATGCTTTCTTCCATCTCCCTGCTGCTACTGGGGGTCTTTAGTGAACCCCTAAAGAGGTGACTGCTCCCTTGCTGTTCCTAATTTCCACCCATACTGACTCGGTAGGCAGATCTTCCTAGATAATGGGAAGCTTCTGTAGCTGTGATACCCTCTCTGATGAGCAGTGCTACATCCCTTCCTCTTTCTCCCCCCCCCCCCCCCCCCCCCATTTTTTTAAATGCTCTAAACCCTGGAACATCCAGCAACCATTCCTGCTCCTGAGAAACCCATGTCTCTGTTATAACCACAACATCATAGCACCAGGTACTGATCCATGCTCTAAGTTCGTCACTTTTATTCCTGATACTCCTTGCGTTAAAGCAAACACACTTGATCCCTTGGTTCCTTCCCAGGAAAATCCTTCCCACTAGCTGGTTTACATCTTGCTATTGCCTCATCTGCATCAACTCTCACCTCCAGTATACAGTTCAGGTTCCCACCACCCACCCCCCCCCCCCCCCCATACTAGTTTAAACCCTCTCAAACTACTCGAGCAAACCTTCCATCCAGGACATTGGTCCCCTTCCAGTTCAGATGCAACCCGTCCTTCTTGTACAGGTCCAGGGTGGCACGGTGGCACAGTAGTTAGCACTGATGCCTCACAGCGCCAGAGACCTGGGTTCAATTCCCACCTCAGGCGACTGACTGTGTGGAGTTTGCACATTCTCCGTATCAGCGTGGGTTTCCTCCGGGTGCTCCGGTTTCCTCCCACAGTCCAAAGATGTGCAGGTTAGGTGAATTGGCCATGCTAAATTGCCCATAGTGTTAGGTGAAGGGGTAAGTGTAGGGGTATGGGTGGGTTGCGCTTCGGCGGGTCAGTGTGGACTTGTTGGGCCGAAGGGCCTGTTTCCACACTGTAGGTAATCTAATCTAAAAAGGTCCCACCTTCCCCAGAAGGCATCTCAATTAGTTACATCCCTGAAGCCCTTCCTCCTACACCAGCTGTGCAGCCACGTGTTAAGCTGCGCCCACTCCCTGTTCCTCGCCTCGCTATCTCCTGGCACCAGTAGTAAACTAGAGAACACTACTCTGTTCGTCCTGCTTTGCAGCTTCCATCTTAACTTCCTGAAATCAGTTTTTATATCTTCGATCCCTTTTCCTGGCTATATCATTAGTGCCAACATGTAACAAGATTTCTGGCTGTTCGCCCTCCCCTTTTAGAACCTTATACACCCGATTGGAGACGTCCCGGACCCTGGCACCAGAGGGGCAACATACCGGGCGGGTGGGAGACTCTACAGTTGTAGAGTCTCGGGTTTAGCCACCTTGCTGATATATATGGTCACTGCTTTCCTTCTCGGCTGTCCCTCTGATCCTCGTCACTTCCCCCGCTGCTCCAGCTCCTTCTGTGAAAGGGAAAACACCGCTGTTCGCTACCGGTAAGTAATTAAAAAAAAACTGCCTTACCTTAGCTGCAGTCTTCCGGGTTCGTCTTACCTCCGCTGCTGCTCGCAATCAAAATGGCCGTTGGCGTCGAAGGACGAGTATTTATACTCACTGCTTTCCTTCCCAGCTGCCCCTCTGGTCCTTGTCACTTCCCCCGCTGCTCCTGCTCGTTCTGTGAAAGGGAAAACAGCGCAGTCCGCTATCAATAAGTAAATTTTTTTAAAAACTGCCTTACCTTAGCTGCAGTCTTCCGGGGTCGTCTTACCTCCGCTGCTGCTCGCACTCAAAAAAAATATTGACAGGCCGCTGGTTAAGTTGTAACTGATGGTCAGTCCTGAGGCCTGGCAAGCTGGGGGCAGAGCCAAGGACTGGCTCCCATACAAAAGTGAGAAAGAGAAGAATGACTTGCATTTATTCCGTCTTACTCACTGCATCATGAAGTGTTTTGCAGCTGAGGAAGTACGTTTAAATTGTAGTGTCTGTGGTAAAGGAGCGAACGAGTTGTGTACAGGAAGATCCCACAGTGAGCCATACAAGGTCATCTGTCCTGGAGAAATTGATTGAAGGTTAAATCTAGGACAGAACATTGGACAGAACTCTGCTTCCCTTGGTATCACCACCAGCACTCAGTATTATCAACAGTACTCAGTATCACCACCAGTACTCTGGAGATTTTAGTTCAAGCCAAAGCAGTTAGTAACTGGACCCATATTATTGTATGCAATTTCCCTAGGTCTGACATCATCATGAATTGTGGCAGAAGCGAACATGCAGATTTATGCCAGATTGCCTGCTAGCTTCCATGCAGCCAGGAGGAGGCCATTCAGCCCCTCAGGATTATCCTGTCATTATAGGTACCCTGCAACCTCATCCCCAATACCCATCATTCCCCATATCTTCAACAGCTCTGTGGAATAAAAAGCTATCAATTCCCCAATTAGTAAGTTCAATGTGAAAACTGCAGTCTTTTGGAGGCGACAATTTAGATTTTGACTATTCTTCATCAGTAAAGATGTGACTGTGTGAGATTGGCAAGTGGTAAACAATGATCTGGCAGTCAGGGGGCAAACAGAGATGGTGCTGGGGGTTGGAGGTCAAACAGTGATGTTATTGAGGTCAGAGGACAAACTGTGATGATGTTGGGGGTCGGGATAAACAATGATGTTATTGGAGTCAGAGGGCAAACTGTGATGATGTTGGGGGTCAGAGGGCAAACAGTGATGGTATTGGGGTCAGAAACAAACTGTGATGATGTTGGGGATTAAGGGCAAACAGTGATGGGATTGAGGTCAGAGGGCAAACTGTGATAGTGTGGGGTCAGAGGGCAAACGGTGATAGTGTTTTGGGAATTCAGAGGGTAAATAGGGATAATGTTTATCACTATCAGGAACATGGTTGTGCCCACTACCTATCACTACCTCACCACCTTGCCTCTCTCCCCCTTTATCTGCAGCACTCCTTACACCCATTGGGATAGGATAAATAGACAAAGTCTTTTCCCTGGAGTGGGGGAGTCCAGAACTAGAGGGCATAGGTTTAGGGCGAGAGGGGAAAGATATAAAAGAGACCAAGGGGCAACTTTGTCACGCAGAAGATGGTACATGTACGGAATGAGCTGCCAGAGGAAGTGGTGGAGGCTGGAACAATTGCAACATTTAAGAGGCATGTGGATGGGTATATGAATAGGAAGGGTTTGGAGGGATGTGGAACTAGATTAGATTGGGATATCTGGTCGGCATGGCCGGGTTGGACCGAAGGGTCTGTTTCCGTGCTGTACATCTCTATGACTCTATGACTAATTCATTTCAAAACTCAGTGACAAAGTTTGTGAAAGGTCCATCTGGAGCACCAAGTCTGCAGATGGGAAAATCTTCCCATTCTTAAAACTTTAAACTAAAAACCCACACTACCTTCTCACCTTTTGACAGCAACAGACCCTACTTTAGCTGAGAGAAGCTTCCTGGCTCTGTGTTGGCTCTTCTGTCAGCTAGGCAGCTTGTCACTAACCTGGGAGGGAATGGGGCTGACATTGAGGATTTTGACACTCATAGCTGGACAAGGGATGAATCCGATGAAACCACAGAGTCTTTAGCAAGGACAGAGTTCCAGCCACCTTTCCAATAAAGGAGGCTCTCTGTATTGGAACTTCTTTCTGAGGGAATGCTGCATTTGAACTTCTGAAGCCAACAGACAGTGTGCGAATGGACAGACACCTAAAGGGTAAGGTTTAGATTGATAAACAAGATTTTTATCAAGAACATTTTCTCACCTTTAGTGCTCCCAACAGAAACCTGACAGGTCGACTGGAACCCTGGATATGTTGCACAGCCTTTCATTTTAAAGTGGTCAGAATAACCAGCAGCTGCCAGTCATTGTCCAGGTGGGGTCAGAGTTAGAAAATAGCATTGACATTTCATAGATATTCTGATAAGAAAAGCCCATTATGATTGCTGTAATACTGTCTAACTCATCCACGCAACTAGATATCCTAAGTTAATCTAGTCCCATTTGCCAGCATTTGGCCCATATCCCTCCAAACTCTTCAGGTGCCTTTTTCATCTTTTCTTTCTCACCTTAAACCTATACGTTCTAGTTCTGGACTCCCCTACCCCAGGGAAAAGACCTTGGCTATTCACCCTATCCATGCCTGTCTTGATTTTATAAACCTTTATAAGGTCACCCCTCAGCCTCCGACACTCCAGGGAAAATAGCCCAGGGGGTGGTATGGTGGCTAAGTGGTTAGCACTGCTGCCTCACAGCACCAGGGTCCCAGGTTCAATTCCAGTCTTGGGTGGCTGTCTGTATGGAGTTTGCACATTCTCCCCCTGTCTGAGTGGGTTTCCTCCGGGTGCTCTAATTTCCTCCCACAGTCCAAAGATATGCAGGTTAGGTGAATTGGCCATGCTAAATTGCCCATCATGTTAGGTGCATTAATCAGAGGAAAATGGGACTGGGTGGATTACTCTTCGGAGGGTCGATGTGGACTGGTTGGGCCGAAGAGCCTGTTTCCACACTGTAGGGAATCTAATCTAATCTATTCAGCCTCTCCCTATAGCTCAAATCCTCCAACCCTGACAGTATCCTTGTAAATCTTTTTATGAACACTTTCAATTTTCATAACATCCTTCCTACAGCAGGGAGACCAGAATTGCAGGCAATATTCCAAAAGTAGCCTTACCAATATCCTGTATAGCCGCAACATGACTTGCCAACTCCTATACTCGATGCTCTGAACTATCTACCTAAGACTCTAGTTTCGAGGAACTATGAATCTGCACTCCAAGATCTTTGTTCAGCAACACTCCCCAGGACCTTAAGTGTATAAGTCCTGCCCTGACTTGCCTTTCCAAAACATAGCACCTCACATTGATCTAAATTAAACTCCATCTGCCACTCCCCAGGTCATTGGCCCATCTGATCAAGATCCCATTGTACTTTGAGGTAATGTTCTTCGCTGTCCACTACATAGCCAAACTTGGTGTCCCCTAGCAACACTTCCCCCTGATCATTGCAACCCAGTTCCTAAACCTCAGCAAGGATTGAAACAGCTGAGTCCTGTTGGTGTCTACACCCTCTGACTGTTCAGTTCTTCAAGAAATTGTTTTGACAATGGAATTAAGTTTTAAAAGACCTGCAATGTACTCAAGCCTGTCTATTGAGAAGAGGATTGCTCTGTTATGAAGAGGATGAGGAACTGAGGCACTACCTTTTAGGAGGGTGTGTATGTGAAGAGGTCCCGTGGCAGTATTTTAAAGAAGAGCTTTAGAGTCTGTCTTGGGCCAACATTTATCCCTCAACCATCTGGAGAAAAAACAGATTAATCTGGTCATGGACACATTGCTGTTTGTGGAACTTTGCGTGCACAAGATGGCCGCCATACTTCCCACAATAGTGATGCCACTCCAAAACAAAAATCCTTCATTGGCCGTAACTGAATTTGAGAAGCCCTGAGATTTAGTAAGTTGCAATCATAAGGCAAGTGCGATAAAGGAAATTGAAAGTATTAAAATCTTTCTTTAACACAGATGCAGACCACAATAAACAAAATACATACACAACAAGTGCAGCTGGTCTGAGAAAATCTGGGAAGTAGATGGTGTGTTCACCACTAATTCTTTGTGTGTCTGTAATGAGGCTTTGTTATATTTTCCACCCTAGCTTACGAATGTGCATCAAATATTGTTTACGTCCTAAACTAGCAGAAAGCTTCAATTAAAAACCGAAAGAACTGCGGATACTGAGAAATCAGAAGCAAAAGCAGAAATTGCTGGGAAAGCTCATCAGGCTTGGTAGCATCTGTGGAGAGAAATCAGAGTTAATGTTTCAGATCAAGTGACCCTTCCTCGGGACTGATGTTAAGTAGGAAAACATTGTTTTTTTTTGTGTAGACGGTAGGGTGGGAGAGGGGTTAGGGAGTACATGGTAGGTGGAGATAGAGCCCAAACAGAGAGAAACAGTTGGACAGACAAAGGAATGATAATGGTCAGCCTGGGAGAATGAATAGTTATTAGTGGCTAACAATAGCTTGTGTGTAATGGCAGACCATGCAATAACAAGGCCTGGCATATGGGGTTGAGGGTAAGGACATGGAAGAAAGTGCCTCAAGCTCCAAGATTATTGAACTCGATATCGAGTCCACAAGGCTGTAAGGATCTCAAACAGAAAATGCATTTCCCATCAGTTCTGCGAAAGGGTCACAGGACCCGAAACGTTAACTCTCATTTCTCTCCACTGATACTGCCAGACCTGCTGGGCTTTTCCAGCAATTTCTGTTTTTGTTTCTGATTTCCAGCATCCATAGTTCTTTCAGTTTTTATTAATAGTGTGCAGGGATAGAGGGAAAAGGCAGGAGATTGACACTAGATGATAGAGATGGACGAGATTATAGAGACAGTGCTGGCACAATGGCCTGAACAGCCTCCTTCTCCACTGGAATTAGTCCCATGATTCCTCATGTTAACAACTGGAGCAGCCTGCAGTCCTGCCTTTGAGATCAGTAGTCTCAGAGCATCATAGGGAATACATATTGGGAGCTGAAAATGTGTTGCTGGTTAAAGCGCAGCAGGTCAGGCAGCATACAAGGAACAGGAAATTTGACGTTTCGGGCAAAAGCCCTTCATCAGGAAAGCTTTTGCCTGAAACGTCGAATTTCCTGTTCCTTGGATGCTGCCTGACTTGCTGCGCTTTAACCAGCAACACATTTTCAGCTCTGATCTCCAGCATCTGCAGTCCTCACTTTTTACTCAATACATATTGGGAGTTGATCACCTGACAGCTACAAAACCTGCAGCTGGAGAGGGAATGATAACTGCTGGGAGGGGAAAGGGGAGCCACATGGGCTAAGAGTACAGATCTCCTGAGGCGTGAAGTCACTCTGTGGGAGCTGGGAGCTAGCCCAGACTGGGTGGGAGGGAGGGGGGCAGTTTCAACAGGGTAGTCTCACCTGGCTTTTCCAGGAGGCTTTCAGCTCACGGTAGAGAGTAGAGAAGGAAGTGAAGTAAAGCTAGAAATGGGAATGGAAGGTTAGTGAGTGCGTTTTGGAAGAAAGAAGAAAGTGAAGTAAGAAAGCAGGTGCCAAGAGAATTTGCCTCAAAGTTTACTTCAGGTCGAGATGTCAAGTGCTAAGGGTCACCGTTTAAAAATAAAAGGCCACCTCCATTCAACCAGAGCTAAAGTAAAATTGTTTTCTCTCAGACCATCATGAATTTTTGGAACTGTCTTCTTGATAAGGCAGTGGAAGAAAGTCCTTGAACATTTTTCAAGGCAGAGCTGGATAGATTCTTATTAAGGAAAGGGTGAGAGGGTGGGATGGGGGTGGGGGGGAAGGGGGGGGGATGTTTTCAAGAGTGGGAATATAGATTTGAAGTTACAATCAGATCAGCCATTATTATTATAAATGGAGGAGCAGCCTTAAGGGCTGGATGGCCTACTCCTGCTCATTCTCCATTTGTTAGTACATTGAAGAGATGAAGGTAGATGAGAGCTCCCACTATCATGTAGGACTATGATATCACAGATATGTTTGTGTCATAGCTGAAAGGTTACAGTCTTCAGATGAGATGGGGGAGGTTAAAGGATAGGGAAGGTGATGGCCAATGATTGTTGGACTTTTAATCCAGAAACCCAGTTAATGTTCCCATCCGTTAGGTGGTGGAATTTGAATTCAATAATAATCTGGAATTGAGAGTCCAATGATGCCTACGAATCTGTTGCTTTTTGTCGGAAATACCCAAGTGGTTCACTGACATTCTTTCGGGAAGGAAGCTGCCAACCTTACCTGGTCTGGCCTACATGTGACTCCAGACCCACAGCAATGTGGTTGCCCTTTGGGCAATTAGGGATGGGCACTAAATGCTGGCTTAGCCAGCAATGTCCTCATCCTGTAAATGAATAAAATAAAACAGGTAAGTTCATAAGAGCACGGTGGCTCAGTGGTTAGCACTGCTGCCTCACAGCGCCAGGGACCCGGGTTTGATTCCGGCCTCAGGTGACTCTGGTGGAATTTGCATATTCTCCCCGTGTCTGTGTGGGTTTCCTCCGGGTGCTCTGGTTTCCTCCCACAGTCCAAACATGTGCAGGTCAGGTAAATTGGTCATGCTAAATTACCAGTAGAGTTATGTGCGTTAGTTAGGGGGAAGGGTGGGTTACTCTTCAGAGGGCTGAAGTGGGCTAGTTGGGCCGAAGGGCCTGTTTTCACACTGTAGGGAATCTAATTAAAAAATCTAATAATTGTGTAGTGGGATGGTGTGACAGGAAGATCATCAAACATTGTATCAGTGACCAAAAATGGGGTAATAATCACACTGAATGTGCCATAGAGCCATAAACAGTTTGTGAGGGAGATAGAAGAGAAAGTACAAAAGCTAAAATGCCAGGAAGCAAAAAAGAAGAGAATGGGACCATTTCAACAAACCTGTTAATAATTCAGATAGAATGAGGTGAATATTTTTAGCCAACTTCTAGCCGGCGCCCTGAAAGAGGGCTTAGTTTTAAGGAATGAAGCTGGGCTGGAGGAAAGGATATCTGTTGGGGAGCAGTTTGTAATCATTATCTAGTCAGATTTGGAGTAGTTTCACTAATGGATAAAGACAGATCGGATAAAGGAATAAACTTTGGACAATCTAATTGATAAAGCTGAAACGTGACTTTGTTGGACTGGACTGATAAGACACTGCTACCTAAAGGGAAATCATTGGGAGACATTCAAGAATGGCAGATTGGATGAAAGGTGGCAATAAATCCAGAGAGTTAATACATTTTAGTGGAAAGAATATGGAATGATAGAATTCCTACATTGGGGAAGCAGACCATTCTACGCATTGAGTCCACAGTGACCTGCTGAAGAGCATCCCATCCAGACCCACCCCTCTACACTATCATTCTGCATTTCCTATGGATAACTTATTGTAACTGCATAATCCTAGATAGTATGGGGCAATTTAGCATGGCCAATCTACCTAACCTGCGCATCTTTGGACTGTGGGAGGAAACTGGAGCACTGGGAGGAAACTCACGCAGGCACGTGTAAAATGTGCAAACTCCACACAGACAGTTGCCTGAGGTTGGAATCAAATCCATGTCCCTGGGAAATTTACACTGTCCCCACCATAAATCCTACTTTGATCTTTACAGTAACCTCTCTAAATTTCATTGGGATATTTATAAATGACACTGTGACACCGACAGTACCCTTGCTGGAATTCAGACCGGGAGTACTTGCTTTATAAATCCCATTAATTTTCAGAGTGATCACTCTATAAATCATACTGTGATATGAACAGAACCCTGTATCACACTGAGGTAATACAGTGTTTCCTCTATAAATAATACTGAGAAAGTTACAATGCCCTCTCTAGAAGTCAAACAGCAACCCTACAGCACCACCTCTATTACGTAGTGATATTTACAGTGCTCAGTCTATAAATGTCAGTGATACTTACTGGCTCCGCCAAATAACACTGTGACCCCTGTGATTCAGTCTGTGATATTTACAATGCTACCTTCATAAATCATACTGGGATATTGACAATGCTCCCTCTATAAATCACATTGAGATATTGACGATGCTGCCTCTATAAAATCACACTGTGATATATGTGGTGTTCAATCTGTATATCACTCAGTGATATGTACAGCGATCTCTCTATAAATCACAAAGTGACATGCACAGCAGTCTCCCTATACATCATGCAATGATATGTGCAGTGATCTCTCTATAAATCAGTGATATGTACAGTGATCTATGTACAAATCACTCAGTCATATGTACAGTGAACTCTCTATAAATCAAACGGTAATATGTGCAGCAATGTCTCTATGAATAACACAATGATGCGTGCAGTGATCTCTCCATAAATCACACAGTGATATGTGCAGCGATGTCTCTATAAATCAAACAATGATACGTGCAGCGATCTCTTGATAAATCACACTATGATATGTGCAGTGATCTCTCTATAAATCATACAGTGATATGTGCAGTGATCTCTCTATAAATCACACAGTGATATGAACAGTGATCTCTCTATAAATCACGCAAAGATATGTACAGCGATCTCTCTACAAATCAAACTGAGATATGTACAGCGATCTCTCCATAAGTCACTCAATGATATATACAGTGGTGCCTCTAAAATTCACAGTGATATGTGCAGCGGTCTCTCTATAAATCACACAGTGATATGAACAGAGATCTCTCTATAAATCACTCAGTGATATTACAGCAATGCCACTAAATCACACAGTGATATGTACAGCAATGCCTCTATAAATCACACAGTGGCATGTGCAGCGATCTCTCTATAAATCACATAATGATATGTACAGGGATCTCTCTACAAATCACACTGAGATATGTACAACAATCTCTCTATAAATCGCGCAAATATATTACAGCGATCTCTCTATAAGTCATTCAATGATATATACAGTGATGTCTTTAAAATTCACACAGTTATATGTGCAGCGATATCTTGATAACTCACATAATGATAGGAACACGAGCTCTCTATAAATCACACAATGATATGAACAGTGATCTCTATAAATATCACACTGAGAAAGGCACAGCGATCCCTCTACAAATCACACTGAGATATGTACAACAATGCCTCTATAAATCACTCAGTGATATGTACAACAATGCCTCTCTAAATCTCACGGTGATATGTGCAGCGATCTCTCTGCAAATCAGACAGTGATATGTACAGCGATCTCTCTATAAATCACACAATGATAAGAACAGTGATTTCTCTATAAATCACTCAGTGATATGTACAGTGATCTCTCTATAAATCACACAATGAAATGTGCAGCGATCTCTCTATAAATCACACAGTAATATGAACTGTGATCTCTCAATAAATCACTCAGTGATATGTACAGCGATCTCTCTACAAATCAAACCGAGATATGTACAGCGATCGCTCTATAAGTCACTCAATGATATATACAGTGATGCCTCTAAAATTCACACAGTGATATGTGCAGCGATATCTCGATAAATCACACAATGATAGGATCAGCGATCTCTCTTTGAATCTCAAAGAGATTTTTACAGCGATGTCTCAAAAATTCACACAGTGATACGTACAGCGATCTCTCTATAAATCACGCAGTGATATGAACAGACATCTCTCTATAAATCACTCAGTGATATTACAGCAATGCCTCTATAAATCAGACTGTGATATGTACAGCGATCTATCTATAAATCACACAGTGATATGTACAGTGATCTCTCTATAAATCACACACTGATATTACAGCAATGCCTCTATAAATCAAACAGTGATATGTGCAGCAATCTTTATATAAATCACACAATGCTATGTACAGTGATCTCTCTATAAATCACACAGTGATATGAACAGTGATCTCTCTATAAATCACACAATGATATTACAGCAATGCATCTATAAACCACACAGTGATATGTGCAGCGATCTCTCTATAAATCACACAATGATAAGAACAGTGATCTCTCTATAAATCACTCAGTGTTATGCACAGCAATGTCTCCATAAATCACACAGTGATATGAAAAGTGTACTCTCTGTAAATCATTCAGTGATATGTACAGCAGTGTCTCTATAAATCCGAAAGTGATATTTACAGCAATGATCTATAAATCGCACAGTGATATGTGCAGCGATCTCTCTATAAATCACACAGTGATATGAACAGTGATCTCTCTATAAATCACTCAGTGATATGTACAGCAATGCCTCTATAAATCACTCAGTGACATGTACAACAATGCCTCTCTAAATCTCACGGTGATATGTGCAGCGATCTCTCTACAAATCACACAGTGATATGTACAACAATCTTTATATAAATCACACAATGCTATGTACAGTGATCTCTCTATAAATCACACAATGAAATGTGCAGCGATCTCTCTATAAATCACACAGTAATATGAACTGTGATCTCTCAATAAATCACGCAAAGATATGTACATTGATCTCTCTACAAATCAAACCGAGATATGTACAGCGATCTCTCTATAAGTCACTCAATGATATATACAGTGATGCCTCTAAAATTCACACAGTGATATGTGCAGCGATATCTCGATAAATCACACAATGATAGGATCAGCGATCTCTCTTTGAATCTCAAAGTGATTTTTACTGATGTCTCTAAAATTCACACAGTGATACGTACAGCGATCTCTCTATAAATCACACAGTGATACGTACAGAGATCTCTCTATAAATCACTCAGTGATATTACAGCAATGCCTCTATAAATCAGACAGTGATATGTGCACCGATCTATCTATAAATCACACAGTGATATGTACAGTGATCTCTCTATAAATCACACGATATGTACAGTGATTGCTCTATAAATCACGCAGTGATATGAACAGTGATCTCTCTATAAATCACACAGTGATATTACAGCAATGCCTCTATAAATCAGACAGTGATATGTG
The DNA here is from genome assembly GCF_020745735.1 of Hemiscyllium ocellatum. NCBI lineage: Eukaryota > Metazoa > Chordata > Chondrichthyes > Orectolobiformes > Hemiscylliidae > Hemiscyllium > Hemiscyllium ocellatum. The sequence goes on from NC_083428.1 coordinate 47,311,332, forward strand.
CAGCGATCTTTCTATAATTCACACAGTGATAGGTACAGTGATCTCTCTATAAATCACACCGAGATATGTACAGTGATCTCTCTGTAAATCACGCAAAGATATGTACAGCGATTTCACTATGAGTCACTCAATGATATATACAGCGATGTCTTTAAAATTCACACAGCGATATGTGCAGCAATCTCTCTCTAAATCGCACCGAGATACGTACAGTGATCTCTCTATAAATCACAGTGATATGAACAGCGATCTCTCTATAAATCACTCAGTGATATGTATAGCGATGTCTTTATCAATCACACAATGCTATGTACAGTGATCTCTCTATAAATCACACAGAGAAATCTATAGTGATCTCTCTACTAATCACACCGAGATATGTACAGTGATCTCTCTATAAATCACGCCAGGATATGTACAGCGATGTCTCTATAAGTCACTCAATGATATGTACTGCGAGGTCTCTAAAATTCACTCAATGATATGTCCAGCAATCTCTCTATAAATCTTACAGTGATTTGTAGAGCGATATCACTATAAATTACACAACAATATGTGCAGCGATCTCTCTATAAATCCCATAATGATATGTACAGTGATCGCCCTATAAATCACACAGTGATATGAACAATGATCTCTTTATAAATCACTCGGTGTTATGTAAAGCAATGTCTCTATAAATCACACAGTGATATGTACAGCAATGCCTCTATAAATCACACAGTGATATGTGCAGCGATCTCTCTATAAATCACGCAATGATATGTACAGTGATGTCTCTATAATTCACACAGTGATATGTAAAGCGATCTCTCGAGAAATCCCACAGTAATATGAACAGTGATCTCTCTATAAATCATGCAGTGATATTACAGCAATGCCTCTATAAATCACTCAGTGATATGTGCAGCGATTACTCTATAAATCACACAATGATATGTACAGCGATCTCTCAAAAAGCCACACAAAGGTATGTACAATGATCTCTCTATTAATCAGACTGGGAAATGAACAGCGATCTCTCAATAAATCACATAGTGATATGTACAGCGATGTTTCTAAAATTCACTCAGTGATATGTACAGCGATCCCTCTATAAATCTCACAGTGATTTGTTAGAGCAATTTCTCTATAAATCGCATGGCAATAAATGCAGCGATCACTCAATAAAGCACACAATGATATGTACAGTGTTTTCTCTATAAATCACACAGTGATATGAACAGTGATATCTCTATAAATAACACAGCGATATATGCAGTGATCTCTCTATAAATCACACAACGATATGTACAGTGATCTCTCTATAAATCACACAGTGATATGAACAATGATCTCTTTATAAATCACACAGTGATATATACAGCAATGCCTCTATAAGTCACACAGTGATATGTACAGTGATCGCCCTATCAATCACACAGTGATATGAACAATGATCTCTTTATAAATCACACACTGATATGTGCAGCGATCTCTCTATAAATCACACAATATGTACAGTGATCTCTCTATAAATCACAGTGGTATGAACAGTGATCTCTCTATCAATCACACAGTGATATGTGCAGGAATCTCTCTAAAAATCACAGGATGTATATACAGTGATCTCTCTATAAATTACACAATGATATGGACAGTGATATCTCTGTTAATCACACTGAGAAATGTACAGCGATCTAACTACAAATCACACTGAGATACGTACAGCAATGCCTCTATAAATCACACAGTGATATGTGCAGGAATCTCTCTAAAAATCACACAATGATATATACAGTGATATCTCTGTAAATCACACTGAGAAATGTACAGCGATGTCTCTATAAATCACACAGTGATATGTACAGCAATCTTTATATAAATCACACAATGACATGTACAGTGATCTCTCTATAAATCACACAGTGATATGAACAGTGATCTCTCTATAAATCACACAGTAATATGAACTGTGATCTCTCAATAAATCACGCAAAGATATGTACAGCGATCTCTCTACAAATCAAACTGAGATACGTACAGCGATCTCTCTATAAGTCACTCAATGATATATACAGTGATGCCTCTAAAATTAACACAGTGATATGTGCAGCGATATCTCGATAAATCACACAATAATAGAATCAGCGATCTCACTTTGAATCTCAAAGTGAATTTTACAGCGATGTCTCTAAAATTCACACAGTGATACGTACAGCGATCTCTCTATAAATCACACAGTGATATGAACAGAGATCTCTCTATAAATCACTCAGTAATATTACAGCAATGCCTCTATAAATCACACAGTGATATGTGCAGCGATCTATCTATAAATCACACAGTGATATGTACAGTGATCTCTCTATAAATCACAGTGATATGAACAGTGATCTCTCTATAAATCACACAGTGATATTACAGCAATGCCTCTATGAATCACACAGTGATATGTGCAGCGATCTCTCTATAAATCACACAATGATAAGAACAGTGATCTCTCTATAAATCACTCAGTGTTATGTACAGCAATGTCTCCATAAATCACACAGTGATATGAACAGTGTACTCTCTGTAAATCATTCAGCGATATGAACAGCAATGTCTCTATAAATCAGAAAGTGATATTTACAGCAATGATCTATAAATCGCACAGTGATATGTGCAGCGATCTCTCTATAAATCACTCAGTGATATGTACAGCAATGCCTCTATAAATCACACAGTGATATGAACAGTGTACTCTCTGTAAATCATTCAGCGATATGTACAGCAATGTCTCTTAAAAATCACTCAGTGATATTTACAGCAATGATCTATAAATCGCATAGTGATATGTGCAGCGATCTCTCTATAAATCACTCAGTGATATGTACAGCAATGCCTCTATAAATCACACAGTGATATGAACAGTGTACTCTCTGTAAATCATTCAGCGATATGTACAGCAATGTCTCTAAAAATCAGAAAGTGATATTTACAGCAATGATCTATAAATCGCACAGTGATATGTACAGTGATCTCTCTATAAATCACACAATGAAATGTGCAGCAATCTCTCTATATATCACACAGTAATATGAACTGTGATCTCTCAATAAATCACGCAAAGATATGTACAGCGATCTCTCTACAAATCAAACCGAGATATGTACAGCGATCTCTCTATAAGTCACTCAATGATATATACAGCGATGCCTCTAAAATTCACACAGTGATATGTGCAGCGATATCTCGGTATATCACACAATGATAGGATCCGCGATCTCTCTTTGAATCTCAAAGTGATTTTTACAGCGATGTTTCTAAAATTCACACAGTGATACGTACAGCGATCTCTCTATAAGTCACACAGTGATATGAACAGAGATCTCTCTATAAATCACTCAGTGATATGTACAGTGATGTCTCTATGAGCCAATCAGTGATATGTACAGCGATGTTTCTAAAATTCACTCAGTGATATGTACAGCGATCCCTCTATAAATCACACAGTGATTTGTAGAGCGATGTCTCTATAAATCACATGGCGATAAATGCAGCGATCACTCAGTAAGGCACACAATGATATGTACAGTGTTTTCTCTACAAATTACACAGTGATATGAACAGTGATCTCTCTACAAATAACACAGTGATATATGCAGCGATCTCTCTATAAATCACACAATGATATGTGCAGCGATCTCTCTATAAATCACACAGTAATATGAACTGTGATCTCTCAATAAATCACGCAAAGATATGTACAGCGATCTCTCTACAAATCAAACCGAGATACATACAGCGATCTCTCTATAAGTCACTCAATGATATATACAGTGATGCCTCTAAAATTCACACAGTGATATGTGCAGCGATATCTCGATAAATCACACAATGATAGGATCAGCGATCTCTCTTTGAATCTCAAAGTGATTTTTACAGCGATGTTTCTAAAATTCACACAGTGATACGTACAGCGATCTCTCTATAAGTCACACAGTGATATGAACAGAGATCTCTCTATAAATCACTCAGTGATATTACCGCAATGCCTCTATAAGTCACACAGTGATATGTGCAGCGATCTCTCTATAAATCACACAGTGATATTAACAGTGATCTCTCTCTAAATCACTCAGTGATATGTACAGCAATGCCTCTATAAATCACACAGTGATATATGCAGCGACATCTCTATAAATCACGCAATGATAAGAACAGTGATCTCTCTATAAATCACTCAGTGTAATGTACAGCGATGTCTCCATAAATCACACATTGATATGAACAGTGTACTCTCTGTAAATCATTCAGCAATACGTACAGCAATGTCTCTATAAATCAGAAAGTAATATTTACAGCAATGATCTATAAATCGCAGAGTGATACGTGCAGCGATCTCTATAAATCACACAGTTATAAAGAACAGTGATCTCTCTATAAATCACGCAAAGATATGTACAGCGATCTCTTGACAAATCAAACCGAGATATGTACAGCGATCTCTCTATAAGTCACTCAATGATATATACAGTGATGCCTCTAAAATTCTCTCCATAAATACTCTCCATAAATCACACAGTGATATGAACAGTGTACTCTCTGTAAATCATTCAGCGATATGTACCGCAATGTCTCTATAAATCAGAAAGTGATATTTACAGCAATGATCTATAAATCGCACAGTGATAAGTGCAGCGATCTCTCTATAAATCACACAGTGATATGTACAGTGATCTCTCTATAAATCACTCAGTGATATGTACAGCAATGCCTCGATACATCACTCAGTGACATGTACAACAATGCCTCTCTAAATCTCACGGTGATATGTGCAGCGATCACTCTACAAATCACACAGTGATATGTACAGCGATCTCTCTATAAATCACACAGTAATATGAACTGTGATCTCTCAATAAATCACGCAAAGATATGTACAGCGATCTCTCTACAAATCAAACCGAGATATGTACAGCGATCTCTCTATAAGTCACTCAATGATATATACAGTGATGCCTCTAAAATTCACACAGTGATATGTGCAGTGATATCTCGATAAATCACACAATAATAGGATCAGCGATCTCTCTTTGAATCTCAAATGATTTTTACAGCGATGTTTCTAAAATTCACACAGTGATACGTACAGCGATCTCTCTATAAATCACACAGTGATATGAACAGAGATCTCTCTAGAAATCACACAATGATATGTACAATGATCTCTCTATAAATCACACAGAGAAATGTTTCGTGATCTCTCTACAAAACACACCAGGATACGTACAGCGATCTCTCTAAATCACGCAGTGATATGTACAGCGAAGTCTCTATAAGTCACTCAATGATATTTTCAGTTATGTCTCTATAAATCACACAGTGATATGTTCAGCAATCTCTCTATAAATCACACAGTGATATGAACAGTGATCTCTCTGTTAATCACACTGAGAAATGTACAGCGATGTCTCTATAAATCACACAGTGATATGTACAGCAATGCCTCTATAAATCATAGTGATATGTGCAGGAATCTCTCTATAAATCACACAGTGATATGTTCAGCAATCTCTCTATAAATCACACAGTGATATGAACAGTGATCTCTCTGTTAATCACACTGAGAAATGTACAGTGATGTCTCTATAAATCACACAGTGATATGAACAGTGATCTCTCTATAAATCACTCTGAGATATTACAATCACTCAATGATATATGCAACGATGTCTTTAAAATTCACAGTGATATGTGCAGTGATCTCTCAATAAATCATGCAAAGACATGTACAGCAATCTTTCTACAAATCACACCGAGATATGTACAGCGAGCTCTCTATAAATCATGCAAAGATATGTACAGGAATCTCTGTATAAGTCACTCCATTATATATTCAGCGATGCCTCGAAAATTCGCACAGTGATATGTGCAGCAATATCTCAATAAATCACACAATGATAGGAACGGCGATCTCTCTTTCAATCTCAAAGTGACTTTTACAGCGACGTCTTTATAAATCACACAGCGATATGTGCAGCAATCTTTCTCCAAATCGCACCGAGATACGTACAGTGATCTCTCTATGAATCACACAGATATAGAGATGTCGCTGCATATATCACTGTGTGATTTATAGAGGCATTGCTGTACATATCACTGAGTGATTTATAGAGAGATCACTGTTCATATCACTGTGTGATTTATAGAGAGATCACTGTTCATATCACTGTGTGATTAATAGAGAGATCGCTGCCCATATCACTGTCTGATTAATAGAGGCATTGCTGTAATATCACTGAGTGATTTATAGAGAGATCTCTGTTCATATCACTGTGTGATTTATAGAGAGATCGCTGTACGCAATGATAAGGACAGTGATCTCTCTATAAATCACACAGTGTTGTGTACAGCAATGTCTCCATAAATCACACATTGATATGAACAGTGTACTCTCTGTAAATCATTCAGCAATATGTACAGCAATGTCTCTATAAATCAGAAAGTAATATTTACAGCAATGATCTATAAATCGCACAGTGATATGTGCAGCGATCTTTATACAAATTACATAATGATATGTACAGTGATCTCTCTATAAATCACTCAGTGATATGTACAACAATGCCTCTCTAAATCTCACGGTGATATGTGCAGCGATCACTCTACAAATCACACAGTGATATGTACAGCGATCTCTCTATAAATCACACAATGATAAGAACAGTGATCTCTCTATAAATCACTCAGTCTTGTGTACAGCAATGTCTCCATAAATCACACAGTGATATGAACAGTGTACTCTCTGTAAACCATTCAGCGATATGGACCGCAATGTCTCTATAAATCAGAAAGTGATATTTACAGCATGATCTATAAATCGCACAGTGATACGTGCAGCGATCTCTCTATAAATCACACAGTGATATGAACAGTGATCTCTCAATAAATCACTCAGTGATATGTACAACAATGCCTCTCTAAATCTCACGGTGATATGTGCAGCGATCTCTCTACAAATCATACAGTGATATGTACAGCAATCTTTATACAAATTACATAATGATATGTACAGTGATCTCTCTATAAATCACTCAGTGATATGTACAGTGATCTCTCTATAAATCACACAATGAAATGTGCAGCGATCTCTCTATAAATCACACAGTAATATGAACTGTGATCTCTCAATAAATCACGCAAAGATATGTACAGCGATCTCTCTACAAATCAAACCGAGATATGTACAGCGATCTCTCTATAAGTCACTCAATGATATATACAGTGATGCCTCTAAAATTCACACAGTGATATGTGCAGTGATATCTCGATAAATCACACAATAATAGGATCAGCGATCTCTCTTTGAATCTCAAAGTGATTTTTACAGCGATGTCTCTATAAATCACAGAGCGATATATACAGTGATCTCTCAATAAATCACACAGTGATATGAACAGAGATCCCGCTATAAATCACTCAGTGATATTACAGCAATGCCTCTATAAATCACACAGTGATATGTGCAGCGATCTCTCTATAAATCACTCAGTGATATGAACAGTGATCTCTCTATAAATCACTCAGTGATATGTACAGCAATGCCTCTATAAATCACACAGTGATATGTGCAGTGATCTCTCTATAAATCAGTGATATGAACAGTGATCTCTCTGTAAATCACTCAGTGATATGTATAGCGATGTCTCTATAAATCACACCATGCTATGTACAGTGATCTCTCTATAAATCACACAGAGAAATCTATAGCGATCTCTCTACAAATCACACCGAGATATGTACAGTGATCTCTCTATAAATCACGCAAGGATATGTACAGCGATGTCTCTATAAGTCACTCAATGATATGTACAGTGACGTCTCTAAAATTCACTCCACGATATGTACAGCGATCTCTCTATAAATCTCATAGTGATTTGTAGAGCGATGTCACTATAAATTACACAATGATATGTGCAGCGATCTCTCTATAAATCACACAATGATATGTACAGTGATCGTCCTATAAATCACACAGTGATATGAACAATGATCTCTCTATAAATCACTCAGTGTTATGTAAAGCAATGTCTCTATAAATCACACAGTGATATGTGCAGCGATCTCTCTATAAATCACTCAGTGATATGTACAGCAATGTTTCTATAAATCACACAGTGATATGTACAGCAATGCCTCTATAAATCACACAGTGATATGTACAGCAATGCCTCTAAAATTCTCACAGTGATATGTACAGCGATCTCTCTATAAATCACACAGTGATATGAACAGCAATCTCTCTATAAATCACTCAGTGATATGTGCAGCAATTACTCTATAAATCACACAATGATCTGTACAGAAATCTCTCAAAAAATTCACACAATGATATGTACAATGATCTCTCTAGTAATCAGACTCGGAAATGAACAGTGATCTCTCAATAAATCACACAGTGATATGTACAGTGATGTCTCTATGAGCCAATCAGTGATATGTACAGCGATGTTTCTAAAATTCACTCAGTGATATGTACAGCGATCCCTCTATAAATCACACAGTGATTTGTAGAGCGATGTCTCTATAAATCACATGGCGATAAATGCAGCGATCACTCAGTAAGGCACACAATGATATGTACAGTGTTTTCTCTATAAATTACACAGTGATATGAACAGTGATCTCTCTACAAATAACACAGTGATATATGCAGCGATCTCTCTATAAATCACACAATGATATGTGCAGCGATCTCTCTATAAATCACACAGTAATATGAACTGTGATCTCTCTATAAATCACGCAAAGATATGTACAGCGATCTCTCTACAAATCAAACCGAGATATGTACAGCGATCTCTCTATAAGTCACTCAATGATATATACAGTGATGCCTCTAAAATTCACACAGTGATATGTGCAGTGATATCTCGATAAATCACACAATGATAGGATCAGCGATCTCTCTTTGAATCTCAAAGTGATTTTTACAGCGATGTCTCTAAAATTCACACAGTGATACATACAGCGATCTCTCTATAAATCACACAGTGATATGAACAGAGATCTCTCTATAAATCACTCAGTGATATTACAGCAATGCCTCTATAAATCACACAGTGATATGTGCGGACCTCTATCTATAAATCACACAGTGAAATGTGCAGTGATCTCTCTATAAATCACACAGTGATATGAACAGTGATCTCTCTATAAATCACACAGTGATATTACAGCAATGCCTCTATAAATCACACAGTGATATGTGCAGCGATCTCTCTATAAATCACACAATGATAAGAACAGTGATCTCTCTATAAATCACTCAGTGTTATGTACAGCAATGTCTCCATAAATCACACAGTGATATGAACAGTGTGCTCTCTGTAAATCATTCAGCGATATGAACAGCAATGTCTCTATAAATCAGAAAGTGATATTTACAGCAATGATCTATAAATCGCACAGTGATATGTGCAGCGATCTCTCTATAAATCACACAGTGATATGAACAGTGATCTCTCTATAAATCACTCAGTGATATGTACAGCAATGCCTCTATAAATCACTCAGTGACATGTACAACAATGCCTCGCTAAATCTCACGGTGATATGTGCAGCGATCTCTCTACAAATCAGACAGTGATATGTACAGCAATCTTTATATAAATCACACAATGATAAGAACAGTGATCTCTCTATAAATCACTCAGTGATATGTACAGTGATCTCTCTATAAATCACACAATGAAATGTGCAGCGATCTCTCTATAAATCACACAGTAATATGAACTGTGATCTCTCAATAAATCACGCAAAGATATGTACATTGATCTCTCTACAAATCAAACCGAGATATGTACAGCGATCTCTCTATAAGTCACTCAATGATATATACAGTGATGCCTCTAAAATTCACACAGTGATATGTGCAGCGATATCTCGATAAATCACACAATGATAGGATCAGCGATCTCTCTTTGAATCTCAAAGTGATTTTTACAGCGATGTCTCTAAAATTCACACGGTGATACGTACAGCGATCTCTCTATAAATCACACAGTGATATGAATAGAGATCACTCTATAAATCACTAAGTGATATTACAGCAATGCCTCTATAAATCACGCAGTGATATGTGCAGCGATCTCTCTATAATTAAACAGTGATATGTACAGCAATGCCTCTATAAATCACACAGTGATATGTGCAGGAATCTCTCTATAAATCACACAATGATATGAACAGTGATATCTCTGTAAATCACACTGAGAAATGTACAGCGAAGTCTCTATAAATCACACTGTGATATGTACAGCAATGCCTCTATAAATCACAGTGATATGTGCAGGATTCTCTCTATAAATCACACAGTGATATGTACAGCGATCTCTCTATAAATCCCACAGTGATACGAACAGTGATCTCTCTATAAATCACTCTGAGATATTACAGTCACTCAATGATATATGCAGCGATGTTTTTAAAATTCACACAGTGATATGTGCAGTGATCTCTCAATAAATCACGCAAAGATATGTACTGCAATCTTTCTACAAATCACACTGAGATATGTACAGCGAGCTCTCTATAAATCTCACAGTGATTTGTAGCGCGATATCACTATAAATCACACAACAATGTAGGCAGTGATCTCTCTATAAATCCCATAATGATATGTACAGTGATCGCCCTATAAATCACACAGTGATATGAACAATGATCTCTTTATAAATCACTCGGTGTTATGTAAAGCAATGTCTCTATAAATCACGCAGTGATATGTACAGAAATGCCTCTATAAATCACACAGTGATATGTGCAGCGATTTCTCTATAAATCACACAATATGTACAGTGATCTCTCTATAAATCACAGTGATATGAACAGCGATCTCTCTATAAATCATGCAATGATATGTACAGAGATGTCTCTATAACTCACACAGTGATATGTACAGTGATGTCTCTACAAATCATGCAATGACATGTACAGTGATGTCTCTTTAATTCACACAGCGATATGTACAGCGATCTCTCTATAAATCACACAGTAATATGAACAGCGATCTCTGTATAAATCATGCAGTGATATTACAGCAATGCCTTTATAAATCACTCAGTGATATGTGCAGCGATTACTCTATAAATCACACAATGATATGTACAGCGATCTCTCAAAAAGCCACACAATGATATGTACCATGATCTCTCTGTTAATCAGACTGGGAAATGAACAGCGATCTCTCAATAAATCACACAGTGATATGTACAGCAATGTCTCTATAAGCCAATCAGTAATATGTACAGCGATGTTTCTAAAATTCACTCAGTGATATGTACAGCAGTTCCTCAATAAATCTCACAGTGATTTGTTAGAGCGATTTCTCTATAAATCACATGGCGATAAATGCAGCAATAACTCAATAAAGCACACAATGATATGTACAGTGTTTTCTCTATAAATCACACAGTGATATGAACAATGATCTCTTTATAAATCACACAGTGATATTACAGCAATGCCTGTATAAATCACACAGTGATATGTGCAGGAATCTCTCATATGTGCATAAATATGTGCAGCGATCTCTCTATAAATTACACAATAAGAACAGTGATCTCTCTATAAATCACACAGTGATATTACAGCAATGCCTGTATAAATCACACAGTGATATGTGCAGGAATCTCTCTAAAAATCACAGAATGTATATACAGTGATCTCTCTATAAATTACACAATGATATGAACAGTGATATCTCTGTTAATCACACTGAGAAATGTACAGCGATCTAACTACAAATCAAACTGAGATATGTACAGCAATGCCTCTATAAATCACACAGTGATATGTGCAGGAATCTCTCTAAAAATCACACAATGATATATACAGTGATCTCTCTATAAATCACACAATGATATGAACAATGATATCTCTGTAAATCACACTGAGAAATGTACAGTGATGTCTCTATAAATCACACAGTGATATATGCAGCGATCTCTCGAGAAATCACACAATGATATGTACAGTGATCTCTCTATAAATCACAGTGATATGAACAGCGAACTCTCTATAAATCATGCAATGATATGTACAGAGATGTCTCTATAACTCACACAGTGATATGTACAGTGATGTCTCTACAAATCACGCAATGACATGTACAGTGATGTCTCTTTAATTCACACAGTGATATGTACTGCGATGTCTCTAAAATTCACACAGTGATATGTACAGCGATCTCTCTATAAATCACACAGTGATATGAACAGCAATCTCTCTATAAATCACACCGTGATATTACATCAATGCCTCTCTAAATCACTCAGTGATATGTGCAGCAATTACTCTATAAATCACACAATGATCTGTACAGCAATCTCTCAAAGAAATCACACAATGATATGTACAATGATCTCTCTATTAATCAGACTCGGAAATGAACAGCAATCTCTCAATAAATCACACAGTGATATGTACAGTGATGTCTCTATGAGCCAATCAGTGATATGTACAGCGATGTTTCTAAAATTCACTCAGTGATATGTACAGCGATCCCTCTATAAATCACACAGTGATTTGTAGAGCGATGTCTCTATAAATCACATGGCGATAAATGCAGCGATCACTCAATAAAGCACACAATGATATGTACAGTGTTTTCTCTATAAATCACACAGTGATATGAACAGTGATCTCTCTACAAATGACACAGTGATATATGCAGCGATCTCTCTATAAATCACACAATGAAATGTGCAGCGATCTCTCTATAAATCACACAGTAATATGAACTGTGATCTCTCTACAAATGACACAGTGATATATGCAGCAATCTCTCTATAAATCACACAATGATATGTACAGTGATCTCTCTATATATCACACAATGAAATGTACAGCGATCGCTCTATAAATCACAATGATGTGCACAGTGATGTCTCTATAAATCACACAGTGATGTGAACAGCGATGTCTCTATAAATCGCACAGTGATATGAACAGTGATCTCTCTATAAATCACTCAGTGATATGTACAGCGATATCTCTACAAATCATGCAGAGATATGTACAGCAATCTCTCCATAAAGCATGCAGTGATATGTACAGTGATCTCTCAATAAGACACTCACTGATATGTACAGCGATGTCTCTAAAATTCACACAGTGACATGTGCAGCGAACTCTCTATAAATCACTCAGTGATATGCACAGCGATCCCTGTATAAATCACACAGTGATACATACAGTGATATCTCTATAAATCACACAGTGATATGTACAGCAATGTCTCTATAAATCACACAATGATATGTACAGCGATCTCTATGTAAATCACACAGAGATATGTACTGCGATCTCTCTATAACTCACACAATGGTATGCACAGTGATCTCTCTATAAATCATTCAATGATATGTACAGTGATCTCTTCATAAATCACACAGTGATATGTACAGTGATCTCTATAAATCGCAGATTGATATCTCCAGTGATCTCTCTATAAACCACACCGTGATATGTGCAGCAATGTCTCTATAAATCACACAATGATATGTACAGCGATCTCTCCAGAAATCACTCATTGATATGTATAGTGATATCTCTGTAAATCACTCAGTGATGTGTACAGCAATCTCTATAAATCACACAATGATATGTCCAGCTATCTCTCAATAACTCACGCAGTGATATGTATAGTGATCTCTCTATAAATCACACTTTGATATGTACTACTATGTTTGTATGAATCACTCAATGATATGTGCAGCGGTCTCTTTATAAACCACACAATGATCTCTCTATAAATCAGTATAAATCACTATAAATCACTATAAATCGCTCTATAAATCACTCAGTGCCATGTACAGTGATATCTTGATAAATTACACAGTGATATGTACCAATCTCTCTATGAATCACAGAATGATATGTACAGAGATCTCTGTATAAATCACACCGTGATATGTACAGCGATCCTCCCATAAATCAAACAGTGACTTGTACAGCGATCTCTATAAATCACACAATGATGTGTATGGCGATCCCTTTATAAATCTCACAGTAATGTGTAAAGCGATCACTCTAAATCACACAAGGATATGTACTGCGATGTCTTTATAAATCACACAGTGATATGTACAGCGATCTCTCTATAAATCACAAAATGATATCTACAGGGACCTCTCTATAAATCACTCAGTGATATGTACAGAAATGTCTCTATAAATCACACAGTGATATGTGCAGCGATGTCTCTATACATTAATCAGCGCTTTGTACAGCGACATCTCTGTAAATCACACAGTGATATGTGCAGCGATCTCTGTATTAATCACTTACTGATACGTACAGCGATCTCTCTGTAACTCACTCAGTGGTATGTACAGTGATCTGTCTATAAATCACACAGTGATATATTCAAATACTTCTCTATAAATCACTCAATTATATGTGCAGAGTTCACTCTATAAACCATACAATGATATGTACAGTGATCTCTCTATACATCACTCAGTGATATGTACACTGATGCCTCAATAAACCACACCGTGGTATGCACACTGATCTCTCCATAAATCACTGACACTGAGTGCCCCAGGATAAATCACACTGTGATACTGTCACTGCTCCTGGATAAACCACACTGGGATGCTGTCAGTGCCCCTGGATAAAACACACCGTGGAACTGTCAGTCTCCTTGGAAAGACCACATTGTGATACTATCAATGCTCCTAGATAAACCACACGGTGAAACTGTCAGTTCTCCTGGATAAACCACACTGGGATACTGTCCCTGCTCCTGGATAAACCACACCGTGATACTGTCAGCGTTCCTGGATAAACCACACCGTAATATTGTCAGTACCCCAGGATAAACCACACCGTGATACTGCCACTGCTCCTGGATAAACCACACTGTGATACTGTCAGTGCTCCGGGATAAACCACACCGTGATACTGTCAGTGCTCCAGGATAAACTACACCGTGATAATGTCAGTGCCACTGGACAAACCACACCGTGATACTGTCACTTCCCCTGGATAAACCACACCGTGATACTCTCACTTCCCCTGGATAAACCACACCGTGATACTGTCAGTGCTCCGGGATAAACCACACCGTGATACTGTCAGTGCTCCCGGATAAACCACACCGTGATACTGTCAGTGCTCCAGGATAAATTACACCGTGATAATGTCAGTGCCACTGGACAAACCAAACCGTGACACTGTCAGTGCTCCTTGATAAACCACACCGTGATCCTGTCAGTGCTCTGGATAAACCACACAGTGATACTGTCAGTGCTCTTGGATAAACCACACCGTGACACGGACTGTGCTCCAGGATAAATCACACTGTGATGCAGTCATTGCTCCTGGATAAATCACACCGTGACACTGTCAGTGCTCCTGGATAAATCACACCGTGACACTGTCAGTGGTCTGGTATAAATCACACTGTGATGCTGTCATTGTTCCTGAATAAACCACACTGTGATACTATCAGTGCTCATGGAGAAATCACACCATATTACTGTTGGTGCCCCTGGATAAATCACATTGTGATTCTGTTATTGCTCTTGGATTAACCACATCGTGAAACTGTCAGTTCTCCTGGATAAACCACACTGTGATACTGTCAGTGCTCCTGGATAAATCACACCGTGATGCTGTCACTGTTCCTGGATAAATCACAACGTGATACTGTCAGTGCTCTGGGATAAATCACACCGTGATGCTGTCACTGTTCCTGGATAAATCACAACGTGAAACTATGAGTGCTCCTGGATAAACCATACTGTGGTACTGTCAATGCTCCTGGATAAACCACACCGTGATCCTGTCAGTGCTCCTGGTTTAACCACACCGTGACACTGTCTGTGCTCCGGGATAAATCACACTGTGATCCTGTCAGTACCCATGGATAAATCACACCATGATACCATCAATGCCCCTTGGAAAAATCACGCCGTTGTCCGGTCAGTGCTCCTGGATAAACCAAACCGTGATACTGTCATTGTTCCTAGATAAACCATACAATGATACTGTCAGTACCCATGGATAAATCACACCGTAATACTGTCAGTGCCCCTGGTAAAATCACACCGTGACACTGTCAGTTCTCCTGGAGAAACGACACTGTGATACTGTCAGTTCTCCTGAATAAACCACACCGTGACACTGTCTGTGCTCCGGGTTAAATCACACTGTGATGCTGACATTGCTCTTGGATTAACCACTCCGTGATACTGTCAGTTCTCGTGGATTAGTCAAACTATGATAGTGTCACTGCTTTTGGATAATCCACACCGTGATACTGTCAGTGCTTCTTAATAAACCACACCGTGATATTGTCAGCGCCCCTGGATCGATCGTATCTTGATAATGTCATTGCTCCGGGATAAACCACACTGTGATACCGTCAGTGCGCCTGGATTAGTCAAACTATGATAGTGTCACTGCTTCAGGATAATCCACACCGTGGTACTCTCAGTGCTCCTGGATAAATCACACCGGGATACTGTCAGTGCTCTCGGATAAACCACCCCGTGATACTGGCAGTGCTCCTGGATAAACCACGCTGTGATACTGTCAGTGCTCCTGGATAAACCACACCGTGTTACTGTTGGTGCCCCTGGATAAACCAAACCGTGCTCCCGTCAGTGCTCATGGATTAATTACACCATACTCCTGTCGGTGTCCCTAGATAAATCACACTGTGATGCTGTCATTGCTCTTGGATTAAGCACACTGTGATACTGTCAGTTCTCCTGAATAAGTCAAACTATGATAGTGTCACTGATTCTGGATAATCAACACAATGATACTGTCAGTGCTCCGTGATAAACCACACCATGATACTGTCAGTGCTCGTGGATAAATCACACCATGATACTATCATTTCTCCTGGATAAACCACACCGTGACAATGTCTGTGCTCCGGGTTAAATCACACTGTGATGCTGTCATTGCTCTTGGATTAACCACTCCGTGATACTGTCAGTTCTCCTGGATTAGTCAAACTATGATAGTGTCACTGCTTCAGGATAATCCACACCGTGATACTGTCAGTGCTTCTTAATAAACCACACCGTGATACTATCAGTGCTCCTGGATAAACCACACCGTGATACTGTCAGTGCTCGTAGATAAATCACACCATGAAACTGTCAGTGCTCCTGGATAAATCACACAATATTACTGTTGGTGCCCCTGGGTAAATCACATTGTGATTCTGTCATTGCTCTTGAATTAACCACACCGTGATACTGTTAGTTCTCCTGGATAAGCCACACCGTGATACTGTCAGTGCTCCTGGATAAACCTCAACGTGACACTGTCTGTTCTCTGGGATAAAGCACACTGTGATGCTGTTAGAACATAGAACATAGAACATAGAACATAGAACATAGAACAATACAGCACAGAACAGGCCCTTCAGCCCACGATGTTGTGCCGAACATCTATCCTAGATTAAGCACCCATCCATGTACCTATCCAATTGCCGCTTAAAGGTCGCCAATGATTCTGACTCTACCACTCCCACAGGCAGCGCATTCCATGCCCCCACCACTCTCTGGGTAAAGAACCCACCCCTGACATCTCCCCTATACCTTCCACCCTTCACCTTAAATTTATGTCCCCTTGTAACACTCTGTTGTACCCGGGGAAAAAGTTTCTGACTGTCTACTCTATCTATTCCTCTGATCATCTTATAAACCTCTATCAAGTCACTCCTCATCCTTAGCCGTTCCAACGAGAAAAGGCCGAGAACTCTCAACCTATCCTCGTACGACCTATTCTCCATTCCAGGCAACATCCTGGTAAATCTTCTCTGCACCCTCTCCAAAGCTTCCACATCTTTCCTAAAGTGAGGCAATCAGAACTGCACACAGTACTCCAAATGTGGCCTAACCAAAGTCCTGTACAGCTGCAACATCACTTCACGCTCTTGAATTCAATCCCTCTGCTAATGAACGCTAATACACCATAGGCTCTATCCACCTGAGTGGCAACTTTCAAAGATCTATGTACATAGACCGCAAGATCCCTCTGTTCCTCCACCTGACTAAGAACCCTACCGTTAACCCTGTATTCCGCATTCTTATTTGTTCTTCCAAAATGGACAACCTCACACTTGGCAGGGTTGAACTCCATCTGCCACTCCTCAGCCCAGCCCTGCATCATATCTAAGTCCCTTTGCAGCCGGCAACAGCCCTCCTCACTGTTATTGTTCCTGGATAAATCAAGCCGTGATGCTGTCATTGCTCCTGGATAAACCACACCGTGATATTGTCAGCGCCCCTGGATAGATCGTATCTTGATAATGTCATTGCTCCGGGATAAACCACACTGTGATACCGTCAGTGCGCCTGGATTAGTCAAACTATGATAGTGTCACTGCTTCAGGATAATCCACACCGTGGTACTCTCAGTGCACCTGGATAAACCACACCGGGATACTGTCAGTGCTCTGGGATAAATCACACTGTGATGCTGTCAGGGCCCTTGGATAAATCACACCGTGATACTGTCAGTTCTCCTGGATTAGTCAAACTATGATAGTGTCACTGCTTCTGGATAAATCACAACGTGACACTGTCAGTGCTCCTTGATAAACCACACCGTGATCCTGTCAGTGCTCTGGATAAACCACACAGTGATACTGTCAGTGCTCTTGGATAAACCACACCGTGACACGGACTGTGCTCCAGGATAAATCACACTGTGATGCAGTCATTGCTCCTGGATAAATCACACCGTGACACTGTCAGTGCTCCTGGATAAATCACACCGTGACACTGTCAGTGGTCTGGTATAAATCACACTGTGATGCTGTCATTGTTCCTGAATAAACCACACTGTGATACCATCAGTGCTCATGGAGAAATCACACCATATTACTGTTGGTGCCCCTGGATAAATCACACTGTGATTCTGTCATTGCTCTTGGATTAACCATACCGTGATACTGTCAGTTCTCCTGGATAAACCATACTGTGATACTGTCAGTGCTCCTGGATAAATCACACTGTGATGCTGTCATTGCTCCTGGATAAACCACACCGTGACACTGTCAGTGCTCTGGGATAAATCACACCGTGATGCTGTCACTATTCCTGGATAAATCACAATGTGATACTGTCAGTGCTCCTGGATAAATCACACTGTGAACTATGAGTGCTCCTGGATAAACCACACCGTGATCCTGTCAGTGCTCCTGGTTTAACCACACCGTGACACTGTCTGTGCTCCGGGATAAATCACACTGTGAACCTGTCAGTACCCATGGATAAATCACACCATGATACCGTCAATGCCCCTTGGAAAAATCATGCCGTTGTCCGGTCAGTGCTCCTGGATAAACCAAACCGTGATACTGTCATTGTTCCTAGATAAACCATACAATGATACTGTCAGTACCCATGGATAAATCACACCGTAATACTGTCAGTGCCCCTGGTAAAATCACACCGTGACACTGTCAGTTCTCCTGGAGAAACGACACTGTGATACTGTCAGTTCTCCTGAATAAACCACACCGTGACACTGTCTGTGCTCCGGGTTAAATCACACTGTGATGCTGACATTGCTCTTGGATTAACCACTCCGTGATACTGTCAGTTCTTGTGGATTAGTCAAACTATGATAGTGTCACTGCTTCAGGATAATCCACACCGTGGTACTCTCAGTGCACCTGGATAAATCACACCGGGATACTGTCATTGCTCTCGGATAAATCACACTGTGATACTGTCATTGCTCTTGGATTAACCACTCCGTGATACTGTCAGTTCTCCTGGATAAATCACACTGTGATACTGTCAGTGCTCCGGGATAAACCACACCTTGATAAACCACACCGGGATACTGTCAGTGCTCTGGGATAAATCATACTGTGATGCTGTCATTGCTCCTGTATAAATCACACTGTGATGCTGTCAGTGCCCTTGGATAAATCACACTGTGATACTGTCAGTTCTCCTGAATAAACCACACCGTGACACTGTCTGTGCTCCGGGTTAAATCACACTGTGATGCTGACATTGCTCTTGGATTAACCACTCCGTGATACTGTCAGTTCTCCTGGATTAGTCAAACTATGATAGTGTCACTGCTTCTGGATAATCCACACCGGGATACTGTCAGTGCTCCTGGATAAACTACACCGTGATACTGTCAGTGCTCGTGGATAAATCACACCATGAAACTGTCAGTGCTCCTGCAAAATCATACCATGGTACAGTCAGTGCTCTGGATAAACCACATAGTGACACTGTCTGTGCTCCGGAATAAACCACACCGTGATACTGTCAGTGCCCCTGGATAGATCGTATCTTGATAATATCATTGCTCCGGGACAAACCACACTGTGATACCGTCAGTGCCCCTGGATTAGTCAAACTATGATAGTGTCACTGCTTCAGGATAATCCACACCGTGGTACTGTCAGTGCTCCTGGATAAACCACACAGGGATACTGTCAGTGCTCTGGGATAAATCGCACCGTGATGCTGTCATTGTTCCTGGATAAATCACGCTGTGGTACTGTCAATGCTCCTGGATAAACCACACTGTCATCCTGTCAGTGCTCTGGGATAAATCGCACCGTGATGCTGTCATTGTTCCTGGATAAATCACACTGTGGTACTGTCAGTGCTCCTGGAAAAACCACACTGTGACACTGTCTGTGCTCCGGGATAAATCACACCATGATACCGTCAATGCCCCTTGGAAAAATCACACCGTAGTCCTGTCAGTGCTCCTGGATAAACCAAACCGTGATACTGTCATTGCTCCTGGATCAACCATACAATGATACTGTCAGTACCCATGGATAAATCACACTGTAATACTGTCAGTACCCCTGGTAAAATCACACCGTGGTACTGTCAGTTCTCCTGGAGAAACGACACTGTGATACTGTCAGTGCTCCTGGATAAATCACACCGTGATACTGTCAGTGCTAATTGATAAACCACACTGTGATACTGTCAGTGCTGCTGGATAAACTACCCCGTGATACTGGCAGTGCTCCTGGATAAACCGCGCTGTGATACTGTCAGTGCTCCTGGATAAACCACACCGTGTTACTGTTGGTGCCCCTGGATAAACCAAACCGTGCTCCCGTCAGTGGATTAATTACACCATACTCCTGTCGGTGTCCCTAGATAAATCACACTGTGATGCTGTCATTGCTCTTGGATTAAGCACACTGTGATACTGTCAGTTCTCCTGAATAAGTCAAACTATGATAGTGTCACTGATTCTGGATAATCAACACAATGATACTGTCAGTGCTCCGTGATAAACCACACCATGATACTGTCAGTGCTCGTGGATAAATCACACCATGATACTATCATTTCTCCTGGATAAACCACACCGTGACAATGTCTGTGCTCCGGGTTAAATCACACTGTGATGCTGTCATTGCTCTTGGATTAACCACTCCGTGATACTGTCAGTTCTCCTGGATTAGTCAAACTATGATAGTGTCACTGCTTCTGGATAATCCACACCGTGATACTGTCAGTACTTCTTAATAAACCACACCGTGATACTATCAGTGCTCCTGGATAAACCACACCGTGATACTGTCAGTGCTCGTAGATAAATCACACCATGAAACTGTTAGTGCTCCTGGATAAATCACACAATATTACTGTTGGTGCCCCTGGGTAAATCACATTGTGATTCTGTCATTGCTCTTGAATTAACCACACCGTGATACTGTTAGTTCTCCTGGATAAGCCACACCGTGATACTGTCAGTGCTCCTGGATAAACCTCAACGTGACACTGTCTGTTCTCTGGGATAAAGCACACTGTGATGCTGTTAGAACATAGAACATAGAACATAGAACAATACAGCACAGAACAGGCCCTTCAGCCCACGATGTTGTGCCGAACATCTATCCTAGATTAAGCACCCATCCATGTACCTATCCAATTGCCGCTTAAAGGTCGCCAATGATTCTGACTCTACCACTCCCACAGGCAGCGCATTCCATGCCCCCACCACTCTCTGGGTAAAGAACCCACCCCTGACATCTCCCCTATACCTTCCACCCTTCACCTTAAATTTATGTCCCCTTGTAACACTCTGTTGTACCCGGGGAAAAAGTTTCTGACTGTCTACTCTATCTATTCCTCTGATCATCTTATAAACCTCTATCAAGTCACTCCTCATCCTTAGCCGTTCCAACGAGAAAAGGCCGAGAACTCTCAACCTATCCTCGTACGACCTATTCTCCATTTCAGGCAACATCCTGGTAAATCTTCTCTGCACCCTCTCCAAAGCTTCCACATCTTTCCTAAAGTGAGGCGATCAGAACTGCACACAGTACTCCAAATGTGGCCTAACCAAAGTCCTGTACAGCTGCAACATCACTTTACGACTCTTGAATTCAATCCCTCTGCTAATGAACGCTAATACACCATAGGCTCTATCCACCTGAGTGGCAACTTTCAAAGATCTATGTACATAGACCGCAAGATCCCTCTGTTCCTCCACCTGACTAAGAACCCTACCGTTAACCCTGTATTCCGCATTCTTATTTGTTCTTCCAAAATGGACAACCTCACACTTGGCAGGGTTGAACTCCATCTGCCACTCCTCAGCCCAGCCCTGCATCATATCTAAGTCCCTTTGCAGCCGGCAACAGCCCTCCTCACTGTTATTGTTCCTGGATACATCACACCGTGATGCTGTCATTGCTCCTGGATAAATCACACCGTGAGACTGTCAGTGCTCCTGGATAAATCACACTGTGATACTGTTAGTGCTCCTGGATAAACCACACTGTGATACTGTCAGTGTTTCTGGATAAATCATACTGTGATACTGTCAATGCTCTGGGATAAACCACACCGTGATACTGTCAGTGTTTCTGGATAAATCATACTGTGATACTGTCAATGCTCTGGGATAAACCACACCGTACTAATGTCAGTGCTCATGGATAAACCAGACCGTGACATTGTCAGTGCTCCTGGATAAACCAAGCTGTGATTCTGTCAGTACCCCTGGATAAAGGTCTCCCAATAGTCCGAGAGAAGTAGAGGAAATTATTGCGAGGATGATTCAGGAGAAGAGTGAAAGTAGCAGGGTGGTTGTTATGGGGGACCTTAACTTCCCAGATATTGACTGGGAAAGCTATAGCTCGAGTTCGTTAGATGGGTCGGTGTTTGTCCAATGTGTGCAGGAGGGTTTCCTGACACAATATGTAGACAGGCCAACGAGAGGTGAGGCTATACTGGATTTGGTTCTAGGTAATGAACCAGGCCAGGTGTTAGACTTGGAGGTAGGTGAGCACTTCGGGGACAGTGACAACAACTCGGTGACTTTTACTCTAATGATGGAGAGGGATAAGTGTGCACTGCAGGGCAGGAGTTATAGCTGGGGGCAGAGAAATTATGATGCGGTGAGGCATGACTTAGGATGCATTGATTGGAAAAATAGGCTTCGAGGGAAGAACACAAATGATATATGGAGATAGTTCAAGGAACAGCTAATGGGTGTCCTTGATAAGTATGTACCAGTCAGGCAGGAAGTAAAGGGTCTTGTGAGGGAGCCGTGGTTTAATAAGGAATTGGAATCCCTTGTGAAAGGGAAGAGGGTGGCCTATGTAAAGATGAGGCGTGAAGGTTCAGTTGGGGCGATTGAGAGTTATAAGGTAGCCAGGAAGGATCTAAAGAGAGAGCTAAGAGCAGCGAGAAGGGGATATGAAAAGTCCTTAGTTGGTAGGATTAGGGAAAACCCAAAGGCTTTCTATAGGTATGTCAGGAATAAAAGGATGACTAGGGTAGGTATCGGTCCAGTCAAGGATAGTAGTGGGAAGTTGTGCGTGGAGGCGGAGGAGATTGGAGAGACACTAAATCAATACTTTTCGTCAGTATTCACTCAGGGACAGGACACTGTTGTTGATGTGAATATTGAGTCACAAGTGATTAGAATGGATGGCCTTGAGGTATGTAGGGAAGAGGTCTGGGGAATACTGGAAAGGATGAAAATAGATAAGTCCCCTGGGCCTGATGGCATTTATCCTAGGATCCTCTGGGAAGCTAGAGAGGAGATAGCGGAGCCATTGGCCTTGATTTTTATGTCGTCGTTGTCTACGGGAATAGTGCCAGAAGACTGGAGGATAGTGAATGTGGTCCCCTTGTTCAAGAAGGGGAGTAGGGATAGCCCTAGTAACTATAGGCCAGTGAGTCTCACTTCTGTTGTGGGCAAAGTCTTAGAGAGAATTGTAAGGGATAGGATTTATGAACATCTGGATAGGAATAATGTGATCAAGGATAGTCAGCATGGTTTTGTGAAGGGCAGGTCGTGCCTCACAAACCTTATTGAGTTCTTTGAGAAGGTGACCAAGGAAGTGGATGAGGGTAAAGCAGTAGATGTGGTGTATATGGATTTTAGCAAGGCGTTCGATAAGGTACCCCATGGTAGGCTAATGCAAAAACTACGGAGGTATGGCATTGAGGGTGCATTAGAGGTTTGGATTAGGAATTGGCTGGCTGGAAGGAGACAGAGGGTAGTAGTTGATGGTATAGGTTCATCTTGGAGTGCAGTTACTAGCGGTGTTCCACAAGGATCTGTTTTGGGACCATTGCTGTTTGTCATTTTTATAAATGACCTAGAGGAGGGGCTTGAAAGCTGGGTGAGCAAGTTTGCAGATGACATGAAAGTCGGTGGAGTTGTGGACAGCGAAGAAGGATGTGGCAGGTTACAGCGGGATATAGATAAGTTGCAGAGCTGGGCAGAAA
Source organism: Hemiscyllium ocellatum (assembly GCF_020745735.1). NCBI lineage: Eukaryota > Metazoa > Chordata > Chondrichthyes > Orectolobiformes > Hemiscylliidae > Hemiscyllium > Hemiscyllium ocellatum. Next base: position 47,336,081 of record NC_083428.1, read on the forward strand.
GGTGGCAAATGGAGTTCAATGTAGCTAAATGTGAAGTCATTCACTTTGGTAGGAGTAACAAGAAGATGGATTACTGGGCTAATGGTAGGCTACTAGGTAGTGTGGATGAGCAGAGGGATCTTGGTGTCCATGTACACAGATCTCTAAAAGTTACCACCCAGGTAAATAATGCTGTGAAGAAGGCATATGGTGTACTGGGTTTTATTGGTAGAAGAATTGAGTTCCGGAGTCCTGAGGTCATGTTGCACTTGTATAAGACTCTGGTGCGGCCGCATCTGGAGTATTGTGTGCAGTTTTGGTCGCCATACTATAGGAAGGATGTGGAGGCATTGGAACAAGTGCAGAGGAGGTTTACCAGGATGTTGCCTGGCATGGTAGGAAGATCTTATGAGGAAAGGCTGAGGCACTTGGGGCTGTTCTCATTGGAGAAAAGAAGGTTTGGGGAGATTTGATAGAGGTGTGCAAGATGATTAGGGGTTTAGATAGGGTTGACAGTGAGAACCATTTTCCGCTAATGGAGTCAGCTGTTACTAGGGGACACAGCTTTAAATTAAGGGGTGGTAGGTATAGGACAGATGTTAGGGGTAGATTCTTTACTCAGCTGGTTGTGAGTTCATGGAATGCCCTGCCAGTAGCAGTGGTGGACTCTCTCTCTTTATGCTCATTTAAGCGGGCATTGGATAAGATATTTATGGTTATTGGGCTAGTGTAGGTTAGGTAGGCTTCGGTCGGCGCAACATCGAGGGCCGAAGAGCCTGTACTGTGCTGTATTTTTCTATGTTCTAAAACACACCTTGATAATGTCTGTGAGCCTGGATTAACCACATCGTGATACTGTCTGTGCTCCGGGATAAAATACACTTTGATACTGTCAGTGCCCCTGGATAGCCACACCGTAATACTGTCAGTCCCCTTGGAGAGACCACACGGTGAAACTGTCAGTCCCCATGGATAGATCACACCATAATACTGTCAGTGCCCCTGGATAAATCATACCGTGATGTTGTCAGAGCTCTTGTTAAATCACACCGTGATACAGTCAGTGCTCCTGGATAAACCATGCCTTTATACTGTCAGTGCTCCTGGATAAATCACATTGTGATTATGTCAGTACACCTGGAAAAATCACACCGTGATACAGTCAGTGCTCCTGGATAAACCACACTGTGATACTGTCAGTTCTCATGGATAAATCACACCGTGATGCTGTCATTGCTCCTGGATAAACCATACCTTTATACTGTCTGTGCTCCTGGATAAATCACATTGTGATACTGTCAGTGCTCCTGGATAAACCACACCGTGATACTGTCAGTGCTCCATGATAAATTACACTGTGATACTGTCAGTTCTCCAGAATAAGCCACACTGTGATACTGTCAGTGCTCCTGGATAAATCACACTGTGGTACTGTCAGTAAGCCTGGATAAACCACACCATGATACTGTCATTGTTTCTAGATAAACCAGAGCATGATACTGTCAGTACCCATGGATAAATCAGACTGTAATACTGTAATTGCCCTAGTAAAATCACACCATGGTACTGTCAATGCTCCTGGATAAACGACACTGTGATACTGTCAGTGCACCTAGATAAACCACACCGTGATACTGTCAGCTCTCCTGGATAAGCCACACTGTGATACTGTCAGTGCTCCTGAATAAACCACACCATGTTACTGACAGTGCTCATGGATAATCTCACCTGGGTAATGTCAGTGCTCCTGGATAAACCACACCGTGATATTGTCAGTGCTCCATGATAAATTACACTGTAATACTGTCAGTTCTCCTGGATAAACCACACTGTGATACTGTTAGTGCTCCTGGGTAAACCACACTGTGATACTGTTAGTGCTCCTGGATAAACCACACCGTAATACTGTCAGTGTTCTTGGATAAACCACACTGTGATACTGTTATTGCTCCTGGATAAACCACACTTTTTTACTGTGAGTGCTCCTGGATAAACCACACTGTCATACTGTCAGTGTTCCTGGATAAACCACACTGTGATACTCACACTGCTCCTGGATAAACCACACTGTCATACTGTCAGTGTTCCTGGATAAACCACACTGTGATACTCACACTGCTCCTGGATAAACCTCACCGTGACACTGTCAGTGCTCCTGGATAAACCACACCGTGATGCTGTCAGTGCTCCTGGATAAATCACATCGTGATACTGTCAGTGCTCCTAGATAAACCACACTGTGATACTGTTAGTGCTCCTGGATAAACCACACCGTGATACTGTCAATGCTCTGGGATAAACCACACCGTAATTCTGTCAGTGCTCCTGGATGAACAACACTGTGATACTGTCTGTGCTCCTGGATAAACCACACCGTGATATTGTCATTGCTCCTGGATGAATTCACCCTAATACTGTCAGTGCTCCTGGATAAATCACATCGTGATGCTGAAAGTGCTCCTGGATAAACCACACCGTGATACTGTCAGTGCTCCTGGATAAATCACATTGTGATTATGTCAGTACACCTGGAAAAATCACACCGTAATACTGTCACTGCTCATGGATAAATCACACCGTGATGCTGTCATTGCCCCTGGGTAAATCACACCGTGATACTGTCAGTGCTCCTGGATAAACCATACCTTTATACTGTCTGTGCTCCTGGATAAATCACATCGTGATTATATCAGTACACCTGGAAAAGTCACACCGTGATACTGTCAGTGCTCCTGGATAAACTACACCGTGATACTGTAAGTGCTCCATGATAAATTACACTGTGATACTGTTGGTACTCCTGAATAAGCCACACTGTGATACTGTTAGTGCTCTTGGATAAATCACATCGTGATACTGTCAGTGCTCATGGATAAATCACATCGTGATGCTGAAAGTGCTCCTGGATAAACCACACTGTGATACTGTTAGTGCTCCTGGATAAACCACACCGTGATACTGTCAGTGTTTCTGGATAAACCACACCGTGATATTGTCAGTGCTCTGGATGAATCACACTGTGATACAGTCAGTGCTCCTGGATAACCACATCGTGATACTGTCAGTACCTCTGGATAAATCATTCTACGATACTGTCAGTGTTCACGGATAAATCACACTGTGACACTGTCAGCGTTCATGGATAAATCACACCATGAAACTGTCAGTGCCCCTGGATTAATCACACTGTGATACCGTCTTTGTGATTGGATTAACCACACCGTGATACTGTCAATGCTCCTGGATAAATCATGCCATGATACTGTCAGTACCCTGGGATTAACCACTCCGCGATACTGTCAGTGCTCATGGATAAATCACACCGTGATTCTGTCAGTACCCCTGGATAAATCACACTGTGATACTGTCAGTGAGCCTGGATTAATCACACCGTGATACTGTCTGTGCTTCTGAATAAACCACACCGTGATACTGTCAGTGCTCCATGATAAAGTAAACTTTGATACTGTCAGTTCTCCTGAATAAGTGACACTGTGATACTGTCAGTGCTCCTGGATAAGCCACACTGTGATACTGTCACTGCTCCTGGATAAACCACACTGTGATACTGTTAGTGCTCCTGGATAAACCACACTATGATACTGCCAGTGTTTCTGGATGAATCATACCGTGATACTGTCAATGCTCTGGGATAAACCACACCGTACTAATGTCAGTGCTCCTGGATAAACCAAACTGTGATACTGTCAGTGCTCCTGGATAAACCACACCGTGACATTGTTAGTGCTCCTGGATAAACCAAACCGTGATTCTGTCAGTGCCCCTGGATAAATCATAGCATGATACTATCAGTGCCCCTGGATAAGCCACACTGTGACACTGTCAGTCCCCTTGGAGAGACCACACGGTGAAACTGTCAGTCCTCATGGATAGATCACACCATAATACTGTCAGTGCCTCTGGATAAATCACACAGTGATGCTGTCAGAGCTCTTGTTAAATCACACCATGATACAGTCAGTGCTCCTGGATAAACCATGCCTTTATACTGTCAGTGCTCCTGGATAAATCACATTGTGATTATGTCAGTACACCTGGATAAACCACACTGTGATACTGTCAGTACTCCTGGATAAACCACACCGTGATACTGTCAGTGTTTCTGGATAAATCATACCGTGATACTGTCAATGCTCTGGGATAAACCACACCGTAATTCTGTCAATGCTCCTGGATGAACAACACTGTGATACTGTCTGTGCTCCTGGATAAATTCACCCTAATACTGTCATTGGTCCTGGATAAATTCACCCTAATACTGTCAGTGCTCCTGGATAAATCACATTGTGATTATGTCAGTACACCTGGAAAAATCACACCGTAATACTGTCACTGCTCATGGATAAATCACACCGTGATACTGTCAGTGCTCCTGGATAAACCATACCTTTATACTATCTGTGCTCCTGGATAAATCACATCGTGATTATGTCAGTACACCTGGAAAAGTCACACCGTGATACTGTCAGTGCTCCTGGATAAACTACACCGTGATACTGTCAGTGCTCCATGATAAATTACACTGTGATACTGTCAGTACTCCTGAATAAGCCACACTGTGATACTGTTAGTGCTCTTGGATAAATCACATCGTGATACTGTCAGTGCTCATGGATAAGTCTCACCGTGATACTGTCAGTGCACCTGGATAAACCACACCGTAATACTCTCATCGGTCCTAGATAAACCACACTGTGATGCTGTCATTGCTCCTGGAAAAATTACACCCTAATACTGTCAGCGCTCCTGGATAAATCGCATTGTGATGCTGACAGTGCTCCTGGATAAACCACATAGGGATACTGTCAATGCTCTGGGATAAACCACACCGTACTGTCAGTGCTCCTGGATAAACCAAACTGTGATACTGTCAGTGCTCCTGGATAAACCACACCATGATACTGTCAGTGTTTCTGGATAAATCATACCGTGATACTGTCAATGTTCCGGGATAAACCACACCAAGATACTGTCAGTGCTCCTGGATAATTCACACCATGATATTGTCATTGCTCCTAGATAAACCACACGGTGAAACTGTCAGTTCTCCTGGATAAGCCACACTATGATAGTCTCAGTGCCCCTGGATAAACTACACCGTGATACTGTCAGTGCTCCCTGATAAATTACACTGTGATACTATCAGTTCTCCTGAATAAGCGACACTGTGATACTGTCAGTGCTCCTGGACAAGCCACACTGTGATACTGTTAGTGCTCCTGGATAAACCACACCGTGATACTGTCAGTGTTTCTGGATAAACCACACCGTAATACTGCCAGTGCTCATGGATAAATCACACCGTGATGCTGTCATTGCCCCTGGGTAAATCACACCATGATACCATGTTTGTTATTGGATTAACCACACCGTGGTACTGTCAATGCTCCTGGATTAGTCACGCCCTGATACTGTCAGTAGCACTGGATAATTCTCACCGTGATACTGTCATTGCTCCTAGATAAACCATACCATGATACTGTCAGTATCCATGGATAAATCTCACTGTAATACTGTAATTGCCCCTGGTAAAATCACACCGTGGTACTGTCAGTGCTCCTGGATAAACGACACTGTGATACTGTCAGTGCACCTAGATAAACCACACCGTGATACTGTCAGCTCTCCTGAATAAGCCACACTGTGATACTGTCAGTGCTCCTGGATAAACCACACCGTGATACTGTCAGTGCTCCATGATAAATTACACTGTGATACTGTCAGTGCTCCTGGATAAACCACACTGTGATGCTGTCGTTGCTCCTGGATAAATCACACTGTGATACTGTCAGTCTCCTTGGAAAGACCACATTGTGATACTATCAATGCTCCTAGATAAACCACACGGTGAAACTGTCAGTTCTCCTGGATATGCCACACTGTGACACTGTCAGAACTTCTGGATAAATCACACCGTGATGCTGTCAGTCGCCTTGGAGAGATCACACGGTGAAACTGTCAGTCCCCATGTATAGATCACACCATAATACTGTCAGTGCCCCTGGATAAATCACACTCTGATGCTGTCAGTGCTCTTGTAAAATCACACCGTGATACCATGTTTGTTATTGGACTGACCACACCGTGGTACTGTCAATGCTCCTGGATAAATCACGCCCTGATACTGTCAGTAACACTGGACAAACCACACCGTGATACTGTCATTGCTCCTAGATAAACCACACTGTGATACCGTCAGCTCTCCTGGATAAGCCACACTGTGATACTGTCAGTGCTCATGGATAGATCTCACCTTGGTACTGTCAGTGCTCCTGGATAAACCACACTGGGATACTGTCAGTTCTCCTGGATAAACCACACTGTGATACTGTCAGTGCACCTGGATAAACCCACACCATGATACTGTCAGTGTTTCTGGATAAATCATACAGTGACACTGTCAGTGTTCATGGATAAATCACACCGTGATACTGTCAGTGCCCCTGGGTAAATCACACTGTGATACCGTCTTTGTGATTGGATTAACCACACCGTGATACTGTCAATGCTCCTGGATAAATCACGCCCTGATACTGTCAGTACCCTGGGATTAACCACTCCGCGATACTGTCAGTGCTCATGGATAAATCACACCGTGATTCTGTCAGTACCCCTGGATAAATCACACCGTGCTACTGTCCGTGAGCCTGGATTAACCACACCGTGATACTGTCAGTGCTCCATGATAAATTACATGTGATACTGTCAGTTCACCTGAACAAGTGACACTGTGATACAGTCATTGTTCCTGGATAAACCACACTGTGATACTGTCAGTGTCTCTGGATAAATCATACCGTGATTCTGTCAGTAGCCCTGGATAAATCACACCGTGATAATGTCTGTGAGCCTGGATTAACCACGTCGTGATTCTGTCTGTGCTCCAGGATAAACCATGCCTTTATACTGTCAGTGCTCCTGGATAAATCACATTGTGATTATGTCAGTACACCTGGAAAAATCACACCGTGATACTGTCAGTGCTCCAGGATAAACCACACTGTGATACTATCAGTGCTCCTGGATAAATCACACCGTGATGCTGTCATTGCCCCTGGGTAAATCACACCATGATACCATGTTTGTTATTGGATTAACCACACCGTGGTACTGTCAATGCTCCTGGATTAGTCACGCCCTGATACTGTCAGTAGCACTGGATAATTCTCACCGTGATACTGTCATTGCTCCTAGATAAACCATACCATGATACTGTCAGTATCCATGGATAAATCTCACTGTAATACTGTAATTGCCCCTGGTAAAATCACACCGTGGTACTGTCAGTGCTCCTGGATAAACGACACTGTGACACTGTCAGTGCACCTAGATAAACCACACCGTGATACTGTCAGCTCTCCTGGATAAGCCACACTGTGATACTGTCAGTGCTCCTGGATAAACCACACCGTGATACTGTCAGTGCTCCATGATAAATTACACTGTGATACTGTCAGTGCTCCTGGATAAACCACACTGTGATGCTGTCGTTGCTCCTGGATAAATCACACTGTGATACTGTCAGTCTCCTTGGAAAGACCACATTGTGATACTATCAATGCTCCTAGATAAACCACACGGTGAAACTGTCAGTTCTCCTGGATATGCCACACTGTGACACTGTCAGAACTTCTGGATAAATCACACCGTGATGCTGTCAGTCGCCTTGGAGAGATCACACGGTGAAACTGTCAGTCCCCATGTATAGATCACACCATAATACTGTCAGTGCCCCTGGATAAATCACACTCTGATGCTGTCAGTGCTCTTGTAAAATCACACCGTGATACCATGTTTGTTATTGGACTGACCACACCGTGGTACTGTCAATGCTCCTGGATAAATCACGCCCTGATACTGTCAGTAACACTGGACAAACCACACCGTGATACTGTCATTGCTCCTAGATAAACCACACTGTGATACCGTCAGCTCTCCTGGATAAGCCACACTGTGATACTGTCAGTGCTCATGGATAAATCTCACCTTGGTACTGTCAGTGCTCCTGGATAAACCACACTGGGATACTGTCAGTTCTCCTGGATAAACCACACTGTGATACTGTCAGTGCACCTGGATAAACCCACACCATGATACTGTCAGTGTTTCTGGATAAATCATACAGTGACACTGTCAGTGTTCATGGATAAATCACACCGTGATACTGTCAGTGCCCCTGGGTAAATCACACTGTGATACCGTCTTTGTGATTGGATTAACCACACCGTGATACTGTCAATGCTCCTGGATAAATCACGCCCTGATACTGTCAGTACCCTGGGATTAACCACTCCGCGATACTGTCAGTGCTCATGGATAAATCACACCGTGATTCTGTCAGTACCCCTGGATAAATCACACCGTGCTACTGTCCGTGAGCCTGGATTAACCACACCGTGATACTGTCAGTGCTCCATGATAAATTACATGTGATACTGTCAGTTCACCTGAACAAGTGACACTGTGATACAGTCATTGTTCCTGGATAAACCACACTGTGACACTGTCAGTGTCTCTGGATAAATCATACCGTGATTCTGTCAGTAGCCCTGGATAAATCACAACGTGATAATGTCTGTGAGCCTGGATTAACCACGTCGTGATTCTGTCTGTGCTCCGGGATAAACCATGCCTCTATACTGTCAGTGCTCCTGGATAAATCACATTGTGATTAGATTAGATTAGACTTACAGTGTGGAAACAGGTCCTTCGACCCAACAAGTCCACACCGACCCGCCGAAGCGCAACCCACCCATACCCCTACATTTACCCCTTACCTAACACTACGGGCAATTTAGCTTGGCCAATTCACCTGACCCGCACATCTTTGTGACTGTGGGAGGAAACCGGAGCACCCGGAGGAAACCCACGCAGACACGGGGAGAACGTGCAAACTCCACACAGTCAGTCGCCTGAGTCGGGAATTGAACCTGGGTCTACAGGCGCTGTGAGGCAGCAGTGCTAACCACTGTGCCACCGTGCCGCCCACTATGTCAGTACACCTGGAAAAATCACACCGTGATACTGTCAGTGCTCCAGGATAAACCACACTGTGATACTATCAGTGCTCCTGGATAAACCACACCGTAATACTGCCAGTGCTCCTGGATAAATCACACCGTGATGCTGTCATTGCCCCTGGGTAAATCACACCATGATACCATGTTTGTTATTGGATTAACCACACCGTGGTACTGTCAATGCTCCTGGATTAGTCACGCCCTGATACTGTCAGTAGCACTGGATAATTCTCACCGTGATACTGTCATTGCTCCTAGATAAACCATACCATGATACTGTCAGTATCCATGGATAAATCTCACTGTAATACTGTAATTGCCCCTGGTAAAATCACACCGTGGTACTGTCAGTGCTCCTGGATAAACGACACTGTGATACTGTCAGTGCACCTAGATAAACCACACCGTGATACTGTCAGCTCTCCTGGATAAGCCACATTGTGATACTGTCAGTGCTCCTGGATAAACCACACCGTGATACTGTCAGTGCTCCATGATAAATTACACTGTGATACTGCCAGTGCTCCTGGATAAACCACACTGTGATGCTGTCGTTGCTCCTGGATAAATCACACTGTGATACTGTCAGTCTCCTTGGAAAGACCACATTGTGATACTATCAATGCTCCTAGATAAACCACACGGTGAAACTGTCAGTTCTCCTGGATATGCCACACTGTGACACTGTCAGAACTTCTGGATAAATCACACCGTGATGCTGTCAGTCGCCTTGGAGAGATCACACGGTGAAACTGTCAGTCCCCATGTATAGATCACACCATAATACTGTCAGTGCCCCTGGATAAATCACACTCTGATGCTGTCAGTGCTCTTGTAAAATCACACCGTGATACCATGTTTGTTATTGGACTGACCACACCGTGGTACTGTCAATGCTCCTGGATAAATCACGCCCTGATACTGTCAGTAACACTGGACAAACCACACCGTGATACTGTCATTGCTCCTAGATAAACCACACTGTGATACCGTCAGCTCTCCTGGATAAGCCACACTGTGATACTGTCAGTGCTCCTGGATAAACCACACCATGATACTGACAGTGCTCATGGATAAATCTCACCTTGGTACTGTCAGTGCTCCTGGATAAACCACACTGGGATACTGTCCGTTCTCCTGGATAAACCACACTGTGATACTGTCAGTGCACCTGGATAAACCCACACCATGATACTGTCAGTGTTTCTGGATAAATCATACCGTGACACTGTCAGTGTTCATGGATAAATCACACCGTGATACTGTCAGTGCCCCTGGGTAAATCACACTGTGATACCGTCTTTGTGATTGGATTAACCACACCGTGATACTGTCAATGCTCCTGGATAAATCACGCCCTGATACTGTCAGTACCCTGGGATTAACCACTCCGCGATACTGTCAGTGCTCATGGATAAATCACACCGTGATTCTGTCAGTACCCCTGGATAAATCACACCGTGCTACTGTCCGTGAGCCTGGATTAACCACACCGTGATACTGTCAGTGCTCCATGATAAATTACATGTGATACTGTCAGTTCACCTGAACAAATGACACTGTGATACAGTCATTGTTCCTGGATAAACCACACTGTGATACTGTCAGTGTCTCTGGATAAATCATACCGTGATTCTGTCAGTAGCCCTGGATAAATCACACCGTGATAATGTCTGTGAGCCTGGATTAACCACGTCGTGATTCTGTCTGTGCTCCAGGATAAACCATGCCTTTATACTGTCAGTGCTCCTGGATAAATCACATTGTGATTATGTCAGTACACCTGGAAAAATCACACCGTGATACTGTCAGTGCTCCAGGATAAACCACACTGTGATACTGTCAGCTCTCCTGGATAAGCCACACTGTGATACTGTCAGTGCTCCTGGATAAACCACACCGTGATACTGTCAGTGCTCCATGATAAATTACACTGTGATACTGTCAGTGCTCCTGGATAAACCACACTGTGATGCTGTCGTTGCTCCTGGATAAATCACACTGTGATACTGTCAGTCTCCTTGGAAAGACCACATTGTGATACTATCAATGCTCCTAGATAAACCACACGGTGAAACTGTCAGTTCTCCTGGATATGCCACACTGTGACACTGTCAGAACTTCTGGATAAATCACACCGTGATGCTGTCAGTCGCCTTGGAGAGATCACACGGTGAAACTGTCAGTCCCCATGTATAGATCACACCATAATACTGTCAGTGCCCCTGGATAAATCACACTCTGATGCTGTCAGTGCTCTTGTAAAATCACACCGTGATACCATGTTTGTTATTGGACTGACCACACCGTGGTACTGTCAATGCTCCTGGATAAATCACGCCCTGATACTGTCAGTAACACTGGACAAACCACACCGTGATACTGTCATTGCTCCTAGATAAACCACACTGTGATACCGTCAGCTCTCCTGGATAAGCCACACTGTGACACTGTCAGTGCTCCTGGATAAACCACACTGTGATACCGTCAGCTCTCCTGGATAAGCCACACTGTGATACTGTCAGTGCTCCTGGATAAACAACACCATGATACTGTCAATGCTCCTGGATAAATCACACTGTGATACTGTCAGTGAGCCTGGATTAACCACACCGTGATACTGTTAGTGCTCCTGGATAAACCACACCATGATACTGTCAGTGTCTCTGGATAAATCATACCGTGATTCTGTCAGTAGCCCTGGATAAATCACACCGTGATAATGTCTGTGAGCCTGGATTAACCACGTCGTGATTCTGTCTGTGCTCCGGGATAAACCACACTTTGATACTGTCATTGGCCCTGGATAAATCACACTGTGATGCTGTTATTGCTCCTGGATAAACCACACCGTGATACTGTCAGTTCCCTTGGAGAGACCACATGGTGAAACTGTCAGTCCCCATGGATAGATCACACCATAATGCTGTCAGTGCCCCTGGAAAAATCACACAGTGATGCTGTCAGTGCTCGTGTTAAATCACACTGTGATACTGTCAGTGCTCCTGGATAAATCACATTGTGATACTGTCAGCTCTTCTGGATAAGCCACACCATGATACTGACAGCGCTCATGGATAAATCTCACTTTGGTACTGTCAGTGCTCCTGGATAAACCTCACTGGGATACTGTCAGCTCTTCTGGATAAGCCACACCATGATACTGACAGCGCTCATGGATAAATCTCACTTTGGTACTGTCAGTGCTCCTGGATAAACCACACTGGGATACTGTCAGTTCTCCTGGATAAACCACACTGTGATACTGTCAGTGCTCCTGGATAAACCACACCATGATACTGTCAGTGATCATGGATAAGTCTCACCATGATACTGTCAGTGCACCTGTATAAACCCACACCGTGACACTGTCAGTGTTCATGGATAAATCACACCGTGATACGGTCAGTGCCCCAGGATAAATCACACTGTGATACCGTCTTTGTGATTGGATTAACCACATCGTGATACTGTCAATGCTCCTGGATAAATCACGCCCTGATACTGTCAGTACCCTGGGATTAACCACTCCGCGATACTGTCAGTGCTCATGGATAAATCACACCGTGATTCTGTCAGTACCCCTGGATAAATCAGACCGTGCTACTGTCAGTGAGCCTGGATTAACCACACCGTGATACTGTCTGTGATCCTGGATAAACCACACCATGTGATACTGTCAGTGCTCCATGATAAATTACACTGTGATATTGTCTGTTCTCCTGAATAAGAGACGTTGTGATGCTGTCAGAGCTCCTGGAAAAACCACACTGTGATACTGCCATCATCCCTGGATAAATCACATCGCGATACTGTCAGTGCTCCTGGATAAACCACACCGTGATATTGTCAGTGCTCATGGAGAAATCACACCGTGATACTGTCAGTGCTCTAGATAAATCACACTGTGATACAGTCTGTGCTCCTGGATAAATCACTCTGTGATACTGTCAGTGGTCATTGATAAATCACAACGTGATACGGTCAGTGCCCCTGGGTAAATCACACTGTGATACTGTCTTTGTGATTGGATTAACCATACCGTGATACTGACAATGCTCCTGGATAAATCATGCCCTGATACTGTCAGTACCCTGGGAATAACTACTCCGCGATACTGTCAGTGCGCATGGATAAATCACACTGTGATTCAGTCAGTGCCCCTGGATAAACCACGCTGTGATACTGTCAGTGCTCCTGGATAAACCAGACCGTGATATTGTCAGTGCTCATGGAGAAATCACACCGTGATACTGTCAGTGCACCTTGATAAACCACACCGTGGTACTGTCACTGCTCCTGGATAATCCACACTGTGATACTGTTAGTGTTCCTTGATAAACTACACCAGGATGCTGTCAGTGCTCCTGGACAAGTCACACCGTGATACTGTCAGTGCTCCTGGAAAAAAAACACCGTGATACTGTCAATGCTCCTGGATAAATCAGGCCCTGATACTGTCAGTAACCCGGCATTAACCACTCCGTGATACTGCCAGTATCCATGGATAAATCACACTGTGGTACTGTCAGTGCTCATGGATAAATCACACCATGATACTGTCAGACTCCTCGGAAAGACCACATTGTGATACCATCAATGCTCCTGGATAAACCACACGGTGAAACTGCCAGAACTTCTGGATAAATCACACCGTGATACTGTCAGTGTTCCTGGGTAACCACACCATGATATTGTCGGTCCCCTTGGAAAGACCACATGGTGAAACTGTCAGTCCCCAGGGATAGATCACACCATGATACTGTCAGTGCCCCTGGATAGATCGTACCTTGATAATGTCATTGCTCTGGGATAAACCACACTATGATACCGTCGATGGTCCTAGATAAACAAGACCGGGATACTGTCAGTCCCCCTAGATAAACAACACCGTGACACTGTCAGTGCTCCGGCATAAATCACACCATGATGCTGTCATTTCTCCTAAATAAATCACACCATGATTCAGTCATTACTCCTGGATAAATCACACTGTGGTACTGTCAGTGCTCCTGGATAAACCACACTGTGATACTATCATTGCTCCGGGATAAACCACACTGTGATACTGTCTGTGCTCCTGGATAAATCACACCGTGATGCTGTCATTGTTCCTGGATAAATCACGCTGTGATACTGTCAGAACCCATGGATAAATCACACCATGTTACTGTCAGTGCTCCTGGATAAACCACACCGTGGTACTGTCAGTGCTCCTGGATAAACCACTCCGTGATACTCTCAGTGCTGCTGGATAAACCACACTATGATACTGTCAGTGCTCATGGGTAAATCACACCATGATACTGTCAGTGCTCCCGGATAAACCACACTGTGATGCTGTCACTGCTCATGGATTAATCACACCATGATACTGTCGGTGCCCCTGGATAAACCACACCGTGATACTGTCCGTGCTCCTGGATAAACCACACAGTGATATTGTCAATGCTCTGGTTAAATCACACCGTGATACAGTCTGTGCTCCTGGATAAACCATACCTTTATACTGTCTGTGCTCCTGGATAAATCACAACGTGATTATGTCAGTACACCTGGAAAAATCACACCGTGATACTGTCAGTGCTCCTGGATAAATCACACTGTGATACTGTCAGTGCTCCTGGATAAACCATACCATGATACTGTCAGTGCTCATAGATAAATCTCACCGTGATACTGTCATTGCCCCTGGGTAAATCACACCGTGATACCGTGTTTGTTATTGGACTAACCACACCATGATACTGTCAATGCTCCTGGACAAATCACACCCTGATACTGTCAGTAACCCTGGATAAGTCACGAGTGATACTGTCAGTGCTCCTAGATAAACCAAATTGTGATAATGTTAGTACTGCTGGATAAACCACACCGTGACACTGTCAATGCTCCTGCATAAACCACATTGTGATACTGTCAGTGCTCCTGAATTAACCACACCGTGATACTGTCAGTGCTCCTGAATTAATCACACCGTGATACTTTCAGTGCTCATGGATAAATCACACCGTTATGCTGTCATTGTCCCTGGGTAAATCACATTGTGATACCGTCTTTGCTATTGGATTAACCACACCCTGATACTGTCAGTGCTCCTGGATAAATGACACTGTGATACTGTCATTGCTCCGGGATAAATCAAACCGTGATTCCATCACTGCTTCTGGATAAACCACAGTTTGATACTGTCATTGGTCCTGGATAAACCACACCGTGATGCTGTCATTGGTCCTGGATAAACCACACCGTGATACTGTCATTGCTCCTATAAACCATACCATGACACTGCCCGAACCCATGGATAAATCACACTGTAATACTGTCAGTGCCCCTGGTAAAATCACACCGTGATACAGTCAGCTCTTCTGGATAAGCCACAAGGTGATACTGTCAGTGCTCCTGGATAAACCACACGGTGATATTGTCAGTGACCATGGATAAATCATAGAGTAAAAAATGAGGTCTGCAGATGCTGGAGATCACAGCTGAAAATGTGTTGCTGGTCAAAGCACAGCAGGCCAGGCAGCATCTCAGGAATAGAGAATTCGACGTTTCGAGCATGAGCCCTTCATCAGGAATGAGAGAGAGTAGCCAAGCAGGCTAAGATAAAAGGTAGGGAGGAGGGACTTGGGAGAGGGGCGATGGAGGTGGGATAGGTGGAAGGAGGTCAAGGTGAGGGTGATAGGCTGGAGTGGGGTGGGGGCGGAGAGGTCAGGAAGAAGATTGCAGGTTAGGAGGGCGGTGCTGAGTTGAGGGAACCGACTGAGACAAGGTGGGGGGAGGGGAAATGAGGAAACTGGAGAAAAACTGAATTCATACCTTGTGGTTGGAGGGTTCCCAGGCGGAAGATGAGGCGCTCCTCCTCCAGCCGTCGTGTTGTCATGTTCTGCCGGTGGAGGAGTCCAAGGACCTGCATGTCCTCGGTGGAGTGGGAGGGAGAGTTAAAGTGTTGAGCCACGAGGTGGTTGGGTTGGTTGGCCCGGGCGTCCCTGAGGTGTTCTCTGAAGCGTTCCGCAAGTAAGCGGCCTGTCTCACCAATATAGAGGAGGCCACATCGGGTGCAGCGGATGCAATAGATGATGTGTGTGGAGGTACAGGTGAACTTGTGGCGGATATGGAAGGATCCCTTGGGGCCTTGGAGGGAAGTGAGTGTGGAGGTGTGGGCGCAAGTTTTACATTTCCTGCGGTTGCAGGGGAAGGTGCCGGGGGTGGAGGTTGGGTTGGTGGGGGGTGTGGATCTGACGAGGGAGTCAGGAAGGGAGTGGTCCTTGCGGAACGCTGATAGGGGAGGGGAGGGAAATATATCCTTGGTGGTGGGGTCCGTTTGGAGGTGGCGGAAATGACGGCGGATGATGCGTTGTATGCGGAGGTTGGTGGGTGGTAGGTGAGAACCAGTGGGGTTCTGTCTTGGTGGCGGTTGGAGGAGCGGGGCTCAAGAGCGGAGGAGCGGGAAGTGGAGGAGATGCAGTGGAGGGCATCGTCGATCACGTCTGGGGGGATAAATCATACTCTGATACAGTCAGTGCTCCTGGATAAATCACACTGTGATACTGTCTTGGCGATTGTATTAACCACACCGTGATACTGTCAATGCTCCTGGATAAATCACGCCCTGATACTGTCAGTAACGCGGCATTAACCACTCCGCGATACTGCCAGTTCCCATGGGTAAATCACACCCTAATTCTGTCAGTACCCCTGGATAAATCACACCGTGATACTGTCACTGAGCCTGGATTAACCACACTGTGATACAGTCTGTACTCCTGGATAAACCACACAGTGATACTGTCATTGCTCCTGGATAAATCACACCGTGATACTGTCAGTGCCCCTGGATAAACCACACTTTGATACTGTCAGTACCCCTGGATAAATCACAGCGTGAAACTGTCAGTGCTCCTGGATAAATCACACCATGACACTATCAGACTCCTTGGAAAGATCACACTGTGATACTATCAATGCTCCTGGATAAACCACACGGTGAAACTGCCAGAATGTCTGGATAAATCACACCGTGATACTGTCAGTGCTCCTGGATAACCACACCATGATATTGTCGGTCCCCTTGGAAAGACCACATGGTGAAACTGTCAGTCCCCAGGGATAGATCACACCATGATACTGTCAGTGCCCCTGGATAGATCGTACCTTGATAATGTCATTGCTCTGGGATAAACCACACTGTGATACCGTCTGTGGTCCTAGATAAACCAGAACGGGATACTGTCAGTCCCCATTAGATAAACGACACCGTGACACTTTCAGTGCTCCGGCATAAATCACACCGTGATGCTGTCATTTCTCCTAAATAACTGACACCGTGATTCAGTCATTGCTCCTGGATAAATCACACTGTGGTACTGTCAGACCCCTTGGAAAGACCACACTGTGATACTATAATTGCTCCGGGTTAAACCACACCGTGATACTGTCAGTTCTCCTGGATAAATCACACCGTGATGCTGTCATTGTTCCTGGATAAATCACACCGTGATACTGTCAGTCCCCATGGATAAATCATACCATGTTACTGTCAGTGCCCCTGGATAAATCACACTGTGATATTGTCAGTGCTCTGGTTAAATCACATCGTGATACTGTCAGTGCTTCTGGATGAACCACACTGTGATACTGTCCATGCTCCAGGATAAACCACACCCTGATACTGTCAGTGCTCATAGATAAATCTCACCGTGATACTGTCATTGCCCCTGGGTAAATCACACCGTCATACCGTGTTTGTTATTGGACTGACCACACCATGATACTGTCAATGCTCCTGGACAAATCACGCGTATAAACCACACTGTGATACTGTCAGTGCTCTGGGATAAATCACACCATGATGCTGTCATTTCTCCTGGACAAATCACACTTTGATACTGTCAGTGCTCCAGGATAAACCACACCGTGATACTGTCAGTCCCCTTGGAAAGACCACACTGCGATACTGTCATTGCTCCGGGATAAACCACACTGTGATACTATCAGTGCTCCTGGATAAATCACACTGGGATACTGTAATGCGCTCCTGGATGCTTCACACCGCGGTACTGGCATTGCCCCTGGATAAACCACACTGTGATACTATCAGTGCTCCTGGATAAATCACACTGGGATACTATCAGTGTTCCTGGATAAATCACACTATGATACTGTCAGTGCTCCTGGATAAATCACACCGTGACACTGTCAGTGCTGCTGGATAAATCACACCATGATATTGTCAGTCTCCCTGGATAAATCTCACCGTGATTCTTTCAGTGCCCCTGGATAAACTACATCGTGACACTGTCATTGCTCCTGAATAAACCACATTGTGATACTGTCATTGCTCCTAGATAAACCACACGATGAGACTGTCAGCTCTCCTGGATAAATCACGCCCTGATACTGTCAGTGCTCCTGGATAAACCACACAGTTATACTGTTAATGCTCCTAGATAAATCACATCGTGATACTGTCAGTACCCCTGAATAAATCACATCGTGATACTGTCAGTGCTCCTGGATAAACCACACCATCATACTGTCAGGTCTCCTGGATAAGCCATACTGTTATATTGTCACTGCTCTTTGATAAAGCACACGGTGATACTGTCAGTGTTCCTGATAAACCACACCATGATACTGCCAGTGCCCTTGGAAAACCACACCGTAATACTGTCGGTGCCCCTCGATAGATTGTACCGTGATACTGTCATTGCTCCTGGATAAACCACACTGTGATACTGTCAGTGTACCCGGGTAAACCACACCGGGATATCGTCTGTGCCCCTGGATAAATCACACCGTGATACTGTCTTTGCTCCTGGATGAACCACACCGTGATACTGTCTGTTCTCCTGGATTAGTCACACTATGATAGTGTCACTGCTTTTGGATAAACCACACTGTGATACTGTCCGTGCTCCTTGATAAACCACACCGGGATACTGTCAGCTCTCCTGGATAAACCACACTGGGATACTGTCAGTGCTCCTGGATAAATCACATCGTGATACTGTCAGTGCTCCTGGGTAAACCACACTGTGATACTGTCAGTTCTCCTGGATAAACCACACCATGATACTGTCAGGCTCCTTCAATAAATCACACTGTGATATTTACAGTATTTCCTCTATAAGTCAGACTGTGGTATTTACAGTGCTCCCTCTGTAAATCACACTGTGATATTTAGAGTGCTACCTGTGTAAATCAAATTGTGATATTTACAGTATTTCCTCTATAAATCATGCTGAGATATTTACAGTGTTCCCTCTATAAATCACACTGGGATATTTACAGTATTCCCTCTATAAATCACACTGGGATATTTATAGTGTTCCCTCTCTAAATCATGCTGAGATATTTACAGTATTCCCTCTGTAAATCACTCTGGGATACTTACAGTGCTCCTTCTGTAAAGTACGCTGTGACATTTACAGTGTTCCCTACATATATCACGCTGTCATATTTACAGTGCTACCTCTAATAATCACAATGTCATATTTACACTGTTCCCTCTAGAAACAACACTGTGATATTTAGAGTGCTACCTGTATAAATCAAATTGTGATATTTACAGTGTTCCCTCTATAAATCACACTGTCATATTTACAGTGCTGCCTCTATAAACCACACTAGGATATTTACAGTGCTCCATCTATAAACCACACTGTGATATTTGCAGTGCTCCCTCTATAAATCACACTGTGATATTGACAGTACTGCCTCTATAAATCACACTGGGATATTTACAGTGCACCCTCTGTAAATCACACTGGGATATTTACAGTGTTCCCTCTATAAATCACACTGTGATATTTACATTGCACCTTCTATAAATCACACTGGGATATTTACAGTGCTCTCTCTTTAAAACACACTGTGATATTTACAGTATTCCCTCTATAAATCACACTGGGATATTTACGATGCTCCCTCTGTAAATCACATTGGGATATTTACAGTGCTCCCTCTATAAATCACACTGTCATATTTATTGTGCTGCCTCTATAAACCACACTAGGATATTTACAGTGTTCCCTCTATAAATCACACCGGAATATTTACAGTGCTACCTCTATAAATCACACTGGGATATTTACTGTGTGGAGAAAGAAGCTCTCTTCCTCCACCCCTCATTCCTGAAGAAGGGCTCATGCCCGAAATGTCGATTCTCCTGCTCCTTGGATGCTGCCTGACCTGCTGCGTTCTTCCAGCAACACATTTTCAGCTCTGATCTCCAGCATCTGCAGTCCTCACTTTCTCCTCGATGTTTTTAACCTACTGCGAATCCTCTTGCAATGATGCCTTACTTGAAGAAGCTCTCTTCCTCCACCCCTCATTCCTGAAGAAGGGCTCATGCCCGAAAGTTCGACTCTCCTACTTCTTGGATGCTGCCTGACCTGCTGCGCTTTTCGAGCAACACATTTTCAGCTATTTACTGTGTTCCCTCTATAAATCACACTGTGATATTTACAGTTCTCCCTCTGTAAAACACACTGTGATATTGACAGTGCTACCTCTATAAATCACACTGTCATATTTACAGTGCTTCCTCTGTAAATCACACTGGGATATTTACAGTGATTAGATTAGATTAGATTAGATTAGATTAGATTTACAGTGTGGAAACAGGCCCTTCGGCCCAACAAGTCCACACCGATCTGTCGAAGTGCAACCCACCCATACCCCGACATTTACCCCTTACCGAACACTACGGGCAATTTAGCATGGCCAATTCACCTGACCCACACATCTTTGGACTGTGGGAGGAAACCGGAGCACCCGGAGGATACCCACGCAGACACGGGGAGAACATGCAAACTCCACACAGTCAGTCGCCTCAGGCGCTGTGAGGCAGCAGTGCTAACCACTGTGCCACCATGCCGCCCTTCAAGTGCTACCTCTATAAATCGCACTGTCATATTTACAGTTCTCCCTCTGTAAAACACACTGGGATATTTACAGTGCTACCTCTATAAATCACACTGTGATATTGACAGTGTTCCATCTATAAACCACACTGGGATATTTACAATGCTCCTTCTGTAAAGCACTCTGTGACATTTACAGTGTTCCCGACATATATCACGCTGCCATATTTACAGTGCTACCTCTAATAATCACACTGTCATATTTACAGTGTTCCCTCTATAAATCACACTGTAATATTTACAGAGCTACCTCTAAAAATCACACTGGGATATTTACAGTGCTCCCTCTGTAAAACACACTGCGAAATTTTCAGTGTTCCCTTTCTAAATCACACTGTGATATTTGCAGAGTTCCCTCTATTAATCACACTGTGATATTTACAGTGCTCCCTCTGCAAATCACACAGGGGTATTTATAGTGTTCCCTCTATTAATTACACCGGAATATTTACAGTGCTACCTCTATAAATCACACTGGGATATTTACTGTGTGGAGGAAGAAGCTCTCTTCCTCCACCCCTCATTCCTGAAGAAGGGCTCATGCCCGAAATGTCGATTCTCCTGCTCCTCGGATGCTGCCTGACCTGCTGCACTCTTCCAGCAACACATTTTCAGCTCTGATCTCCAGCATCTTCAGTCCTCACTTTCTCCTCGATGTTTTTAACCTACTGTGAATCCTCTTGCAAGGATGCCTTCCTTGAAGAAGCTCTCTTCCTCCACCCCTCATTCCTGAAGAAGGGCTCATGCCTGAAACGTCGATTCTCTTGCTTCTTGGATGCTGCCTGACCTGCTGCACTTATCCAGCAACACATTTTCAGCTATTTACAGTGTTCCCTCTATAAATCACACTGTGATATTTACAATTCTCCCTCTGTAAAACACATTGTGATACTTACAGTGCTACCTCTATAAATCAAATTGTGATATTTACAGTGTTCCCTTTATAAATCACACTGGGATATTTACAGTGTTCCCTCTATAAATCACACTCTGATATTTACAGTGCTACCTCTATATATCATACTGGGATATTTACAGTGTTACCTCTATAAATCACACTGTGACATTGACAGTGTTCCCTCTATAAATCCAACTGTGAGATTTTCTGTGTTTTCTCTCTACAAATTACACTGTGATATTTACTGTGTACCATCAAACATATCAATTATAATAATAATAGTGCAATTATTTGGATATTAGAACTGTGGCAGCACCACCTTATCCACATTCCCCTGACCCCTGCAAGTCACAGATGAAACACTGCATGTAACACAATGATACTCTGATACTTAAAGTTCAGTGTGAGAGAAAAGGAACTCATTATTCTTGTGGAGGTGTTATTTAATTGTCAGTATCTGCGCTTGTGATGGGTCTGGGAGACAGCCTTTGTTCTTGTTTCCTTGCGAGATCTATACTCCTTCCTCAGAGGTGGTGGATGTGTCGGTAACCTGAAGGGTGAAGGATGTGTGCTTACATAAGAATGAAGTGCAACTGGGGAGAAGTTTGAACATGTTGTAAAGAAGTATCCCGTGCTTTTAATACAAGAATAACACAGCACTATAAACCTCTGTGAGTTACTTCAACAACACCACATTTCCTCTCTCCCATTTTGAAAAGAAATCATTAGAGGTCCAGTGGGCAGAAAGTGTTTGTTTCATATTCCAAATGATCATTGCATTTAAACAATATTCAAGTCCACTTTTTTCATGAAAACTTTCCTTCAGTTGACCACAGCTCTGATTATTGGCTCCCAATATTCATACAACTAATTTGACCCAATTACCTCTTCACTGATACACCTATCACCTGTTACCTCACTTCATTCAATCCCATGCATCCTTTTGGACTGTATTAGGTAATAACAGATTCTCCTCTTGATTTTCAGATCAATCAATCTATAAAAAAACAAATAAAACATACAAAATGAAAAAGATCATATTCCCATTTTCTAATCTTTGCACATTAAAGCTTCAAGCATCATTTTTCCAGATGTCCTACAATTTCTTGGAACCTGTTGTTTTCTTTGCAAAATAATCAGATAGTGGCCTACTGCTATCCACCCATTTTAATTTGGAGATCTCTCTATTTTCCACCATCTGTTTTAAAACCACAATTTAAATCCTCAGTCTTTTATCATTCACACATTTCATTGAATGTATGCTATCCCAGAGCGCCTTGTTATCAATATAGCACTCACTGGGCATTGCTGCTAAATCCTTTTATAGAATTTAGAATCATAGAAGAGTTATAGAGAAACAGACCCTTCAGTCCAACTCATCCATGCCAACCCGATATCCTAAATTAATCTAGTCCCATTTGTCAGCACTTGGCCCAAATCCCTCTAAACCCTTGCTATTCATGGACCCATCCAGATGCCTTTTAAATGTTCTAATTGTACCAGCCTCCACCACTTCCTCTGGCAGCTCATTCCATACACACAACACCCTCTGCATGAAAACATTGTCCCTTAGGTCCCTTTTATATCTTGCCCCTCTCACCCTAAACCTATGCCCTCTAGTTCTGGAAAAGACTTTGTCTATTTACCTTATCCATGCCCCTCATGATTTTATAAACCTCTAAGGTCATCCTTCAGCCTCTGTTATTTCTCCCAATGTTTTCACTAAGAAAAGTGCCATGTCTCCTACCTCACCAAGAGTAAGAGTTTCTCTGATTAAGGTACCTGTACCAAGCTAAAGGGAAATATATATATATATCCCTTTCCTAAATTTGGGAACTGTCATACCTTCAAGAACCCATCACATAACAACACATTCCATGGCCATGCTAAATTGCCCATGGTGGACTAGCCATGGGAAATGTAGGGTTACAGATTTAGGGTGGGGAGGGGGGGGTGCCATATGTGGAAGAGAGCTCCAAACATCTACAACCCTCTGTGTGTAGAAGTGCCTTCAAAGGGTATATAGAACATAGAACATAGAACATTACAGCACAGTACAGGCCCTTTGGCCCTCGATGTTGCGCCACCCTGTCATACTAATCTGAAGCCCATCCCACCTACACTATTCCATGTACGTCCATTTGCCTGTCCAATGACGACTTAAATGCACTTAAACTTGGTGAATCTACTACCGATGCAGGTAAGGAGCATATCGGCCATGATTACATGGTGGAACCGACCTGATGGGCTGAATGGCCTAATTTCTGCTCCTATATCTAATGATCTTATGAACTTGGTGATGGTGAGGTGTCCTGATCAAGCGAGTTGGCAGTACAGAGGGCACACAGGATTAGTCAGGCTAAGGGAAGACCTGGCAGGTGATAGTGAGAGTGATGGAACACAAGTCTTGTTGGAAATGGGTGCAGTGACCAAGTTAGAGCGAAGATGGGCATTTACAATGGTGCAAAAAATCTTTAACCTTCCTCCTGCAAGGCCAGGCAACCATGCCCAAAGCTCTACCACTACTGCACAACCCTGTGTTTTGTAGGTATCAGTGAGCACCTGCATGATCTCTACTGTCAAGTGATCAGCTCCCTCCCCTCCTCACTCCAGATATCATCTCCTCTCCACCTCTGGGGAAAAGGCCACAAACCCTTCAGAGGATGTGCCAACAAGACTGTGTCCAGTACCTGCCAATTTGTTCTCATACAGATGCATCGTGGCAGTATGTTTGCCAGATTAGAATCAGGAGGACATCATGTCTTCACTGCCACACCTCTACAACTGACAGGTAAGGAACCCTTGGAGAACTTCAGGAAACCTCCTTAGCTCCAAGTAGGAGAGAACCCTGTGGTGAGACAGGGCAGTGAAGAAAGTGTTTAGCATGTTTGCCTTCATTGGACAGAGCATTGCATGTAGACGTTGGAACCTCATGTTGTGGCTATACAGGACATTGGTGAGGCCACTTTTAAAATACTACATACAACTCTGGTCTCCCTGCTACCAGAAGGATGTTGTTAAACTTGAGAGCCTGCAGAAAAGATTTACAAGGATGTTGCCAGGGCTGGGGGGTTTGAACTGTAGGGAGAGGCTGAATAGGCTGGGGCTGTTTTCCCTGGAGCATCGGAGGCTGAGGGGTGACCTTATAGAGGTCTATAACATCATGACAGGCATGGACACGGTCTTTTCCCTGGAGTGGGGGAGTCCAGAACTAAAGAGCATAAGTTTAGGATGAGAGGGGAAAGATATAAAAGGGAACTAAGGGGCAACTTTTTCACGCGGAGGGTAGTGTGTGTATGAAAAGAGCAGCCAGAGGAAGTGATGGAGGTGGGTACAATTGCAACACTTAAAAAGCAACTAGATGGGTATATGAATAGGAAGGGTTTAGAGGGATATGAGCCAAATGCAAGCAAATACAACTAGATTAATTTGGGATATCTGATTGGTGCAGGCGAATTGGACCGAAGGGTCTGTTTCTGTGCTGTAAATCCCTATGGCTCTATGACAACAGCAAACAGTGTCCCCTATAGACATCATACAGTGATGTTTACAGTGCCTCTCATAGATATCAAGCAGTGACATTTACAGTGACCTTTATAGTTATCACACAGTGACATTTACAGAGTCCCCTATAGATATCACACTGTGATGTTTACAGTGTTCACAATGAATATCACACAGTGATGTTTACAGTGTCCCCTTTGGGTATCACACAGGGATTATTAAAGTATCCCTTATAGATCTCACACAGTGATGTTTACAGTGTCTCCCATAGATATTAGACAGTACCATTTACAGTGTTCCCTATAGTTATCATACAGTGACATTTACAGTGACCCCTATAGATATCAGATGGTGACATTTACAGTCTCCCCATAGATATCATACAGTAAGATTTACAGTATCCCCTATAGGTACCATACAGTTAGGTTTCAGTGTCCCTTACAGATATCACACAGTGATGTTTACAGTGTTCCCTATAGATATCACACAGTGATGTTTAAAGTATCGCTTATAATTATCGCAAGGTGATGTTTACAGTGTCCCTTATAGATATCACACGGAGATGTTTAAAGTGCCCCTTACAGATATCACACAGTGACATTTACAGTGTTCCCTATAGATATCATGCAATGACATTTACAGAGTCTCTTATATGAACCACACAGGGATGTTACAGTGTCCCCTTTGGATATTACTAAATCCCCTACAGATATCACACAGTGATGTTTACAGTGTCCCCTATAGATATCATTGAACATAGAACATAGAACAATACAGCGCAGAACAGGCCCTTCGGCCCTTGATGTTGCGCCGACCTGTGAACTATTCTTAACTCGTCCCCCTACACTATCCCAAAATCATCCATGTGCTTATCTAAGGATTGTTTAAATCTCCCTAATGTGGCTGAGTTGACTGCAAGAACAGGTAGGCATTCCATATCCTTATCACTATCTGAGTAAAGAACCTGCCTCTGATATCTGTCTTAAATCTATCACCCCTCAATTTATAGTTATGATGCTTTATACAAGCTGATGTCATCATCCTAGGAAAAAGACTTTCACTGTCTACCCTATCTAAACCTCTGATCATCTTGTATGTCTCTATCAAATCCCCTCTTAGCCTGCTTCTTTCCAATGAGAACAGGTTCAAGTTTCTCAGGCTTTCTTCATAAGATCTTCCCTCCAGACCAGGCAACATCCTGGTAAATCTCCTCTGCACCTTTTCCAAAACTTCCACATCCTTCCTGAAATGTGGGGACCAGAACTGTACACAATATTTCAAGTGTGGCCGCACCAGTGTTTTGTATCGTTGCAGCATGATACTGCGGCTCCGGAACTCAATCCCTCTACAAATGAAACCTAGAACACCGTATGCCTTCTGAACAGCACTATCCACCTGGATGGAAACTTTCAAGGATCTATGTACATGAATTCCAAGATTCCTCTGCACATCCACACTACCAAGAATCTTTCCATTGACCCAGTATTCTGCCTTCCTGTTATTCTTCCCAAAGAGCATCACCTCACATTTAGCTGCATTGAGCTCCATATCACACAGTGATGTTTACAGTGTCCCTGTAGATATCACAGAGTGACAATTATAGTGATTTCTGTATAAATCAGACAGTGGTCTCTGTATAAATGAGACAGTAAATCTCACAGTGAATGGCCCATCTTGCAGCTCCTTTCTTCTCTGTTGATCTGATTGGGTTGATTACATGGGATTGGCCCCAGTTTATTTGGCCACGTTACAAGACACTTATCAGGGAGTGAGTGCAGCTGATTTTTCTACAAGCATCAGATTAAATAGGAAATCCCCAGAATTTCCTCCAATTACCCTGCGGGTGGGTGGATGGAGGGGGACATTAAGCCAGAACAGACTGTTTGTTTTGGCTTCGAGCAAAACAGATGGAGAGAGTGTTTCTGTGGAACTGCCTGAGCACAACGTAAAAATCTTGTTTGTTTTCATAAGGCTGCAGCAGGTTCAAGTGAAACCTCATGGCATGTTTTCAATCATGGTCTGGGCTCATCACTGAGGAGCTTTGAATATTTGGCCAGTCAGCAACGACTGAGACAACTGAAGGAGCCAGAAACATAGAATGTTCTGGCATTCGGCTCCGTGACTGGCCCATTGACGTTATTCACTGAGTAATGGATCCAGGCAGAGAGAGGACAAAGCCACAGGCCTGCTCTGTATTTCAGGCCCACAGTGTGATCAGCCTCTCCTTCCTCATTTGCCATCAATAATCAACACAGAGCCCAATAATGGACTACTTCTCCCTCAGTGTTCTGTCTGACTCTTACGTAAAGAAAATATTTTAATTTCTACAGAATCTTTCATGATATCACCAGCCTCAATGTGCTTTACAATCAGTAACTTTATTTTAAAATACAAGGGTGGTGGAAGAATAGCAATCAATTTGCACACAGGAAGATCCTATAGGCAGCAATATTTGATAATCTGTTGCTTGATGGGTCATTCATAACTAGGACTAGATAAAGATCTCCTGCCTCTTCTTTAAGTCATGCCGTGGGATTTTTACATTCACTTGAGAGGGCCAACTGGGCAGAGTTTAATACAAAGAGAGAACCTCTGACAGTGCAGAACTCCTGATATCAACAAATCCATTATCATTCACTGTATGATTAGCAGTGTGGTGGTGGATTAAATGGATGGACCTTGATCTTCTATCTATAATATTCTTAACCTTGTGCAGCTAAGGAAACTTCACAGGACCCGTTAAGATAAGAAACTGCTAAATTTCTTTCAGAAACATCTAGCTGTGGCTTCATCTTGCTATGAGACGGCAAGAGAAAGATCATGTGACATGGTAACACTTACTGTGATGATGTATTCTATGTTTGTCATAGTCAAACTTCACCTTTTATACATCACCCCTAAAGACTCTGATTCCACTCATTCGATTATTTCTCCTCCCCAAGCCTCTGAGTTCAAATTATTTTTCTTTACAGGGAAAGCCGTTGTGATGCTTTCAGCAGCCTTTCTGAATGTGTTCTCAGCTCTTTCAGAGGAAATTGGGAATTCAAGTGGAAATGTGTGCAAAAAAGTGGAAATTAGTACAAGATGATTAGGGGTTTAGACAGGGTTGACAGTGAGAACCTTTTTCCGCTAATGGAGTCAGCTGTTACTAGGGGACACAGCTTTAAATTAAGGGGTGGTAGGTATAGGACAGATGTTAGGGGTAGATTTTTTACTCAGCGGGTTGTGAGTTCATGGAATGCCCTGCCAGTAGCAGTGGTGGACTCTCTCTCTTTATGGTCATTTAAGCGGGCATTGGACAAGCATATGGAGGTTATTGGGCTAGTGTAGGTTAGGTAGGCTTCGGTTGGTGCAACATCGAGGGCCGAAGGGCCTGTACTGCGCTGTATTTTTCTATGTTCTATGTTCTATGTCTGTTCTGTTGTATTGTTGTATTGTGTTGTATGAGGTAGGTCAATGGATGTGATATCTTTCCAACCACTTGTCCATAACAAATTCAGTCTCATATCCATTGAGTAAGAGAGTCATACAGTGTAGAAACTGGTCCTTTGACCCTCCATTAATATGCCGACTATCCATCAATCTACAGTAATCGCATTCACTTGCACTTGCTCTATAGCCTACAATGGCCTCATCCAGCTGCTTCTTAAATGTTAGACTCTTCTAGTTGGAGGTCTGTAGGTTGCAAGCTTTGTGTTATTTGTCATAGTCCCACACCTGACTCATCATCTTTCTCCCTCGCTTTATCCTTTTCATCATAGAATGAGAATATGTTAGGGAGAAGGGACTTGTGAGTTGTGAGTCTTCCTTTTTTTGTGGCATATGGGCATTGCTGCTTGAGCCAGCATTGATTGCCTGTCTCTACTTGCCCTAGAGAACGTGATGATAAGCTGCCTTCTTGAACCCACGATGCCCTTAGCAAGGGAATTCCAGGACTCTGACCCAGCAACCGTGAAGGAATAGCGATACGTTTCCAAGTCAGGATAGTGAGTGGGAGGGGAACTTGCAGATGGTAGTGTTCTCATGTATCTGCTGCCCTTGCCCTTCTTGATGAAAGTGGTCATGGGTTTGGAAGGTGCTGTCTGAGGATCTTTGGTGAATTTCTGCGGTACATCTTGTTGATCGTACACACTGCTTATACTGAGTGTTGGTGGTGGAGGGACGGGATGTAGTACCAATCAAGCTGTGCTTTGGATCTGCTGCTTTGTTCTGGATGGTGTCAAGATTCTTAAGTGTTATTGAGGTTATACTCATCCATGGCATTAGGGGAGTATTCCAATACATTCCTGACTTGTGCCTTGTAGATGGTGGACAGGTCTTGTGGTGTCAGGAGGTGAGTTACTTGCTGCAGTACTCGTAGCTTCTGAGCTGCTCTTGTAGTCACTGTGGTGATGTGGTGAGTTTCTTCACATGAAGAATTCACTTTGAGCTAAACAACTTCAGAGTGGAGTTAAATGATAACGCTAAAGTGCAACTGGAATGTCATCGCTGGCTTCTATGGGTTAACCCTGACTCTGGATGCCTCCACAATAAGCTCAAGGACAGTCAGCTTTTGTTGAGTTTTAGTTCTGTCTCCAATCGGCATCATAGTACAGTTTGCACTCATGGCTGAGTGAATCCATAGATCAGGACATCATCCACATGACATACTATTCTATCCAGTTCTTCCAGAATGCTTTATATTGTTTTATATTGATGTGATGATGAAGGGTAACCTATTGAAACCAAACCGTCAAATTGTGTACTGTAGGGAAGGGTTATAACTGAAATGTTGACTTCTCCACCTCCTGATGTTGCCTGGCTTGCTGTGTTCTTCCAGCCTCCTGCTTGTCTACTGTAGGTCGTGAGCAAACTAAACTCTTCATCCATAAAAACATCTACCTTGAGATATATAAACTCTTTCCCAACTTTGCTAAACATAGAATGGCCTTCACGTTCAACAGTGTTTTTCAGCTGTATAACATTGACACAAGTTCTGGTAGACCACAGAGTTTTGGTACTGGGACTATTCCTGAGAACCGGATTGCTGGCTCTATTATAAATGACATAACCACTTGCTTCAACTTGGTTCGAACAATTTCGTTCTTTGCTTTTGGGGTGACTGCATGAGGAGTTGTATTGGACTGTTCAGACACACTGGCTGTTTTCTGGATATGGAGTGATGTGATATGCTTTCCTAGTCACATCAAGAGTTATGGAAAACTACCTGATAAATCATCAGTGCCAATTCAGTCAGACCTTTCCTTGATTTAAAGAGGCCGATGTTGGACTGGGGTGGACAAAGTCAAAAATCACAACACCAGGTTGCAGTCCAACAAATGTATTTGGAGGCACTAGCTTTCGAAGTGCTGCTTCTTCAAATAAACCTGTTGCACTTTTCCTTGACTGAGACCTGCAGCCTGCTCAAAGCTTCCTGATTGGATAAAAGCAGAGAACTTTCCATCCAGTTGTTTTCACTCACTGCCACCACATAACATTCACGGTCTCATTGTGCTGCTGAAGAATATTTAGAGTAAAAAATGAGGTCTGCAGATGCTAGAGATCACAGCTGCAAATGTGTTGCTGGTCAAAGCACAGCAGGCCAGGCAGCATCTCAGGAATAGAGAATTCGACGTTTCGAGCATAAGCCCTTCATCAGGAATAAGAGAGAGAGCCAAGCAGGCTGAGATAAAAGGTAGGGAGGAGGGACTAGGGGGAGGGGCGATGGAGGTGGGATAGGTGGAAGGAGGTCAAGGTGAGGGTGATAGGCCGGAGTGGGGTGGGGGCGGAGAGGTCAGGAAGAGGATTGCAGGTTAGGAGGGCGGTGCTGAGTTGAGGGAACCGACTGAGACAAGGTGGGGGGAGGGGAAATGAGGAAACTGGAGAAATCTGAATTCATACCTTGTGGTTGGAGGGTTCCCAGGCGGAAGATGAAGCGCTCCTCCTCCAGCCGTCATGTTGTTGTGTTCTGCCGGTGGAGGAGTCCAAGGACCTGCATGTCCTCGGTGGAGTGGGAGGGAGAGTTAAAGTGTTGAGCCACGGGGTGATTGGGTTGGTTGGTTCGGGCGGCCCGGAGGTGTTCTCTGAAGCGTTCCACAAGTAAGCGGCCCGTCTCCCCAATATAGAGGAGGCCACATCGGGTGCAACGGATGCAATAGATGATGTGTGTGGAGGTACAGGTGAACTTGTGGCGGATATGGAAGGATCCCTTGGGGCCTTGGAGGGAAGTGAGTGTGGAGGTGTGGGCGCAAGTTTTACATTTCCTGCGGTTGCAGGGGAAGGTGCCGGGGGTGGAGGTTGGGTTGGTGGGGGGTGTGGATCCGACGAGGGAGTCACAAAGGGAGTGGTCTTTGCGGAACGCTGATAGGGGAGGGGAGGGAAATATATCCTTGGTGGTGGGGTCCGTTTGGAGGTGGCGGAAATGGCGGCGGATGATACGTTGTATACGGAGGTTGGTGGGGTGGTAGGTGAGAACCAGTGGGGTTCTGTCTTGGTGGCGGTTGGAGGAGCGGGGCTCAAGGGCGGAGGAGCGGGAAGTGGAGGAGATGCGGTGGAGGGTATCGTCGATCACGTCCTGGGGGGAATCTGCGGTCCTTGAAGAAGGAGGCCATCTGGGCTGTGCGGTGTTGGAATTGGTCCTCCTGGGAGCAGATGCGGCGGAGACAAAGGAATTGGGAATATGGGATGGCGTTTTTACAGGGGGCAGGGTGGGAGGAGGTGTAGTCCAGGTAGCTGTGGGAGTAAGAGTCTGCTGAACCAAGGAGACGTTAACTTTATTCAAGTTCTTCAGTATATTCAGATGTAATTCCTTAAATAACATCAATCAGCAGTAATTCCTCACTTCTCAACGATTCCTCTCCATCCACCCTATATTCCTATTGATTCAGGAGAAGGAAGGTGTCACAAAACTAGTCCCTTTTTTCCTAAAAGCTGTTCCTTGGCTTAAGGATACTTTGTCTTTGATTTTTCTCAGAGGGGTAATAAACTAGGGGGGGCTCCCATTAGTCTGGTTTCGTACAGAGATAAAAAAAAAGACTTTGAGAGGCCTTTTGATTATATGTAAACAGATGAGACTTCAGGCCAAAGTGGTCATGTTTTAGAAGTGACCTGTATAATGAAAGGGGTGCGGTCAGCTCTCTAGCTGAGAGTTTAGTTCAGTCATGAACTGGTGAGGAATTCAACAGTGAGCTGCGTGGAAACTCTCTCTCTCTCTGTCTCTTGCCTTTCTGCCCTTCAACTTCAACCTGTAAGCATGTGTTCCATTTGTACTGGCTTTTAAAGAGAGCTTGGGACTGTTGTGTATATTTGGAACAGCATGATTAAGTCTAGTTTGGATAGACTGAGTTCTGTAGGGATTCTTTATTGTATTCTTTGCATTTCATTGTGTAATGTTGTGACTAAACTTTTGTCTGTTTTAAAATCTAGTCGTCAACCTAGCTAACATAATCCAGGTAATTTTCATTTATCGAAACAAATTGCAAAGTTATGGTTAGGCTGCCTGCTTAAGAATGTTTTGAGTTATCTGGCCTAATCCATAATGGATTTTGGGGCTCTTTGTAGGATTTTAAACTGTGAGTGGTTGATGTTGGTTGGTTGGGTAGACAAAGCTTGGAATAGTAATGGCTCTTTCAGTCGCCAAAGTTTTCTGGATGTGGATGAGGTGACTTTGGAAGTTTTGCAAAAAGTGAATAAGACCAAGTTGCTGGAATTAGCAGAGAAGGTGGAATCGGAACTGCCTGCTCTGTGAGGAAAGAAGAGATAATTACAGCAGTAGCTCAGCATTGAAACTAGCTGCAGAAACCATCAGAATCTATCAAGATGGCCAGGATTCAATTGCAAATGAAGCAGTTTGAGTTAGAGGTGAGAGATAAGGGAAGGGCAGCAGAAATGAAACAGTTTGAATTATGATTAAAAGCAGAAGACAGGGAAAAAGAGAGAATAGAAGAACAGAGAGAAAGAGAGAGACAGCAGAGATGGAAAAAAAGAGATCTTTTGAACTTCAAAAATTGATACTTAAAAAGGAAAGTCAGCTTAAAAGATAGGAGATAAAAGCTGAGGGTAAGCTCAGTGAAGAAGTAATGTGAACTCATGTGGAAGAGCAGAGAGTTAAAACAGCAAAGTTAGCAGCTGAAATGGCTGATGATTATAAGCTGGTCCATAAAACACAGTTTGGCTTCCAGAAAAAAATTCAGTCCGTGAGGGATAGAAATTGTGCTGAAGAGAAATCTTATCGTGGGAAGGTAAAGGTAGGTCTCAGTGAAGATTATAGATGATTTACCACAGGGTAAAATAGAAACCCTTGAGGGGGACAAAGAAGGTAAAGAGCTCTGGTGTTTTCATTGTAATAAAGTGGGCCACACAAAATCACAGTGTTGGTGGGCTAGGAGAAAGCCAGATGTAGGAAACCGGACAAGCCTGGAAGTTTTGTTGGACTAGTAACAAAACGCACAAGGGAAGTTAGACAACTGCCTCAGAATGTCCAAAATGATCAGAGGTTGATTAAGGATGAAGTGACAAATCTGCTTAAAAATATACCTGCAAGGGTAAAGTTTATTCACATAGGTGAGGAGCAGTAGATAAGGAGGTTACAATATTAAGGGACACAAAATCCTCAAAGTCTGTAATGCTGAAGGATGAGGAGATATGTACTTCTGAGGGACTATGGCCAGAAAAGGTTCTGGTAAGTGGAATTCATGGTAAGACAAAAAGCGCTCAATTATGTAAAGTGAGGCTAGAGAGTCCTGAGAAGAGTGGAGAATTTATGGTAGGAGTACTGGACAAACTCTCAGCTCCAGGAATACAATTTATCCTTGCAAATGATATAGCTGATTCAGTGTGCTGCCTACTCTAGTTGAAAAGCCAATGGAGACACAGGCAACTGGAGACCTGGGGAATGTTTATCCAGGAATTTTCCCCGATTGTGTGATCACAAGATCACAGAGGCACAAGCTGAAGTAGGGGAGGTCAAAAGGCACAGATAAGGAAGCTGACATAGTGTTAACTGAAACTTTCTTTGAACAAGTAAATGGAACACAGAATGAGCAAATAGGTAAACATGCCAGTATTTTTTAGCTCTGCTTAACTGATTGAATTGCAGCAGAAAGATGAGAAGTTAAAACAGTTGTATCAAAGAGAAAGAAAGTAAATGCATTCCTGTGTGTCATTATGTAGCAAATGATGTCCTAATGAGGAAATGGAAACCATCACACATTCAAACAGATGAGAAATGGGCAGAGATTCATCAAATTGTTTTGCCTGTAGGATATAGAAAAGAGGTGCTGCGAGTGGTGTATGAGCTACCACTTGAAGGTCATTTGGAAGTGAGGAAAACACAGGCAAAAATACAAAGACATTTTTACTGGCCTGGACTACACAAGGATGTAATTGAATTTTGCCAGACATGTCATACATGTCAGCTAATTGAAAAACCACAGGCAGTAACAAAACCTGCAACTTTACTATATATTTCAGCATCTGAGGAACCTTTCACAAGAGTCTTGATTGATTGTGTGTGTCCCCTATCTCAAACAAAAAGTGAGAATAAATATTTATTTACAATAATGGATGTGTCAATTAGATTTCCAGGGGCAATCCCACTACATAACATCACAGCTAAAAGAATTGTAGAAGAATTACTTACATTTTTTAGCAGATACGGACTACCAATAGAGATCCAGTCAGATCAAAGATCAAACTTCACATTCAAACTAATCAAGAAGTTTATGGATTACTTGGGAAGAAAGCAATTCAAATCCATTGTGTACCATCCGGAATCACAGGGAGAGCTAGAGAGATGGCATCAAACACTGAAGACCATGTTGCGGGCTTATGGCCAGGATTTTCCAGATGATTGGGATAGGGGAGTTCCATTAGTACCTTTTTGTGATCAGCTGTTCTGATTAAACAACATCCTTATAGGCATAACCCTCTAAAGTTGACACAGGTTCAGAAGGAGATAGAGCGCATGCTCCAAGATGGCATAATCAAAGTGAGTTACAGTGGTCGGAGTTCACCTACAGTCATGGTGCCAAAGCCAGATAGTATCCAATGGTTATGTGTGGACTATCGCAAAGTCAATGCCATTACAAATACTGATACATATCCATGACCACAGTTGGAGGACTGTGTAGAAAAGAGGGGACAAGCAACTTACATTTCTAAGTTGGTCTTGCTCAGAGGCTACTGGCAGGTACCCCTGTCGGAGAGAGCAAAGACAATTTTGGCTTTTGTAATGCCAAATGGACTGTATCAGTTTAAAGTCATGCCATTTGGTATGAAAATGCTCCAGCCACATTTCAGACACTAACCAATAAGGTCATTGCTGGATTACCCAACTGTGTGGTGTATATTGATGAGCTGATGATTTTTAGTCACTTACGGAAGAAACATTTACAGCATTTATCAGACTTGTTCAATCAACTTCGGAAGGCAGGCTTGGTGGTAAACCTGGCTAAAAATGAATTTGCCAAAGCCGAAGTCACCTTCCTGGGCCATGTTATTGGACACGGACAAATGGCCCCACAGGATGCAAAAACAAAAATAATTGGGGAATTTACCACACCGTTGATCAAAAAAACCAGTACTACGGTTCCTGGGGTTGAGTGGAGTTTATCAAAAGTTTGTGCCATACTTTAGCAGCGTGGCTGCTTCACTCATCGAATTGTTAAGGGGCAAGCAGTTTCAGTAGACAGTGGACTATCAGAAGGCATTTGACAGCCTAAAATCTGTGTTAACCAATGCCCCATATTAGCCACACCGGATTATGCAAAGCCTTTCAAAAGGTGGCTTTCGATGCCAGAGATGTGAGTGCCGGTACAGTGCTCCTGTAGGAGGATGACGAGGGATAGAAAGATCCATCGGGTGTTTTCCCAGGAAGTTGAAATTCATCAACACAAATACTCAACAGTGGAGAAAGAGACCTTAAGCCTGGTGATGACATTACAACATTTCAGTGTTTATTTACCAGCAATGCATCTGAGACAATTGTATACACTGATCACAACCCATGGACATTGGTGGAAAAAATTAAGGACAAAAAAGCCAGCCTGTTTAGATGGAGCTTGTGGTTGCAGCCATTCCATTTGACAATTCTGCAGGTGGCAGGTCGGGAAAACGTGATTGTCGATGCTTATTGAGAGTCAAATGAGACACGGAGATGTTCGGTGGTAGCTGTACTGCAGCCTGAATCTGAGTGTGGTTGTGCATGTTTGCATGTTTATAGTTAGTATCGTGTAGATGTGTGTTGAGACTACTAAGTGGGTTTTGAAAGGTTAAAAATGAAGCCACCTTTTGATATTGATGATTCATTTTTTTTAAGGGGGTAAGAATCTCAAAGCTAGTCCCCTTTTTTTTCTAGAAGCTGTTCCTTGATTTTTTTTTAAGAGGGCTCCAATCAGTCTGGTTTGGTACAGAGATGAAAACGACTTTGAGAAGCCTTTTGATTATATGTAAACAGATGAAACTTCAGGCCAAAGTGGCCATGTTTTAGAAGTGCCGTGTATAATGAAAGGGGAGTGGTCAGCTGTCTAGCTGAGCAGTTTAGTTCAATCCTGAACTGGTTGGGAGTTCAACAGGGAGCTGCATGGAAAATCTCTCTCTCTCTGCCCTTCAACTTCAACCTGTAAGCATGTGTTCTATTTATATTAGTTTTAAAGGGAGTTTGCTTATTGGGACTGTGCATATTCAGAACAGCATAATTAAGTCTAGTTTGACTGGACTGAGTTCTGTAAGGGTTCTTTATTCTGTTCTTTGTCTTTCATTGTGTAACTTTATGACTAAATTTTTGTCTGTGTCAAAATTCAGTAGTCAACCTAGCTAACTTAATCCGGGTAA
This sequence comes from Hemiscyllium ocellatum, assembly GCF_020745735.1. NCBI lineage: Eukaryota > Metazoa > Chordata > Chondrichthyes > Orectolobiformes > Hemiscylliidae > Hemiscyllium > Hemiscyllium ocellatum. The sequence continues at coordinate 47,373,244 of NC_083428.1, forward strand.
TTTTCACTGTACACTTACCGAAACAAATTACAAAGTTATGGTCTGGTCTGAGTGCTTCAGAATGTTTTGAGTGCTCTGGCTGAGTCCATAACAAAGCTAATGGACAGGGAGACTGGAAGGGCATCAATTCCATTGAATATTATAGGTACAGGACAATACCAAACACGAGGTAAAAACAATGACTGCAGATGCTGGAAGCCAGATTCTGGATCAGTGGTGCTGGAAGAGCACAGCAGTTCAGGCAGCATCCAAGGAGCAGCGAAATTGACGTTTCGGGCAAAAGTCCTTCATCAGGAATAAAGGCAGTTCTGCTCCTTGGATGCTGCCCAAACTGCTGTGCTCTTCCAGCACCACTAATCCAGAATACCAAACAGGAGACCACCAGCTTGCACCTGCAAGCCCAGGTCAGATCTGATCTTCTTCGGAAGGAAGTTGTTACATATTCTTTCGAGATATTTTTCACAAATCTTGTGTTCACCTCCAACAGAACTACAATGCTAACTGCTGTTATGAAACTGACACAGGGATGAATTCCTTTCGTGTGATAGGGATCATGACCCACAATTTCGACCATTTAGTTCACTGAGGTCCGGAATTCTGTTCTAGAACTCTCAGTCTCACTGTGATTCTGGATGGGGGGGATGGTAGTGTCATGGCAATATCATTCAATACATAACTCAGAGGCCCAGGTGAATATTTTGGGTATAAATCCCATTAATTAGTAAAATACAGAATTGATAGCTTGTTATTAGCGGTGATGACCATGGATTGTCATTAAGATTTCATCCAGTTCACTAATACCCTTAAAGAAAGGACGTCTGGTCTACATGTGACTCCAGACCCACAGCAATGTGGTTGAATCTTAACTGCCCTCTGTGATGCAATGCAAGGGCAATTAGGAACGAGCAACAAATATCAGTTTTGCCAGTGAGGCCCACATTTTTTGTTTACTTGTTCATGGAATGTGGGTGTCACTAGCTGGGCCAGTATGCATTGCCCATCCCTAGTTGCCCTGAGAAGGTAATACTAATCTGCCTTCTTGAACTGCAGTAGTGCACATAGACTCACAAGGTCCTGAAGGAGGGAATTCCAGGATTTTCACAGTGAAGGAACAACAATGTATTTCCAGGTCAGGGTGGTGTGTGGCTTGCTGGGGATCGTGAACATCCCATGAAAGAATTTAAAACATACCTCTTTGTGCAAGCATTTACTGAAATAACATGAAACTCTCATTGTTTTGTTGTTAACTTTTTAACTGAGTGCTTTGCTGTGAACTGTCTCAGGACATTTCACTACATTAAAAATATGATATTATACACAAAACAGTGGAATCACAGTGACCATATATTGTAGTTTGACCACACACAGTCAGAGACCCTCGCTCTCGCTGTGTTCAGCCATGTGTTATCTGGACTGATGGTCATAACCACTAGGGGCTGCTGTTCATTAACACAAGGAACAGTTTTCCAGAGGGATGAGTGGATCATGGTGCCAGGAGACCAGAAACCCAGCTCCTTCATAGTCTGAGCAATAGCTCAGTAAGTAACCTCTGTCTTGGTCTCCCCACTCACTCAGCTGGGAATGAAATCACATCCAATTTTCAAAGTTAAAGTCAGGGAAGAGTTTCACAATCAGAGAAAAATATATTTATCTAAGAAAGTCAACAAAGGAAATTGAATTCCAGAACATAATAAAATGCAGCCTTCTTATCAACAGGGAATTGTAGTCTGCTCAGCAAAATAGCAGAACCACAAGTTTATGTTGGATGTCCAGAGTTATAAAATTCAGATTAGATTCTGCTCTGCTCACAATATGGTCTGCTTGAATTGACGATCAAAAGCAGACAGGGTTGCTTCTCAGTTTTAACTTCCTGTCCCTAATCCCATTATTCTCTCTATCCTCTCTTGAATGTTCCACAGAAGTGCAATACAATCTTGAGGAACAGCACTTCATCTTTCAGTCAGGCCTGTCCACATGTCCAGATTCGATACTAAGTTTAACAGTTTTAGACCAGAAGTTCTGCTCTCATTTTCTTAGGTAACAGGAGCTGGTTTTTCACTGTCCTGATCCGAATTAAATGGACCCTGTAATATGGCCTCTGCGCCCATCTTTGGTCAAATTCACAAGGACAATGAAGAAAGAGACCTCAGAACCCATCCCTTTCTAAGAAGGACGCAACTGAAAGAACTGGGGACTCATTGAGAGAGCACTGCAGCAAACTTTCTTAATTTTGATGGAGGTAGTCAGAGTCTAGCTGCTGTTGGGTTCACACCAGCTGAACAGGAATATGAACCCAGGGTCTGTGAAGGGGAGAGTTTATTGGTAATATTGGTAAAATATTATCTCTTTTACAGTTCAGCACAGTGGGTTGTGTTCAGTGCTGTGAAATGGTTACTCCTTACACAGAGTCATAGTGGTCTACAGCACGGAAACAGACCCTATGGCCCAACTTGTCCATGCTGCCCACTTTTCACAATTAATCTAGTCCATTCCTATCCCATCCATGTACCTGTCTAACTGTTTCTTAAATTATGAAATTGTACTTGCTTTCCACCACTATCTCTGGCAGGCTATTGCAGACACTCACCACCCTCTGTGTGAAAACATTGCCCCTCTGGATCTTTTGGTCTCTTTTCCGCCTTAAAACTATGCGGTAAAGCTCTTGGCAATCTACCTTATCTATGCCCCTCATGATTTTGCAGACTTCTATAAGGTCACCCCTCAGTCTCCCACACTCCAAGGAAAACAGTCCCAGCTTATCCAACCTCTCCTTATAACTCAAGCCTTCCAGTCAAGGTAATATCCTAGTAAATCTTTTCTACACTCTCTCTATTTTAATAATATCCCTTCGACAGTAGGGCAACCAGAACTATACACAGTACTCTAAATGTGGACTCATCAACATCTTGTACAGCTGTAACAAAGATGCCCCAGCTCCTATATTCAATGTTCTGACCTATGAAAGCTAGCATGCCGAAAGCCTTCTTCACCACCTTGTCTACCTGTGACTCCATTTTCAAGAAGCTACAAACCTGTATCCCGAGATCCCTTTGTTCTGTAACACTCCCCAGGGCCCTACCATTGACCGTGTAAGTCCTGCCCTGGTTTGACCCATCATTTGCAGCACCTCACATTTACATAAATTAAATCCATTGCCATTCCTCAGTCCATTGGCGCAGTTGATCAAGATCTTGTTTGCTTCCGAGATTGCTTTCACACACTGACAAGCTTTCAACTAAAAGACCAACATTGTAAATTTGGAAAAGTACTCAAATAAGTTAAAAATGTTTATCGAACAGATAAAATTGTAAAATATATTTTACATTATTGAAAGGACTGCCCAATATAATTACCATGTGTGCACGTTTAATCTTTTCCCATTGTTTTCAGGTATTTGGTCTAACACTTGTTGAGACAATATTTCTGAAGTGTATTTGTTTACTATGGAATTTTATGGTCATTGACTGCAAGCTAACTGTCAGTGTTCACATTGTTGTGCAACTGCCATGAGTTTCTGGACTATTCAATGGCTTCTAACTTTTATAATAGGTAATTATTTTTATGCAGTGGATAATAGGGTGAAGGTTTGAAGGGTGCATGTTTGAGGAGGTGAGGGTGACAGTGATGTGAGTGAGTCGAGTGTGAGAGGCATGAAAGAGGTGAGCATGAGGGGACTAAGAGTGATAGGGATAAGGGTGAAGGTGCTGAGTGAGGGGACTGAGGGTGACATGGATAGGGGTAAAGGTGCTGAGTGAGGGGACTGAGGGTGACATGGATAGGGGTGAAGGCGCTGAATGATGAGACTGAGGGTGACAGGGATAAGGGTGAAGGGGCTGAGTGAGGGGACTGCGGGTGACAGGGATAAGGGTGAAGGCGCTGAATGATGAGACTGAGGGTGACAGGGATAAGGGTGAAGGGGCTGAGTGATGGGACTGAGGGTGACAGGGATAAGGGTGAAGGCGCTGAGTGAGGGGACTGCGGGTAACAGGAATAAGGGTGAAGGTGCTGAGTGATGGGACTGAGGGTGACAGGGATAAGGGTGAAGGTGCTGAGTGATGGGACTGAGGGTGACAGGGATAAGGGTGAAGGGGCTGAGTGAGGGGACCGAGGGTGACAGGGATAAGAGTGAAGGGGCTGAGTGAGTAGGGGAGGGGAATGGGTTTGAAATGGTCAGAAGGTTCATTTGGATATGGATGAGCTTCGCAAGAACAGAGAACAAGAAAATTACAGCACAGAAACAGGCCATTCAGCCTTCCAACATGCACCGATCCAGATCCTCTATCAAAACCTGTCACCTATTTACAAAGGGTCTGTATCCCCCTGCCCATTCGTGTACCTGTCTGGATACATCTTAAATGACACTATTGTGCCTGCTTCTACCAACTCCGCTGGCAACGTATTCCAGGCACCCACCACCCTGTGCGTAAAGAACTTTTCATACATATTTCCCTTAAACTGTTCTCCTCTCACCTTGAACTCGTAACCCCTAGTAATTGAATCCCCTACTTTGTGAAAAAGCTTCTTGCTATCCACCCTGTCTACACCTCATGATTTTGTAGGCCTCAATCAGGTCCATCCTCAACCTTTGTCCTTTTAATGAAAATAATTCTAATCTACTGAACCTCTCTTCATAGCTAGTGCCCTCCATACCAGGCATCATCCTGGTGAACCTCCTCTGCACCCTCTCCAAAGCATCCACATCCTTTGGGTAATGCGGCGACCAGAACTGTACATGGTATTCTTTATTCCTATACATCGCTAACATGACCTGCCAACTCTTGTACTCAGTACCCTGTCCAATGAAGGAAAGCATGCTATGTGCCTTCTTGACCACTCTATCCACCTGCATTGCCACCTTCATAGTACAATGGACCTGAATACCCAGATCCCTGCACACCAATTTTCTCCAGAGCTTTTCCACTGACCATATAGTTCACTCTTGAATTGGATCTTCCAAAATGCATCACCTTGCATTTGTCCAGATTGAACTCCATCTGCCATTTCTCCACCCACCTCTCCAATCTAGCTATATTCTGCTGCATTCTCTGACAGCCCCCTTCACTAACTGCTATTCCACCAATCTTAGTGTCATCTGTAAACTTGCTAATCAGACAACCTATACCTACCTCCAGATCATTTATGTATATCATAAACAACAGTGGACCCACCACAGAACATCACTGGTCACAGGTCTCCATTTTGAGAAACTCCCTTCCACTACTACTCTCTGTCTCCTGCTGCCCAGGCAGTTCTTCATCCATCTAGCTGGTACACCCTGGACCCCATGTGACTTCACTTTCTCCATCAGCCTATCATGGGGAAACGTATCAAAAGCCTTAGTGAAGTCCATGTAAATGACATCTACAGTCCTTCCCCCATCAATCAACTTTGTCATTTCCTCAAATAATTCTATTAGGTTAGTAAGACATGACCTTCCCTACACAAAACCATGTTGCCTATCACTGATACGCCCATTTTCTTTCAATTGGGAATGGATCCTATCCCCCAATATCTTCTCCAGCAGCTTCCTACCACTGATATCAGGCTCACTGGTCTATAATTTCTGGAGTACCCCTTGCTATCCTTCGTAAACAAGGGGACATTAGCAATTCTCCAGTCCTTCGGGACCTCACCCACGTTTGAGGATGCTGCAAAGATATCTGTTAAAGCCCTCAGCTATTTCCTCTCTTGCTTCCCTCAGTAACCTGAGATAGATCCCATCTGGACCTGGCTGATGTTTCCTTGGGAAAAGAGGTGGGATTTAAACCTGACAGTTCTGAACTCAGCCCAACTCCACTCCTACCTCAATTACCTTTGGACATATTGGAAAATCCTGTCAGCCAGAAGTCTCGAAGCAAAGGTAGGCTAGTCCCACCTCAAGCTGGGAATCTGTCCCTGTTTTTGCTGTTGCTGTTTACCACCCTCACTAGGCCCATCTTTTCTGCCTTACATTCTCCAGAATTGCACCAACATTCATTTACTCATTCATTCCCTGCAGCCATCCACATCATCACAAACCATTTCATATCCTGCCCATCATTTCTTCCGTTGCACATGGATTCACATGAAACCTGTCTCCTCTCAAACTTCTGGTGGGTTGGTGTGTTGCCTCCCTGGTGCCAGAGTTCGTGATGTCTCTGATTGTGTTTTCGGAATCCTTGCATGGGAGGAGGAGCAACCCCAAGTCATGGTCCATGTAGGCACCAACGACATAGGTAGGAAGAGAGATAGGGATTTAAGGCAGAAATTCAGAGAGCTAGGGTGGAAGCTTAGAGCTAAGACAAACTGTTGTTATCTCTGGCTTGTTACCTGTGTCAATGCTAGCGAGGCAAGGAACAGTGAGAGAGCGGAGCTGAACGCGTGGCTACAGGGATACTGCAGGATGGAGGGTTTTGGATTCCTGGATAATTAGGGCTTTTTCTGGAGAAGTTGGGACCTCTACAAACAGGATGGTCTTCACCTGAACCAGAGGGGTACCAATATCTTATGGGGGGGGGGATTTGCTAATGCTCTTCAAGTGGATTTAAACTAATTCTGCATGGGGATGGGAACCTAAATTATAGTTTGAGTATAGAGGAGGTTGAGAGTAGAGAAGTCAGAAATAAGGTTTCAGAGTCCAAGAAAGCACTGGCAAGTAAGAGGTCGGTTTGAAGTGTGTTTATTTCAATGCTGGAAGCATCCGGAATAAGGTGGGTGAACTTGCTGCATGGGTTGGTATCTGGGATTTTTATGTTGTGGCCATTTCAGAGACATGGGTAAAGTCAGGACAGAAATGGTTGTTGCAAGTTCTGGGATTTAGATATTTCTGTAAGAACAGAGAAAATGGTAAAAAAAAATGTGGGGATGTGCCACTGATAGGACGTTTGAGGACTCATCTACTGAGGTAGTATGAGCTGAGGTTGGAAACTGGAAAGGAGAGGTGACCCTGATGGGAGTTTTCTTGAGGGTAGTTCCAGAGATTTAGAAGAAAGGATAACAATGATGATTCTCAATGGAAGCGAGAGTGACAGGGTAGACTTTCCAAATATTCACTGGGAGTACTGTAGCTCAAGTACTTTAGATGGGTCAGTTTTTGTCCAATGTGCGCAGGAGGGTTTCCTGACACAGTACGTAGGCTAACAAGGGGCAAAGCCATATTAGATTTGGTACTGGGTAATGAACCCAGCCAGCTGTTAGATTTAGAGGTAGGTGAGCACTTTGGTTAGATAGTGACCACAATTCAGTTATATTTACTTTAGTGATGGAGAGGGTTAGGTATACAATGGAGGGCAACAGCTACAGCTAGGGGAAAGGCAATTACGATGTGATTAGACAAGATTTAGGATGCATAGGATGGGGAAGGAAACTGCAGGGGATGGGCATAATTGAAGTATGGAGCTTATTCAAGGAATGGCTACTGCCTGTCCTTGATAAGTATGTACCTGTCAGGATGGGGAGGAAGTTGTCAAGTGCAGGAGCTGTGGTTTACTAAAGAAGTTGAATCCTTTGTCAAAATGAAGAAGAAGGTTTATGTTAATGTGAAGGCTCAGTTAGGACACTTGAGAGTTAGCCAGGAAAGACCTAAAGAGAGAACAAAGATGAGTGAGGAGGGGACATGAGAAGTCATTTGCAGATAGGATCATGGAAAACCCTAAGGCTTTCTATAGGTATATCAAGAATAAAAGAATGACTAGAGTAAGATTAGGGCCAATCAAGGACAGTCATGGGAAGTTGTGCATGGAGACAGAGGAGATAGGGGAAGCACAATATAAGTATTTTTCGTCAGTATTCCCATTGGAAAAAGACAATGTTGTCAAGGAGAATACAGAGATACAGGCTACTAGACTAGATGGAATTGAGATTCACAAGGAGGAGGTGTTAGAAGTTCTGAAAAGTGTGAAAATTAATAAATCCCTTGGGCAGGATGGAATTTACCCCAGGATGGAATTTACCCCAGGATGCTCTGGGAAGCCAGGGAGGAGATTGCCGAACCTTTGGCTTTGATCTTTATATCATCATTGTCTGCAGGAATAGTGCCAGAAAACTGAAGGAGAGCAAATGTTGTTCTCTTGTTCAAGGGAAGTAGAGACAACCCTGGTAATTATAGACCAGTGAGCCTGACTTTGGTTGCGGGTAAAGTGTTGGAAAAAGTTATAAGAGATAAAATTGATAATCATCTTGATAGGAATAAGTTGATTAGGGA